>NC_066583.1:438050107-438369236 GCF_024323335.1 Lathyrus oleraceus | reverse complement strand
AATCATACAAAAGGCTTAAACCAATACAAGATCAATTCTCTTTTTTCTTTTTGGCATGGCAAGTTGTTGGAACTTAGTTCACTAATCAAGGCTTCTAACTTGTGTTGTTGCCTACATTATTATTGACCGGCCTCAGATAGTTGTGACTTCTACATAAGTCCAATTACGATTGCTTAACATAGCGCTAAATTTGCCTTATGGCACACTAACTACTAACACTAACTATTGACAATTAACATTTACTTTTTGCTCTTTACTTTTATGCAATTTACTATTCTTGAACATATTATCCATTTGCTTTTCTCTTTGCTTACTTAAGCACATGTTTATGTTAATGCCATTTGCCTTTTGCAAACTTGAGCACATAATTGTGTATATATTATTATGATTGTGTTTTGTTTTGATTGTTGTGAACCAAATGCAAAGAAATAGACTTAGTTTCTAGGACTTTCCCTATGCAAAGAATGGAGAATTGGACTTAGATTCTAGGACTTTCCTTATGCAAAATTGGAGTAAATGGACCTTAATGAAGAAGATGGATTAGAAGGACCAAATCTCTAAACTCACTCTTGTCCATTCTTGATTTACTTCATGGAACTTTTGATGTGTGTGTTTTTGTGCTAGGGAATTCTACTTGAGCTTAATTGGAGGACCATTGCCATGATCATTCAAAGTGAAAGATACAAGACACATTGAGGATCTCTTATGAGACTTGTTTGATTGCTTATGCTTTGTGATTGCTTATTCCAAAGGATGGGAGCTACTTGGATCATCAATATGATCTCAAGAGAGGAACTCCTTGTGTGGTTTTGTTCTCTTTCCCCTCACCTCTTGTATGTTTAGGACTTAGCCCTTCTTCTTCTTCTCTCCACTCTAACCCAAGCCAAAACTCTTTATGCAAACATTTAACCATTGTTTTTAAACATTAGAAACCTAAGCCTTATGCTTTTGATTTTCAAACTTTCTTTTCATAACACTTATTTTGAATTGAACTTTTAAGTCAACTTTGACCATTTTTGTATATACTTCTAATTGGTAAATATAACCCATTCAAATGTCTTTTGTGGTTCCAATGGCCACTTTCTTAATCAAAATCTTTCATAACCTTTAGCTATTAGGTTTGAGTTATCCTTGTGGTAGATGTAATACTCACCTATATCCTTAGTGATGGACAATAAGTCTTCCATGCTTATTATAGGGTTAACCCCTCACTAGCATGTTGAAGCTATCCTCACATGGTGGATTTGTGGTTTGGTTGAGTTTTCTCCCTTTGATAACAAAAGACCTTAAGGCTTTTGGACCAATCAATTCACCCATTTGTTTTGAGATTTTTACCCCAAACTACGAGGTTTTGATCCTAATCTTTTTTTTAAGATGGTAGGTAGGCAATGGGTTTATCCATCCAAACACAAAAAATGTAAATAACTTGTACATTCTCTTCTCATCTCTTCAATCATGTTTGCACAAATAAAATTTTCCACAAAACAAACAACCTTCACAACAAGTATGAAAAGGGCTCCCTAGGAGTACCTAGGATGTTTTGGGTGCCTAACACCTTCCCATTGCATAACCAACCCCCTTACCCAAATCTCTGTTTCTTTTACTAGTTTTTGTTAAAAACTATTAGGTTTTTGTTCGCTTTCTAACCATTCCTTTGGATAAATAGAAGTGCGGTGGCGACTCGACTTGTATGATTTACCTTGGATTTAGTCAATATCTCTAATGGTAACGAATACCCCGCTACACTTGGCAGCATTAGTAGTCTAACTTGAGATCTTCAGAATATTTAGAGTTTGTCAGAACCTTGATAAGTTCAATCGTCTGACTTGAGATCTTCAAAATCTTCAGCTGCATAACACAACTTCAGAAGCTTTCCATTCTTCAGAAGTTTGGTGATCAGAGTCACATACAGTAGCATGAACTAAAAGAACATTGCAATAACAACATAATATCTTCTCATAAGCTTCTGATGAGTGAAATATCACAGAAGCGGAAAGAACATTGCAGCAACAATATTGACGTCTTTTAGAACTTCTAATAGTTGGTGCGGAAAGAAGATATAGAACACATAGTTCAGAAACTGATGACGTTGTACATCATATATTCAGAATCAGAACTGGTTGTTAAAGCTACACAATAACAAACCATTAGGGTACCAAAATTGTTCTCACCCAAATACAATATTTTTGTCATCAAAACTCAAGGTATAGATGCAGAACCAAATCTTGTTCTAACAATTTCCCCCTTTTTGATGATGATAAAACATGTATTTTGATGAAAAACTTTTGTACAAGGTAATCACAGAAGAATACATCTTATAAAAGCACAAAGCTCCCTTGAGATGTATAGTCCTATAAATATAAAATCATAATGAAAGAATACTTTCCCGATTAACCTTTTTTGAAATACTTGAGTGAATTTTCTGTCAGAATACGGTTTATTTTCAGAAGTTGATTGATGTTGTCCAGAGCACTAGTTTGATAACATCATCATTTTGAAAGGCTTCACTTCAGAAGCTCTGTTGAGTTCTTTATAGTTGGTTAGCTTCTTTAAAAGAACGTGTTTTCTTATCGGAACCTTGACGTTTCAAGCCTTGTAGAAAAACCATGATTCAGAAATTCAATTGTCAGTATGAAGGAGTTTAGAATCATATAGAAGACAATTTCATCAGAAACTGGTAGATTATATTCCGATCTTTGATACTTCATGACATCTTAAGATATTTGATTTTAATCATTCCGATTCTTGAGGAGTAACCCTGCAAAACATTTAACAAATTCTTTTTCGAAGTAGTTGTTAGCATAAAAATATTAATCAATGTTTGGGTTTTTAATTAAAGAATTTAGATATCAAAATAAACACTAATTTTTCCCCTTTAGAACATTATGTTTTCTTCCCCTTTGTCGTCAATCAAAAAGACACAAGACAAAAAATAAAAGAAGAGAAACAAACATTTATCATTGAAAAATTGCCAAAAGGCAGTGCAAGGTATAACTAATAAGAAACAAAAGAAATTTTCAAGAAACTAAAACAAAAACTAAGGGTTTTGAGGAGGAGAAAGAGGCGGAGGAAGTCTTGAGAGAATCAACTGAAACATGAGATCCTGTTTGTCCAAACGCTCATTAACCCTTGTATTATCAGCCTTGATTTCCTCGATTGTCTTCAGAAGTGCAACAGGGATAGGCTGAGAGGAAGAAACTTCAGAGACGATAATCTGAGTAACAACTTCTTCCATAGCACAATCTTGAGGTTCATAAGCAGCATCGACTTCTGGAGCAGACTCAATGTGCTGAACAATCTCTGTTTCTGGAGCAACTTCTTCTTCCATAACCTCAGGGGTAGCTTCCTTGATTTCTGGAGCAGGAAGACAGAGTTGGGAGTTTCTTAACTTCCAGATTTCCATTAAGAGAACAAACCCAGAATGGAAAATTATTTCAGCGAGAGTATACCTAAGATCCTTCGGCTTAGAAATCTTGGAATTCATCTAGCTTCTATAAGCTTCCCATGCTGAATCACTCGAAGTCGGATTTGCTGAAGAATGTTTGACTGTCATTGCTTAATCTAGACAACTTTTAGATTTCGGCTCAATTTTTCTCAGAACCTTACCAAAGTTAGGGGAGGATTTTGGTGGTTGTTTGGGGTATTTAATAGTAATGTTAATTCATGATCAGGTGATGTTGGTTCGGGTTTAAAGTCGAACATACCTTCCAGAGTTCCATCAGAAACTCTTGAGGGAGATGTTCTAGGGGTTGTTATATTTGGGTTTGTTGGTTGGGGAGCAGAAATACATGGTGGTGAGATGGGTGAATTTTGTAACTATGGAGGAGATGATGGTGGTGGTATATGTTGTTATTCTGATAAAGGTTCAGAAACTAAAGGAGTTTCTATGATAGGATTGATAAAGGTTGATTGAGGTGGTGGAAGTGGGATAGGTTCAGAAACAATTTATTGAGATGAAGAAGGATGCGGGATTGGTAAGATCCTTTCAGACAAAATTGAATCAAAATTAAATTGAATGCAATCAGAAGTAAGCTTACCAGATGCTACATCAGAAGCTCTTGAAGACTGAACAACTCCAGAAATATCCTTCAGAAGCATTGCTTTCTGGCGCTCACTTAGAGGCACCTCGTCTTCATCCAGAAAGACAACAATCTTCTTCTTCTTATGAGCCCTGGAAGACCCTTCGCCTCTGAATTCCTTCTTTCTCTTCCCATGAATATCAGGATAAATCTCAGGAAGGTTGAATGAATTCACCAAAGGATCAAGTCCATCCTTCAGACAGATTTCCATATATGCCATAAGAACCCATGGAGGATTAATCTTGGTAAAGATTGTGTAGTCATTAATTGTTTTCTTTATTCCACAGATATCATCCTTAGAAAGAATGAAATATGGTCTTTAAATTCTGGAGATGAGACTCATACTCTTCAGGTCCCCCCCCCCCCAGAATACCTTTCCAACATCCTTCACCAGTTCTTCTGTTAATCCATTGACCAGAAGGTCATCTACTAAACCACTCTCCACAAGAATGTCAAAAATTAGCCTACCATTGGAAATGAACTTGCTCTTTGTCTTCTTATAAGAACCATCCGTTCTGGATTCTCGGATAGAATCCCTCATGAACTTGAACAGAATGGAAGGAATTCCCAGCTTGACACCCTTCTCCAGAAAAAATAACATGAACTTCTGACAAGTGATGATGTAGTCAGAACTATTTGTGCTAGGCCTATGGTGAATACAACCCAAGATAATTTTGAACCAAACTCTTAGGTTCCTATTCAAGTCCTTAGCACTAGGACCTTTGTCATCTTCAAAGTTCATTTCCTCCTTGAAGATAACTAGAGAAATGATAGCTTCTCTCCTAGCGTTGATCTTAGCATTGTGTATCCTTTTCCCTTTACCATCTTGAGAGATAAGATCAACTATGGACTTATCAGTAATAACTATTTTCCTATTCATGACGTAGGAAATAATAGTTTCGTTTTCAACAGTTGCATGTACCCAAAACTACTTCACGAGAATTGGATAAACTAGGCTTGTGAGTCTCTCAAAGAATGTTTTCCAACCTTGAAGTGCCAAGGTTTCAGAGAAATCAAAATTGTTTTCCTTCAAATTTTTGAAATCAACCATGGTTTCGCATAACACCATTAACTCGTTGACAGGAGTATGAAGGGTTAATTCTAGAATCCCTTCCAAAATGGTGTTGCTTTCAGTTGCCTTTTAAGAGCTTGGAGATTATTATTATTGTTCAGCCATTTGAAGAAGTTGAAGAACAGTTGCAAAGAGAAATGGTTGTTTTTAGGTTTGAATATTGAAAGTGTGGAAGTAATGTGCGCGTAGTGTGAGAATGTGAGTGAAATGGGTTTATATAGAAAATTTTGCAACGATGACAAAAACGGAATACACAGTCATGGGGGGGGGGCGTAAGAGTTTAAACCTAATTCTAAGAATTGTTAAACCCAATGTGTCACTCTTTTATCGTGCATACTCAGAAAGTGGGATAGTTGTCGCCACTAAAAACCACATGAAATCAAATGACAAGACAACTATTTAATGCAGCAATTGTTCAGAATCAGAAAGACATCATCAACATAAATTTGCACAACCAGAATATCATTCTTGAAGGTTTTGCAAAAGAGAGTTGTTTCCACTTCCCCTCTAGTAAAATCATTTTCCAACAGAAAGTTGCTTAGTCTATCATACCAAGCTCTGGGAGCTTGCTTCAGACCATACAAAGATTTTTTCAGTTTAAAAACAAAATCAGAAATTTTTAGAACTTTCAAGACCAGGAGGTTGATGCACATATACTTCTTCAGAAATATATTCATTCAAGAATGCACTCTTAACATCCATCTGATAAAGGATGGTGTCATGATTGACTGCAAAAGAAATTAAAAGACGAATATGTCGCATCCGCGAAAAACAACCGGCGGGCTAAAACAAAAACAGACAGAGCCGCCACCGTGCGTTATTTATCCCAAAAGAGGGAAAGGAAATGCTCGAAGTAAACCTGGGAAAAGCATGGTCTCGCGACCAAAGAGAAAGGGTACGGGAGTCGGTTACGCAAGGGGAAGGTATTAGCACCCCTCACGTCCGTCGTACTCGACGGGATCCACGCTCTACAAGAAATAAAAGGTTGCTAAACAAACATCACACACACACTGAAGACAACGCAGGTGGGGTAAAAGAGGAGAGGGCTCGCTAGGACATCGCGTCCTATGCCTACGTATCTCGTCTTGAACGAGAATCAGAGCTGCCGTAGTTCGGCTCACGCACGCCAAACAAGACACACACAAACACGGGCAAACTTGGAACCCGAACGCCAATCGATGGACTTACATCGGCTTCCGAACCAAACAAACACAATCAGGATACGGACAGCCAATCGCTGGGCTTACATCCATATCCTGACACACAAGAGGGAACAAGCAACACACGTACAAAAAGAAAAAGAGTGCCCGGAGAGACCTCGCACGGTCTCCTGCCTACGTACCTCATCTGGTATGAGGATCAGGGCGACGTAGTTCCCCTGAACGGGAAAGAAATTCTAACCAGATACAAAGGGAGACACACTACTAGGGAGCTGGACTCGAGCCTAGGTGTTATCATGCATCATTGCCCTATGTTATGGTTCTCTATCTACTTGCACAACAGCAAGCTAATCCTAACCAGGAAAAAGCAAAGCATGCAAGCATAAACAAAACAAATCAAACATTCACAAGTAGCACACACTATATCCAGTCAAGTGAGGCTCAAACAAGGGTGAGGCTGCAAGAGCAAGCCAGCTGTACAGAGTAGTGTTCGCTCTTAACCCTGACATTGAGAGTCAGGGTGAAGCAGATGAAAGGTGAGTGAAGATGAGACTTCACAGCTCTTATCCCTGGCCAGGGAGAGCTTCAGACAAAGGAGTGTGGGTTCAGAAAGAGGGAACCCTTCTACACTCAAGACTCTGACTCGACTGTACAATTGTACAAGATCTTGGGTTAATGTCCCAATGCATCAACACAGTGGTATGAGCAGAGGGACGACTCAACAAGAATAGCAGGGGATGGATTGCACATCCCTTGGGTTCTGCCAATTGCCTTAATCAAGGTCTTTTCCTGCTTGGGGACAAAGTTAAACAATCACAAACATCGCCTCTTAAGGAGGACTTCAGACAGTTGCCTGGCTAAATAACAAGCCAGGTCTTCCAGACTACATGGAGACAAGAGAGTCTACCTCAACTGGTTTATACAACCAAGCAGCAGCACAGCAAGTTCTTAAAGAACTAAAGCGACTATGGTACCTGAAATCAATCTAGTACAGTCAGTATTCAAGTCACAAAGTCAAAACAGACAAGTTAAGAATCAACCGTCAATGTAATCAAACAATGCAATGTGCAAAGCACAATCAACTCAAATGAGCCAAGCATCCTACAAAATACCAAGTTAGTTCACAACAATTAGCCAAATCAAACTCAATTAACTTGCATTATTCTCCTTTAAAGCATTTGCATCTCAACCTGAAACACAATTCAAAAGTGAGAAACAAGACCACTAGGACAAGCCTAGGGTCAAAAGGAGATGAAAAATCCAAAACAGCAAGTGAAAATCATCCAAAATCACAATCAATCAATTTAGAAACAAATCCACTTGGTCCCATGCTCATATCATTCATTATCATCATTTCATAAACAAAATATCATAAAGCATGTCATTTGCAACCTCAAAAGACCAAACAGAATGATCACAATCAAATCAATATCAAAACAGCTCAATAAATTCCACAAAAATTCCAACCTAAACAGAACACATTCAATGAGCATCATATCAAATTTCATGCTATTTGGACCAGAGGAAGTATGGAAATTAAATTCACTAAGTCTAGACAAGTTCAAGCAAGCCAACACAATGCATCAAAACAATCATCAACTTCCATCAATCATAAAACAGTGACAAAACATGATAAATGAATGGGATCAAAACCATAATGACCTATAATGTGTCTACAATGCTCACACCAAATTTCACACTCATCCAATTAATGACCAGAATTTCACAAAGCAAATACCAACATGTATCACAAAAAATCAACAAATGACCAAACAGAGGGAAAAATTCCAATCAAATAGGAAATGCCATCAATAAATCCAGAAAAATTCACATGTATTCTCAACATCCGTATGCTCAATCATGCAAAAATTTAGCTCAATCCAATGTTCACAAGCACATCAAATAAAATCATGAAATTCACAAAGCATGGTGTGACACAAATTGTCACACCTCTAATCAAAAATTCATATCTCATCAACCAGGGATCAAAAAATTATAAACCATACATCAAAATCACCAGCAAAGAGTCCAGAACATGCACAAAAAATTTCAAGCATTTCTATGGAAGCATCAAGATTTCACAAGCAACATGGCATGGTATACACAAATTGGACATATTCAATCAAACCCTAGGCAATTTTATTTTTCCACACATGGACAAAAATAATAAAAATCACCATAAAAACTGCACATCACAAGGAGAATAATGCAAAAAGTCTCATCAAATTTGGACAAGAAATGAATCACTTATGAATTTTTGAAGTTATGAATCAAAATGAAATGAAAAATGAAAAAGAAAATGAAATGAAATGAAATTAAATGATTTAATGGCAATTTTGTAATTCTGGCAACGAAGTCCAAAACGCGGTCGTTTAAATAAATGGAGTGGCGTGCTATGATTGGCTACTGGTGGCGGGAAACAGGTTTTCAAACGCGAAATGAAGAAAATCAGATCAAACGCGTATCTGGACGCGTTCTCCACCGTCTCCAGCAAACAAATTTCCAGAAAATCACAGATGAACAAATTTCAACCAAAATTGACAAATGATACATCAAAATCACCAGCAAATCACGTACATCATGAATATGAAATTAGTTTGACCTAATTCTACTCATGTTAACCGGATCGAGCGAAAATAGGTTTGCACATCAAACTTCCAATCGAGATTTCTCATCCAATTCTCAACCAAAATCAAAACCACAAGCAGCATGATACTCTACGTTGAAAGCTCTATCATAACCATATCACAATTCAAGCAATGGTTGAGATCGAGTTTTTACCTCTTGATAATGGCAGATGTTGATTTGTGAGTTTCAAGGTCCGAACAGCCAAAACAGATGAAGCTTCTTGATGTAGAAGTTGATTGGAACGGATAGCTTAGCTCAATGATGCTTCAGATCCAAGAATCATGAAATTGCCATGGATGAGCTTGCCAAAACAGTTGCGAATCTTCACTCCTTTGGGCTTGAATGTGTGAAACAGTTCTTCAATGAGGATTGTAGAAGGTGGATCCAACAAGAACGAGCCAAATTGATGCAAAACTTGATGAGAAATGATGAAAAATGTCAAAATAGTTTTGGAGAATTTGGAGAGAATTGGAGGGAAATTCTGTTAGATCTTGAGAAATGTGAAGTGTGTTTATCAATTCTGTTATAATTAACCTCTTATACCAATGCTTAATCCACTTACTAATCACAATTAGCAAATTGGAATGAGATTAGTGAAATGCAACTTTTATGTGAAAGTGCCAAAAAGTCCTTTTGCAAATTAGGCCAATGTAACAGTAAAAACCAGCTGGAGCAAGTCACTTTGATCATTTGTGATGTGTTGGAATAGGCTTTGTGTGCAAAATCCATGTAATTTGAAATTTCACCATTTTTCCCACCAATTTTCAAATAATCCACTTGAAAAATGACTTTTTGCCTCGATTATTTTTGATGAAATATGATGATGCATCATGAAAGTACATGTGAAATGTGGTTTGCTCAAAGAAAGATCATCCATTTTGGCCATTCCATGTGAAAGTTATGCCACTTTGAATTTAGGCATTTTTGGAAAATGATTTGATCACAACTTGCCAACCATACATGAGAAATTCAAGTTCTTGGACTTTTTGGAAAGGTGAGAGCAAGATCTACAACTTTCATGTTGAACAAAATTTCATTTGAAGCATTTTTGGACATGTAATTTTGAGATGAAAAACTTTCCATTTTGGGAAACTTTCAATTATAGGTCACTTTCCATTTTTGGAAAGTTTCCATCTGACTTTATTTTCCTCATTCTTGTTGTTTGAAATGTCAAATGAAACTTGTTTCAACATGAATGAAGTGTCTCTAACCTCTCCCACCTCCAAATCCATCATTCTTGGCACAGTTGACCACAGTTGACTTTTCTGACTGATAGATGAATTTCAGCTTGACTGATGAAATTGAGCCCCAAACTCCTGATGAAATGGCTCAATGATGAAACCCTAGCTTCCATAAGCTCAATATAATCACATGATGATCCCCATATCCACTGAAAATCCCATCTCCTTGCCAAGCCCTGATTGACCCAATTCAGATGATTAGGGTTGACCAGTGGTCAAAACCCTAGTCTCAAGGTATCTGATCAATCTCTTGGTGATGACAAAACCATGATGATGATGATGTACCATTTCAACCAAGATAAAGCTCAACCCTCCTTGAGGAACCATGAAACCCCGATTTGAATCACCAACCCTCAGATGATTAGTGATCAATCCAATGAAACCTTAGCTTGCATCTTAACCTCTTTATCTTTTGATCAAGACTTAGGAGGATGACTTGTTCCATGTAACCACATGATATGCAACATGCTAATGACTAATGACTTGAAAATGAAATGCAACATGCTAAGCTAGTCCCAAGAGAGGAGGGCAAATTTTGAGGTGTTACAGCTGCCCCTATTCAATCCACTGTGAACCTGTCGATATGAATAGCCTCGGCTTTCAGATGATCAGGATGAAGAGTGATTGAATACCAAGAACAGACGAACAATTTGCACTCTGATGGGAAAATAATTAACAGCGCCTGTCAGAATCGGCAAAGAAACAATCTCGAAGAAAAATCCGTCTGGTATGGAGAAAAGTCGGCCGGAATACCGAAACAGAAACGCTGACCTGGATACCAAAATAAATGGTAACGCAGGGATAACCATGGCCTGAACACCACATCCGCTGAAGATTATGATTATTATTTTCTCTTTTTCTTGAATCCCGACACTTTCTGATCGATAATCTTTTTCCTTTTCTCTGATTGAACTGTATTTTTGCGCTGATCGCGTAACGTCCTTTGATTTTATTCCCATCTCCACCCGACGGAAAAGTTTCCTCCAGTATCGTACTACTGGGGAACATTGCTGACCTGACGTCATGATGTTAAACTCATCCGAGTAACATCTTCACCATCTGGTGAAACCAAATATCAAGCGGTATCCACGGCTTGAATCGCGCTGATTGCGTCATGATGTTTAAACTCATCCGAGTAACATCTTCACCATCCGGTGAAACCAAATCTCAAGCGGTATCCACGGCTTGAATCGCGCTGATCGCGTCATGATGTTAAACTCATCCGAGTAACATCTTCACCATCCGGTGAAACCAAATATCAAGTGGTATCCACGGCTTGAATCGCGCTGATCGCGTCATGATGTTAAACTCATCCGAGTAACATCTTCACCATCCGGTGAAACCAAATCTCAAGCGGTATCCACGGCTTAAATCGCGTTGATCGCGTCATGATGTTAAACTCATCCGAGTAACATCTTCACCATCCGGTGAAACCAAATCTCAAGCGGTATCCACGGCTTGAATCGCGCTGATCGCGTCCTGATGTTAAACTCATCCGAGTAACATCTTCACCATCCGGTGAAACCAAATCTCAAGAGGTATCCACGGCTTGAATCGCGCTGATCGCGTCATGATGTTAAGCTCATCCGAGTAACATCTTCACCATCCGGTGAAACCAAATCTCAAGCGGTATCCACGGCTCGAGTAGCATCTTCACCCACTGGCAGAACCATATCTCAAACGGTAACCACGGCTTGAGACTAGCGAATGCCTACAATGATGATGCATGATTGATTTTTTCAGCGTAATGCTCCATAATTATGGAAATGCTACGCGATTAACTTTTTTTTATGCAATATGCTATGCTTATTCTACATGATGAATGTATAAAAAAGCATCCCCCTCAAGGGACCCTTCTGAGGAGCTCGAGACACTCTGCTGAGGAACTCGCCACCACTCCGATTCCGCCCTGCTGGGGAATAGTGTTGTTGCTGGGAAAAGGCAACCCTTGCTGGGGAAAAACCTCCTTCGCACCCGATCCACTTGGGGAATTGCTGGGGAGAGATCCACCAACGCACTCTGTGGGGATACAACAGTCTTTGACTAGCTGGGGATGCAACACTCCAGACTCTGTTTGGGAAACCACCACTCACAGATACCTCCGCTGGGAAACAGCAACCTTCAGACCTGGCGACCGGGGAAGTATCAATCTCGAACCTGCTGGGGGATAACCATCCGGACCCTGTTGGGGAAGCTACAGACCTTGGATCTGCTGTGGAGTTAGTCCTCACGACTCTGCTTGGAGAAATGAGAAAAATCTGATACCAAACACCCGTCGACTCGTCGAACCTTGGTATTCATATCCAACTCCTATGTCAGCTTTCCAATTTTGAGAACTCCCAGACTCGTCTGGACCTTTTCTGCTCTATCATCTTGTATTCCAAACCGCTCCGTACTCGACGGAGAGCGAACTCCCGGGATTTATACAGACTTTTCAATTTTCAGACTTTGAAGAGTCTTCTTGATTAACTCCAAGGATCGTCGTACGTCTCGCCGTCTTTTCACCGTTCTTCCATTCATTCGTCCCTGATCGGACTCCATGGGGATTTGCTTTGTCAAAAGTTTCCACATCACAACCTGCAAGTGAGTGAAAATACCTAACAGTACCTGCAAAACAGATCGTTAGATAAAACCGTGCCCCAGGCGTGTCAAGATCTCAACACTGGGTCACTCAACCTTCCTAATAAGATTTCAAATTTTCAATCTTATAAGCATGCATTGGAAGGGACCTGTATGTCTAAAAATGCAAAATTCTTTATCACAAACAATTGGATGTTTTTGCAATCAAAGCGGTAATGAAAAACAAAAACAAAATTATTTGACTGAATATGCATTTTATTGATTGAAAAGTGTGTGGCTCAAATTGAGCAATACAAAGGAAGCAATTCCTGAAAAGAGGTAATTGCGCACAAAAGGAAAAATCTATCCTAATGGCAATGTGAAACCCGTGATCTCATCGAGTTCCAACTCGGTTACACCCCATATGTCCTCAGACTCTCCGTGCTTTCTGCCTTCTGAACAAGACGCTTCTGACTGATCCCTACCGGGTATTATCCATGATGCTTTAACCAAAGCGCAAACGATCATGCTAGACGCAGTTGTTCGTTTCAATCCCTCTTTTGCCTGGACCACCCTTTCGGGTCTTCAGTCCACCGGGATACCCTTTTTTGCCCAAGTCGCCTTTTCAGGTTTTCGACTTGCCGGGTGTACAGTTTTTCATTTTATCCCTAATTTTTGCCCGAACCTTTTCTTTCTGTTTTTTGGTTCGCCGGGATGCCCATTTTTGCCTGGACTATTTTATTCTTTTCGTCCAGCGGGTCTCTTTATACGAAGTATTTTTTAACTGCGTCTGCATTCACAGGGGATGGAAAATCCTCGCCATTCATGGTCATTAACAACAAGGCTCCTCCAGAGAAGACCTTCTTGACCACGAACGGACCTTCATAATTGGGTGTCCATTTGCCCCTTCGATCGTTTTGAGGAGGAAGGATCCTTTTCAGCACCATATCACCTACGTGATACCCGAGGTCGCACCTTTCGGTCAAAAGCACGCTTCATCCTTTGCTGGTACAACTGCCCATGACAGATGGTTGCCAGCCTCTTTTCCTCGATCAGGCTCAACTCTTCGTACCGGGTCCTTACCCATTCAGCCTCTTGCAATTTCACGTCCATCAGGACTCTCAAAGAGGGGATTTGAACCTCAACCAGTAGCACGGCTTCCATCCCATACACAGCTAGAAAAGCTTTTGCCCCAGTAGATGCACTCACCGAGGTTCGATACCCAGGATACCAGCTTCATTCTTGCCACATCATCGGCGCATTCAAATGCTAGTCAGGCAGCACAAGGAATGTGGGAATCTCTTTGGCATAACCAAAGCAGCACCAACTCCGCTTCCATTCATGTTAATGGCCCCATCAGACATCAGAATCCGTTCGGATTCGGGGTCAGGCCCCTCCTCCGGGATCGGTTCCTCACAATCTTTCGATATGAGCACCTCGAGATGTCCTCATCAGGGAACTCAAACTTCCTCGGTTGATAACCCTCAATAGGTCGCAGGACGATGTAATCAGACAATACACTCCTCCCTTGATTGCTTTCTAGGAGGTGTACCAAATATCGTATTCAATCAAAATCATTGGCCCTTTCGCAACCCGTCCGGTCATTGCTGGCTCTTTCAGAAATCTACCTGATCAGATCCATCTCGAAATCCACAAAGTGGTATGAACCAGCATATACTGTCTCAGTCGGCGAGCAGCCTATGCCAAAGTACATCAAGTTTTCTCGAACAGTGAATGTATTGTTTCACAGTCGGTAAACTTTTTGCTAAGGTAAATTGCATGCTCTTTTCGACCAGACTCGTCATGCTGCCCCAGTACACACCCCATAGACCCCTCGAGGGCTGTCAAGTACCAGATTAACAGTCTCTCTCCATAGGGAGGCAACAGAATCGAAAGCTCCCGCAACTTATTCTTTTATCTTTCAATGCCCCTTGGCAATCAATATTTCACCTGACCGTTTGATTTTTTCTTTACAACTTGAATATAGGTTCGCACGTGGCTGTTAGGTGAGACATAAACCAAGACATGTAGTTCAATCTATCTAAGAAACCACGAACCTCTTTTTCCATTCTCGGTTCAGGCATTTTTTATTATTTTTTTTTATTATTTTTTTTATTATTATTATTTTTTTAACAGGACCAACCTCGATTCCTCTCTTCCAATGAACCCCAACATCTTACCGGACCGCACTCTGATAGTGCACTTATCTGAATTCAACCTCAGTTTGAATTGTCTCAAATGGTCCACTCAGCTTGGCCAAATCCACCAAATGCCCCTCTTCTGTTTGGGACTTTGCTATCATGTCATCAACATAGCATTCAATTTCATGAGGAATCACATCACGAAACAAAGTCACTCTGATACGTGGCACCGGCGTTCTGCTTCTCTAGAGGACAATCTTCTCTCCATGGTAGCTTGTGCACAACGACATTGGTACTTGACCTGGCATATCCTGACACGACCAGGCGAAAGTATCCACATGCTCTTTCAACAGGGCTACCATTCTGCTTTCAACTCGCCTCTGAAGCGGCCCCAATTTCCATTTCCTTCCTGACCACGGCGGTGCTTGGAATAACAATCTTAATCCGCTCCTCATGCGGCTGAATCACCTTCTCCTCTTGTTTCAACAACCTGGCTAATCTTCCAGCAGATCACAATCTTCTTCGCCTTCTTCTTCGGCATGATAGATCGGATTGTCGAAGTCATATGAGGTGTAACCAAATTGTTATCAATGAGATCCGGAGAATTACTTTTCGAAGTCGGAACGAGATAAATCAAAAAAGAAAAATGAAAACAAACATTGACATTTTTATTTGTTTTAAAACTGCAAAAATAAATGAAAAACAGGGAACACCGCTTTTAATTGAAAAACATCCATTTATTTATGATGTGAAATGTTGCAAAATGAAACATGAGGTGGCCCTTACAATGGACCATTACGCTTCGGGCAAAACGTGTGGCTTTCATGCAGATAAAATCAAAACAGAAATCATTACTCTTCCGGATGAGTGACAGTGATGCTCCTTTTTAGACCTTCCAGTTCCCTGGTACGCACGATCTTATCCATTGATCAATTTCACAGTCACTGTCAATTTCCTTACCCACCGCACCAGTGTGACTTAAGTCTAGCATTTCCGCACTGATGAAGGTAAACAGCGGACGACGTCCTCTGTTTTGCTCAGACGAGTCTTGATCTGGCTGATAGCCAATCCCAAACATGTCCGCCTTTACCATAATGCCTATGATTTTTCCCCAGCCTGGGATCCCTCCATTTCTCACCACTTCCACTGCCTGCTTGTAAGAAGAAATGGACGGCTTTTTCTCTTTCTCAACACCAATGGAATTTTCCACCTTGACGGTTTCAGCTGCCAGACTGGGTGCTTTACGTCTTACATCATCCATTTCTACTTTCATCATTCTCTGGATCGTTTCCCCAATCACAACACACCCCTTTGTGGCGACGGTCGCACAACAATCATCAACACTAGAGAAAGCTCCATTTTTCGTCGAACGTTTTGGGACCACAGACATTGGCATTTTTAACTGATCCTTCTCAGTCACCTCTATCCCTTTCTTGTCCTTCGACATCATTTCCACTATTACAGAACCATGCCTCGTCACGGGGTTAGCACTATCATTTGTCATCGGTGCAAAGTTGATTGCCTTAGAATCCACCAAGTCCTGGACCACATGCTTCAAAGCTTTGCAATCCTCAACATGATGTCCAGGTGCCCCAGCATGGAACTCACACCTGACATTCTCATCATAACTGGCAACCCTCTGATCCGGTTTCCCTGGAACCAAAATCCTTGGCTGCACCAACCCGAGATCCTTCAACCTTTTAAATAGAGAGGCGTAAGTCACGGGCGGCTTATTGAAATGACGATCCGTCGTCCTTCTTCTCACTTGGCCCCCAGCTCTTTGTGTCCTCTGTTGAGGTGGTGGTTGCTGCTGTTGTGCAGATCGATTACTAGTAGGGATCATTGCCGTATCAGCATATGGGTGATAACGATCCTTACCGCGTTCTCTTTTGGCCTGCACACCACCCGCTTCAACTTCCTTCTTAAGCTGACCATTGCCAGAGGGTTTCTTTACTACGGATGACGGATCCTCTCCCTGAACTTTCTCCGCTAGCAGCCATTTCTCAATCTTCTCCACCTTTTCAGCAATTACCTTCTGCCCCAAGGCGATCCCCTGCACGACTTTGAACAACTCTCTCATCATCTCTTTTAGTTCGAGAATGTCGGTGTTGAGTGAATCCATCGGCCTGGTTTTGTTGAGTCCGGGGAAGTATTTGCGTGGATGTGGTGCGTGCAAGGGAATAACTCTACGCGCACGAGCAATAATTCCTGAAACAAACAAGCACGTCAGAAACCTCTACCTGCAAAATAGAAACGCGTTATTATGATCATGCATGAATGCAGTGTTTATCCACATGAGGAACACTTTATCTCTCGATCCTGGCTTCATCGAGACATATAATAATCCGGCAGCAATATTCTGACATTCGTCATTTGATTTCGTCATACAGATCAGAGATATATGATTTCACAAAAATACCCCCAACCATGTGTGTGCTGCGTGATTGCATACGGAAAAGCAAATAAAGCTTGAAGATTGATCACTGAATGAAAATAACCATCACATAGCAAAATGCACAAAGAGTGCCATAGTCATACATCAAATCAGATACAATTCTCCAGAATCAGGAAAGAAATACAAGCAAATGAATTCCGTCAACATGCCTGACGGTAATTCCACACAAATGACAAAGGTCTAGCCTGATGAGGGTCCCACAGAAGGACCTATATCATCAACCATCTTCGCGAACTCTGCGGCGAACCTGAGCTCGGTGTTCTCTTGCTGTAATCTCCCCACCTCCTTCTGGTGAATCTTCATCCGCCTGAAATAATGATCTCGTTCAACCTGATAATGATCTCTCTCGGCGATGATCTTCAGATTCTCTGCTTCCTTAATCTTCAGCTTTGCCTCCCACTCAGCGACGAGGACTCTGACTCGGTCGTCCCTCTGATCTCTCACGAGGATTTGCCTCCTCTTTTCATCTTCAATGACCTTTGAAGCTCTGGCTAGCTTCTCTTTAGTGACGTCGTGCTCCTTTGTCGATGACGCTAAGGCTTGGCTGATCTTCCCATAGTAGGCAGTATCCATCTCAAAGCGCTTGGCTTCCAGGGCATGTCGCTTATCCTGATCTTCCATCCTTATTTTGATCTCCTGACTAGCCGTCTGAATCCGAGCAACACTCATCTCCAATTCGATTTTCTCTGCAAGCAACTGATCTCTGGCTCTCTTCATCTCGAGGAATTCTTCCATACTGACAGAAGAATGCAGACCCTCAATCATAGGACACCCAGGATCACCTCCCGGAAATGGTAGATGTGTAATCTCGATCCTCTTATGAACCCAATCATCAAATAGAGGAAAAGATCGGCTGTTGACCTTGCCAAAAGGAACTTTTCCTTTTCTCTTAACGTTGCGCCATGACCCAGACACTTGTCTCACCTTGGCCTGATTACCCTCAGCTGGGAAATAGAAGGATTCCTGAATCTCTCGCTCAAGAGGAGGAACCTCCATAGCAAACCCCATCTGTCTCCTAAGAAGCGTCGGGTTGTAATTAATGCAACCCTGAACTCCTATAAGAGGCACATTGGGAAAACTCCCACAGCTATATATGAAGTCTCGTCCAGCCATACCGTTATGAGTCCAAGCTATATCAGCAGCCCGCAAACCCATCCACCTGACCGACCACTTGACCGTAGGATCAAGAGAAGCAAAAGCACCTCGGGAAGGCAAGTACCCCATAAACCATTTGAATAGCAACTGAGCACAACACCGGATCAAGCCACCACGCCGCTTCTCATTCCTGTTATGAACCGAATAATAGACGTCTCCGATCAGAGTAGGAATAGGGTTCCTCTATATGAACAATCTGATAGCATTATGGTCGACAAAGCTCTTCTGATTAGGAAACAGAATGACACCATAAATGCCTACAGCAATCAAAGCACAGACCGTCTTCCAATTACCCATAGCAGCATGTTCCTTGGCCTTAGCCTCCAAGAAACTCAAATGAAATCCAGGTAATTTTCCTTTCTCCTTCAAACCCTCCTTGGTCATCTCCGGACTCAAATAAAGAGCACGAGAAATCCCAAGGACATCAGGCTCTCCCCTAATAGCACAGAAAGGAATCTGATCTCGGATCTGCATACCCAAGATGCTAGCATAGTCCTCCATCAGAGGCCCCAACAAGTAGTCCGGGAACACAAAACATCTTAAACCCGGGTCATAGAACTGGAGAAGAGTATGAATGGCGCTTCTGTCACTGTCAGTGAGTCTGAAAACCATCTTCAGGATACCACCGTATGCCTCTCTGAACATCCCCACATGGTCGGGTGTAATCAATGCTATCATATCTCTCAACTCGTCAATCTCTGGGTTGAAGAAACTGTAGGCAACATCATCTTTCAAACCGGGCCTCATATCTGAGCAGAAAGTCTCTCAACCAGGATCTCGATCAAAAATGTCCCTGCATATGGACAAACATGTGTTAGATGCAGATAAATGCAAATGTTAATGATGCTGATGAATGAATGCAATGCATCGCCATCCTCCAAGGCATCTGATCATCTGTTGCACTGAAACCCTGATTTCTGAACTGATCACAACCATCTGCGGGAATATGTAACCACAAATCCACCTCAAGGGTTCCGAAATAAATGGAACTGAAAGATACACCATCATCATCATCACTGAGATCCACTGAATAGATAACCCCAATCCTCTGAATCGGCCCGGGGAATCCTGAAATAAACGGATCCCCACTGATAAATAACTCGGACAGCACTTCGGCGTCTCAGAAACAAAGGTCCATAAATCCGACTTATAAATATGACTCTGATCAACGTAACCAATAGTCACCATCAAAGTCACCATCTGAACATGCATCTGTAAGAATCACCCTCCCCTCACAGGTAAATTCTAATCAGGTCATCCTAAGGCGGATAATAGTCTCGACAATCGGGCAGAGATACTCAATGGGTTTGCCCTTTCGGGTGTGCCATTGTAGCTCTCCTGAGATCGTCTAAACCAAAGATCTGGGAAATGATCGGTCACCGAAGTCAATAGTTCAGATGAAGTGACACAACCAAAGTGGATACTCCACAGAGGAAGGGCACTATCAAATGAACCTCGTCCGGCTTGTGGTATGTCACGTTGCAACAATATGCTGATAAAGCAAATGAGGAACGTGAGACCACACTAATCCTAGGTGTACACTCGGGCCTGGGTTTTAGCCCCACTCAGAACACCCATCCCAAACAGAGGAACCACCTGTACAGAGGACAGCAGAATGATAGTATGATGCATGCAAACATTTATGCAAATATACACAATATAATAATCAATGCAATAAATAGCAGCACAAGCAACCTAAACTATCCTAGAACGCTAGGAAAGACTCGCTTAGGGAAGATGGACCAGCACAGGTCAACAAGATGCATCCCCAGCAGAGTCGCCAGCTGTCGCATCCGCGAAAAACAACCGGCGGGCTAAAACAAAAACAGACAAAGCCGCCACCGTGCGTTATTTATCCCAAAAGAGGGAAAGGAAACGCTCGAAGTAAACCTGGGAAAAGCATGGTCTCGCGACCAAAGAGAAAGGGTACGGGAGTCGGTTACGCAAGGGGAAGGTATTAGCACCCCTCACGTCCGTCGTACTCGACGGGATCCACGCTCTACAAGAAAGAAAAGGTTGCTAAACAAACATCACACACACACACACTGAAGACAACGCAGGTGGGGTAAAAGAGGAGAGGGCTCGCTAGGACATCGCGTCCTATGCCTACGTATCTCGTCTTGAACGAGAATCAGAGCTGCCGTAGTTCGGCTCACGCACGCCAAACAAGACACACACAAACACGGGCAAACTTGGAACCCGAACGCCAATCGATGGACTTACATCGGCTTCCGAACCAAACAAACACAATCAGGATACGGACAGCCAATCGCTGGGCTTACATCCATATCCTGACACACAAGAGGGAACAAGCAACACACGTACAAAAAGAAAAAGAGTGCCCGGAGAGACCTCGCACGGTCTCCTGCCTACGTACCTCATCTGGTATGAGGATCAGGGCGACGTAGTTCCCCTGAACGGGAAAGAAATTCTAACCAGATACAAAGGGAGACACACTACTAGGGAGCTGGACTCGAGCCTAGGTGTTATCATGCATCATTGCCCTATGTTATGGTTCTCTATCTACTTGCACAACAGCAAGCTAATCCTAACCAGGAAAAAGCAAAGCATGCAAGCATAAACAAAACAAATCAAACATTCACAAGTAGCACACACTATATCCAGTCAAGTGAGGCTCAAACAAGGGTGAGGCTGCAAGAGCAAGCCAGCTGTACAGGGTAGTGTTCGCTCTTAACCCTGACATTGAGAGTCAGGGTGAAGCAGATGAAAGGTGAGTGAAGATGAGACTTCACAGCTCTTATCCCTGGCCAGGGAGAGCTTCAGACAAAGGAGTGTGGGTTCAGAAAGAGGGAACCCTTCTACACTCAAGACTCTGACTCGACTGTACAATTGTACAAGATCTTGGGTTAATGTCCCAATGCATCAACACAGTGGTATGAGCAGAGGGACGACTCAACAAGAATAGCAGGGGATGGATTGCACATCCCTTGGGTTCTGCCAATTGCCTTAATCAAGGTCTTTTCCTGCTTGGGGACAAAGTTAAACAATCACAAACATCGCCTCTTAAGGAGGACTTCAGACAGTTGCCTGGCTAAATAACAAGCCAGGTCTTCCAGACTACATGGAGACAAGAGAGTCTACCTCAACTGGTTTATACAACCAAGCAGCAGCACAGCAAGTTCTTAAAGAACTAAAGCGACTATGGTACCTGAAATCAATCTAGTACAGTCAGTATTCAAGTCACAAAGTCAAAACAGACAAGTTAAGAATCAACCGTCAATGTAATCAAACAATGCAATGTGCAAAGCACAATCAACTCAAATGAGCCAAGCATCCTACAAAATACCAAGTTAGTTCACAACAATTAGCCAAATCAAACTCAATTAACTTGCATTATTCTCCTTTAAAGCATTTGCATCTCAACCTGAAACACAATTCAAAAGTGAGAAACAAGACCACTAGGACAAGCCTAGGGTCAAAAGGAGATGAAAAATCCAAAACAGCAAGTGAAAATCATCCAAAATCACAATCAATCAATTTAGAAACAAATCCACTTGGTCCCATGCTCATATCATTCATTATCATCATTTCATAAACAAAATATCACAAAGCATGTCATTTGCAACCTCAAAAGACCAAACAGAATGATCACAATCAAATCAATATCAAAACAGCTCAATAAATTCCACAAAAATTCCAACCTAAACAGAACACATTCAATGAGCATCATATCAAATTTCATGCTATTTGGACCAGAGGAAGTATGGAAATTAAATTCACTAAGTCCAGACAAGTTCAAGCAAGCCAACACAATGCATCAAAACAATCATCAACTTCCATCAATCATAAAACAGTGACAAAACATGATAAATGAATGGGATCAAAACCATAATGACCTATAATGTGTCTACAATGCTCACACCAAATTTCACACTCATCCAATTAATGACCAGAATTTCACAAAGCAAATACCAACATGTATCACAAAAAATCAACAAATGACCAAACAGAGGGAAAAATTCCAATCAAATAGGAAATGCCATCAATAAATCCAGAAAAATTCACATGTATTCTCAACATCCGTATGCTCAATCATGCAAAAATTTAGCTCAATCCAATGTTCACAAGCACATCAAATAAAATCATGAAATTCACAAAGCATGGTGTGACACAAATTGTCACACCTCTAATCAAAAATTCATATCTCATCAACCAGGGATCAAAAAATTATAAACCATACATCAAAATCACCAGCAAAGAGTCCAGAACATGCACAAAAAATTTCAAGCATTTCTATGGAAGCATCAAGATTTCACAAGCAACATGGCATGGTATACACAAATTGGACATATTCAATCAAACCCTAGGCAATTTTATTTTTCCACACATGGACAAAAATAATAAAAATCACCATAAAAACTGCACATCACAAGGAGAATAATGCAAAAAGTCTCATCAAATTTGGACAAGAAATGAATCACTTATGAATTTTTGAAGTTATGAATCAAAATGAAATGAAAAATGAAAAAGAAAATGAAATGAAATGAAATTAAATGATTTAATGGCAATTTTGTAATTCTGGCAACGAAGTCCAAAACGCGGTCGTTTAAATAAATGGAGTGGCGTGCTATGATTGGCTACTGGTGGCGGGAAACAGGTTTTCAAACGCGAAATGAAGAAAATCAGATCAAACGCGTATCTGGACGCGTTCTCCACCGTCTCCAGCAAACAAATTTCCAGAAAATCACAGATGAACAAATTTCAACCAAAATTGACAAATGATACATCAAAATCACCAGCAAATCACGTACATCATGAATATGAAATTAGTTTGACCTAATTCTACTCATGTTAACCGGATCGAGCGAAAATAGGTTTGCACATCAAACTTCCAATCGAGATTTCTCATCCAATTCTCAACCAAAATCAAAACCACAAGCAGCATGATACTCTACGTTGAAAGCTCTATCATAACCATATCACAATTCAAGCAATGGTTGAGATCGAGTTTTTACCTCTTGATAATGGCAGATGTTGATTTGTGAGTTTCAAGGTCCGAACAGCCAAAACAGATGAAGCTTCTTGATGTAGAAGTTGATTGGAACGGATAGCTTAGCTCAATGATGCTTCAGATCCAAGAATCATGAAATTGCCATGGATGAGCTTGCCAAAACAGTTTCGAATCTTCACTCCTTTGGGCTTGAATGTGTGAAACAGTTCTTCAATGAGGATTGTAGAAGGTGGATCCAACAAGAACGAGCCAAATTGATGCAAAACTTGATGAGAAATGATGAAAAATGTCAAAATAGTTTTGGAGAATTTGGAGAGAATTGGAGGGAAATTCTGTTAGATCTTGAGAAATGTGAAGTGTGTTTATCAATTCTGTTATAATTAACCTCTTATACCAATGCTTAATCCACTTACTAATCACAATTAGCAAATTGGAATGAGATTAGTGAAATGCAACTTTTATGTGAAAGTGCCAAAAAGTCCTTTTGCAAATTAGGCCAATGTAACAGTAAAAACCAGCTGGAGCAAGTCACTTTGATCATTTGTGATGTGTTGGAATAGGCTTTGTGTGCAAAATCCATGTAATTTGAAATTTCACCATTTTTCCCACCAATTTTCAAATAATCCACTTGAAAAATGACTTTTTGCCTCGATTATTTTTGATGAAATATGATGATGCATCATGAAAGTACATGTGAAATGTGGTTTGCTCAAAGAAAGATCATCCATTTTGGCCATTCCATGTGAAAGTTATGCCACTTTGAATTTAGGCATTTTTGGAAAATGATTTGATCACAACTTGCCAACCATACATGAGAAATTCAAGTTCTTGGACTTTTTGGAAAGGTGAGAGCAAGATCTACAACTTTCATGTTGACCAAAATTTCATTTGAAGCATTTTTGGACATGTAATTTTGAGATGAAAAACTTTCCATTTTGGGAAACTTTCAATTATAGGTCACTTTCCATTTTTGGAAAGTTTCCATCTGACTTTATTTTCCTCATTCTTGTTGTTTGAAATGTCAAATGAAACTTGTTTCAACATGAATGAAGTGTCTCTAACCTCTCCCACCTCCAAATCCATCATTCTTGGCACAGTTGACCACAGTTGACTTTTCTGACTGATAGATGAATTTCAGCTTGACTGATGAAATTGAGCCCCAAACTCCTGATGAAATGGCTCAATGATGAAACCCTAGCTTCCATAAGCTCAATATAATCACATGATGATCCCCATATCCACTGAAAATCCCATCTCCTTGCCAAGCCCTGATTGACCCAATTCAGATGATTAGGGTTGACCAGTGGTCAAAACCCTAGTCTCAAGGTATCTGATCAATCTCTTGGTGATGACAAAACCATGATGATGATGATGTACCATTTCAACCAAGATAAAGCTCAACCCTCCTTGAGGAACCATGAAACCCCGATTTGAATCACCAACCCTCAGATGATTAGTGATCAATCCAATGAAACCTTAGCTTGCATCTTAACCTCTTTATCTTCTGATCAAGACTTAGGAGGATGACTTGTTCCATGTAACCACATGATATGCAACATGCTAATGACTAATGACCTGAAAATGAAATGCAACATGCTAAGCTAGTCCCAAGAGAGGAGGGCAAATTTTGAGGTGTTACAGAATAGACTCTAACCTGGCAACTGGAGCAAAGGTTTCTGTATAGTTTATACCTTCTTGATGACTATAACCTTGTGCTACCAGTCGAGCCTTGTTTCTGGCAACCTCTCCTTTCTCATTCAACTTGTTTCTAAAGATACATCTGGTTCCAATGACATGGGAACCCTTTGGTTCTGAACAAGATCCCAAACATCGTTTATGGTGACCTGATTCAGTTTTTCTTCCATAGCCATAATCCATTCATTATCCAGAAGAGCTTCATCAATTGATGTGGGTTCTATCAGAGACACCAAACCTAGAAGAGTCTCTTCAGAAGGTTTGAATGGAGATCTTGTTCTGACTAGAGCATTCTTGTCTCCTAAAATCAATTCTTCAGAATGAGAAGTTATTGATCTACTATTCTTTGATGAGTTGGATCAATGATTGCTTTTGGTTGATTCGTTTCTTCAGATTATTTGGCTTTTCCTTCTGAGTCTTTTTCTCCAGACATAGAATCCTTGGATTCTGAAAGATTAATCTTCAAATTTGTAAATTTATCAACTAGCTTTGACTTTTCAGGGTCAAGCTTATCATTGAATCTAACATGAATTGATTCCTCAACAATTCTTGTTTCTGTGTTAAAGATTCTATAGCCTTTAGAGCATTCAGAATATCCTAACAGAAAATACTTATGTGCTTTAGAATCAAACTTGCCAAGATTCTCTTTAGTGTTCAACATAAAACAGTCACATCCAAAAGGGTGAAAATAAGAAATGTTGGGCTTTATGTTCTTCCATAATTCATAAGGAGTCTTACCCAAAATAAGTCGGATAGAAATCTTATTCTGAATGTAACACGTTGTGTTAACTGCTTCTGCCAAGAAATGCTTAGCCATATCAGTTTCTTGGATCATGGTGCGAGTGATTTCTGACAAAGTCCTATTCTTCCTCTCTACAACTCTACTTTGCTGTGGAGTTCTAGGACTGGAAAAATCATGGGAAATACCATTTGAATCAAAAATATTTTCAAAATGTTTATTTTCAAATTCATCACCATGATCACTTCTGACTTTGACTATTTTGCAATTCATTTCTGTTTGCACTAGTGAGCAGAAGGTAGAAAACACAAAATGTGACGCATCCTTGTGTTTCAAGAACTTTATCCATGTCCAACGATTGTAGTCATCAACTATGACCAATCCATACTTCTTTCCATTGATAGAAGCAGTTTTCACTGGTCCAATCAAATGAATATGCAGAAGTTCTAATGGTCTAGAGATAGAAACAATAACTTTTTCTTTGAAAGATGTTTTAGAAAACTTGCCTTTCTAACATGCTTCACAAAGAGCATCTGAAGCGAACTTCAGGTTGGATAGACCTCTGACTAATCCAAGCTTATTTAGCTGAGAAATCCTTCTCATGCTAACATGGCCCAAACTTTTATGCCATACCCATTTCTCCTTATTAAAATACATTAGACATTTTACATTTTGATCTTCAAGATCAGAAAGCCTAATTTTATAAATGTTGTTCTTCCTCTTTCCATTAAAAAGGATTGTACCATCTTTCTGACTAATAGCTTTACAAGACTTTTGATTAAAGATGATATCATAACCATTGTCACTAAGTTGGCTAGTAGATAATAGATTATGCATCAGGCCATCAACTAAAAGAACATTAGTAATAGAAGGAAGTTTACTGTTACCAATGGTTCCAGAGCCAATGATCTTTCCTTTCTAGTTTCCTCCGAAAACAATGAAGCCTCTAGGCTTAAGTTCCAAATCTTTGAACATAGACCTTTTGCCCATCATGTGTCACGAGCATCCACTGTTCAGGTACCATGACTGGTGTTTCAGCTGAGTTGTTAAGGATGTCTGCAACATAAATTATTTTATCCTTAGGTACCCACTTTTTGGGTCCTCTTTTGTTAGTTTTCCCAGAGTTTCTTATAACTTTGGGTCTTTTAGCAGAAGGATATGTAGCGGTGTATTCGTCACTTTATGATTTATTGATTAAATCAAAAGCAAAGCATACAAAGAATCGAGTCGCCACCGCACTTTTATTTATCCAAAGGAATGGCTAAAAAGCGAACAAAAGCCTAAGAAGTTTTACACATAGAAAACTAATGAAAAGGTCAGAGATTTGGGTAAGGGGTTAATTACGCAATGTGAAGGTGTTAGGCAGCCAAAACGTCCTAGGTACTCCTAGGGAGCCCTTTTCACAACTTGTTGTACGAAATGTTACTTGTTTAGGAAATATTTATTGTGCAAACATGGGTTGAAAGGATGAGAAAAGAATATACAAGTTATTATTTTTGTGTTTGAACGGATGAACTCGTTGCCTACGTACCTTTCCATGGAAGGTAAGGATCAAAACGCCGTAGTTCGGCTAAAAGATTTCCAAAATATGAGTGAATTGATTTTAAAACAAAAGCCCTAAGGTCTTTCGTTATCCACGGGAGAAAACTCAACCTATACAACCACAAGTCCACCATGTGAGAATAGCTTCAACTTGCTAGCGAGGGGTTAACCCTATAATAAGCAAGGAAGTCTTACAATTCAATCATTAAGGACAAAAGGTGAGATTAACATCAACCAACTAGGATAAATCAAACCTATGGCTAATGTATGAAAACTTACCAAGAATGGACAAAGCCACAAAACAATTGAGTGAGTGAAATTAACCAATTAGGATTATTCACACAAGTGGTCAAGATATGATTAGAATTCAATTCAAAAGAAGTATTATGAAAATGAAGTTTGAAAATCAGAGGCTTAAGGCCTAGGTTTCTAATTTGAAAAGAAATGAAAATGTTTGCACAATAGTTTTCAGGTTTGAGTTAACATGCAAATGGAGGTTTAAAGAAACACAAGGTGGGAGGGTTAAGGGAGTAAAACTTCTTAGATGTTCACCTCTTGAGATCATATGTAGATGATTCAAGTGATTCCTTTGGAAAAGGCAACAAGCAAATAACAGATGAACAAAGTACATGGATACCGGATGCCAATCAATGGACTTATTCCAATCTCACAAAACAAAAAAATGGATACTGGATGCCAATCAATGGACTTACACCAATCTCACAAAATAAAACGGATACCAGATGCCAATCAATGGACTTACACCAATCTCCTAAAACAAAAAGAAGCAGGGATACCAGATGCCAATCAATGGACTTACACCAATCTCCTAAAACAAAATGGATACCAGACGCCAATCAATGGACTTATACTAGTCTCCAAGGAATGATCATAGGAAACAACTGCCAATAGCTGGACTTACAATTGACTCCTCACAAGAAACAAACAACAAATGCAATAAGCAAGAGGAAACAAGTTGCCAATAAATGGTCTTACACTCGACTCCAAGGAAAAGGAATGCCAATGAATGGTCTTAGCTCCAAATCCCACCAGATCATAGGAAACAACTGCCAATAGCTGGACTTACAATTGACTCCTCAATGGACAAAACAAAATGTCACAAAGATATGAACAATGATTATGAAATGATATACAAGTAATGAAGATAAATGCACAATGGCACACATAAGCAAATATGCACAGATGAATCAAGTAAGCAAACAAACAAGTCAATTAGCACACACTATATACAATCAATTAGGCTCAAGCAAGGTTAGGCTTTACAGCCAACTGGAATGGGGTATTTTGAGCTCTTAACCCTAACATTGAGAGTTAGGGTGAAGTAGATGAAAAGGAGATGAGGGGTGTGCCTCATAGCTCTTATCCCTGGTCAGGGAGAGCTTTAAACAATAGAAAGTGTGGGAGTTCAGAAAGTTGGAACTCTTCTCCACAAATGATTGACTCTATAAGATCTTGGGTTATTATTCACCATGCATCAACACATGGTGTGAGCAAGGTGAATGACACACTGAGTAGCAGAAGATGGATTACACATCTCTTTTATCTGCCAATTGCCTCATAAGAGGACTTTTCCTGCTTGGCACAAAATTAAACAAGCACAAACATTGCCTCTTAAGGAGGGCTTCAGACAGGTGCCTACCAATAACAGTAGGTCTTCCAGACTACATGAAGATTAGAGATTATACCTAAGTGGTTAAGCAACCAAGCAAAAGCAAAGTTCAAATGAACTTAAAGCAACTTAGGTACCTGTGGAAACAACTAAACAAATCAGTACAATACTCAGACAAACAGACAACAGTCAATAAGCAACAGACAATCCCAATGTACAAGATGTGTAAGCCAAAAGGCAAACTCAAATGAGTTAGCATCAACCTACAAGACACACAAGTGTTAGTAATCAAAAGCAAACATCAATACTCAAATGATGAAGCATCATCAACTATGGAACTTGGATGTTCAACCTGAAATCAAAGCTCACATGTAAGCAACAAACCACTAGGTCAAAGCCTAGGGTCAAAGATGGAGAAAAAATTTGAAACAGGAGCTGAAATTTAACACAAAGTAACTTCAACCACATATTGACATAACCTAAAAAGGCTGACATCAAAATCAATCACCAAAAGCATTTCATGATCAAAAGAAGTTCAAGGCAATTTCAAAGCTCATATGTGATCAACATGAATGAAAAATTCAAATCAAAACAGAAATGATTCAAATAAATCTGGAAAAACTCATGCACATTCAAGACATCCACAACATCCATCACACAAAAAATCAGAAACATTGGAGATCATTTAGCATGGCAATCACATTGTACAAGTTGAACATTCAAAGGTGTGACACAAATTGTCACACCAAGTTAGCACAAGCATAAAACAGCAATGGAGCATAGGAAAAATACCAAACCAAAACCAAAATGTCAAGCAATGTGTCTAGATTCAGCATGCAAAATTTCAGGTCCATTGAATAAGAAACAAGCATTTTATGATAAGATAAGCAAGGCAAGGTCAAAATAAGACATATGATCAATCATCCTAGCACCAAATAAAATCCAGCCGTGCACAAATTGCAAATTTATACTCATAAAAAACTAGACAGAATAAGGAACATTTTGCAAAAAAATTGGGATGAATTTGGATCAATTTTCAATTTTATATGATTTTTCTAATTTGAGGAAAAAATTTGAAATCAAAAATGGACATAGGCATGAAAATGGGAGGGAAAGTGAAAAATGCAAGGCAATTTGAAAAGAACGAGCCAGCCAGGAATCGAACTAGGTAGATTTTCAAATGTGGCGCGCTCACCAAAACAACACAGTTTTGGTTTTAAAACCCTAAGCGCTGGGAAACTCAGAAATTCGTAGCAAATGCATGAAGATCGTAGCTAATTCGCAGCAAGGTCATAGCAAATTCTGGAAACGATGAACTTCATAGGTTGAAGATGAAGATCATGATGATCTTCATCTGAATTTCCAGATTTCAAAAATAATGTCCAGAAATCACAAACAAGCACAGCACTCGAATCATCATCACATGCACATCAAAGATCCATAAACAAAACATGCAAAAACACCATAACAAGCGCAGATCGAAGAAAAATCAAATTGAACATCAAACTTTCAATCATGCATATCTAGCTCAAAACAGCACCAAATCACACGATTCAAAGCTCAGATTCGTCAGGACACCAAGATCTACAACAATATAACAATGAATTTCAAAATTATGAGATGCGAATTATGACCTCTTGAAGAGCAGCAAGCCTGAATCGTGTGCTATCAAGCTCAGCAAGGCCTCAAATCTTCTCTACAATGCTTAATGAAGTGATTGATGATGAATCTGAAGCTCCAGCATACACGAATCCAGCTCAATTTGCAAAATCCATGGAACCTTCAAGCTTCGAGTATGGCTCAAAATGGCACCAAGTGCTCCAATTCCACGTCCAATTCTACTCAAAAATGCTTCATGAGCATGACTCAATCAATAGAGAATGCTCTTGTGTGAAGAATTTGAAAAATATTTGTGAGAGAAAAATTTGGAGAATTTTGAGATTCAGATCTGAAAATGTAGTTAATGGCAAATGCAGTTATGTTTAACCGTCAAGGTGGAAAATGCCATTGGTGTTGAGAAAGAGAAAAAGCCGTCCATTTCTTCTTACAAGCAGGCAGTGGAAGTGGTGAGAAATGGAGGGATCCCAGGCTGGGGAAAAATCATAGGCATTATGGTAAAGGCGGACATGTTTGGGATTGGCTATCAGCCAGATCAAGACTCGTCTGAGCAAAACAGAGGACGTCGTCCGCTGTTTACCTTCATCAGTGCGGGAATGCTAGACTCAAGTCACACTGGTGTGGTGGGTAAGGAAATTGACAGTGACTGTGAAATTGATCAATGGATAAGATCGTGCGTACCAGGGAACTGGAAGGTCTAAAAAGGAGCATCACTGTCACTCATCCGGAAGAGTAATGATTTCTGTTTTGATTTTATCTGCATGAAAGCCACACGTTTTGCCCGAAGCGTAATGGTCCATTGTAAGGGCCACCTCATGTTTCATTTTGCAACATTTCGCATCATAAATAAATGGATGTTTTTCAATTAAAAGCGGTGTTCCCTGTTTTTCATTTATTTTTGCAGTTTTAAAACAAATAAAAATGTCAATGTTTGTTTTCATTTTTCACCTTTTTGATTTATCTCGTTCCGACTTCAAAAAATAATTCTCCGAATCTCATTGATAACAATTTGGTTACACCTCATATGACTTCGACAATCCGATCTATCATGCCGAAGAAGAAGGCGAAGAAGATTGTGATCTGCTGGAATTAGCCAGGTTGTTGAAACAAGAGGAGAAGGTGATTCAGCCGCGTGAAGAGCGAGTTGAGCTTGTTAACCGGTATATCGCCGAGGTCAGAAAGGAAGGAAATTGGGGCCGCTTCAGAGGCGAGTCGAGAGCAGAATGGTAGTCCTGTTGAAGGAGCATGTGGATACCTTCGCCTGGTCGTGTCAGGATATGCCAGGTCAAGTACCAATGTCGTTGCGCGCAAGCTACCATGGAGAGAAGACTGTCCTCTAGAGAAGCAGAACGCCGGTGCTACTTATCAGAGAGCCATGGTGACTTTGTTTCATGATAGGATTCATCATGAAATTGAATGCTATGTTGATGACATGTTAGCAAAGTCCCAGACAGAGGAGGGGCATCTGGTGTTATGGCCAAGTTGGTTAACTGGTTGAGACAGTTCAAACTGAGGTTGAATTCGAATAAGTGCACTATCAGAGTGCGGTCCGGTTGGATGTTGGGGTTCATTGGAAAAGAGGAATCGAGGTTGATCCTGCTTAAAAAAATAAATAAATAAATAAATAAATAAATAAAAAGTGCCTGAGCCGAGAAAACAGAAAGAGGTTCGTGGTCTATTAGGTAGATTGAATTACATGTCATGGTTCACATCTCCTCTAACAGCCACGTGGGAACCTATTCAAGCCATTGGAAAAAAATCAAACGGTCAGGTGAAATAATGATTGCCAAGGGGCATTGAAAAATAAAAGGATAAGTTGCAGGAACCTCTGATTCCGATGCCTCTTGTGGAAGGAGCATTTGTTAATCTGGTACTTGACGGCCCTCGAGGGGTCTACGAGGTGTACTGGGGCAGCATGACGAGTCTTGTCGAAAAGAGCATGCAATTTACCTAAGCAAAAAGTTTATCGACTATGAAACAATACACTCACTGCTCGAGAAAACTTGATGTACTTTGGCATAGGCTGCTCGCCGACTGAGACAGTATATGCTGGTTCATACCACTTTGTGGATTTCAAGATGGATCTGATCAGGTAGATTTCTGAAAAAGCCAGCAATGACCGGACGGGTTGCGAAAGGGCCAATGATTTTGATTGAATACGATATTCGATATACCTCTCAGAAAGCAATCAAGGGGAGTGTATTGTCTGATTACATCGCCCCGCAACCCACTGAGGATTGTCAACCGATGAAGTTTGAGTTCCCTGATGAGGACATCTCGAGGTACTCAAATCGAAAGATTGAGAGTGACCGATCCCAGAGGAGGGGCTTGACCCTGAATCCGAACAGATTCTGATGTCTGATGGGGAGGTTAAGGTGGATAAGCTTTCGTTGCCCGGATAACGTTTGAATGCACCGACGGTGTGATTGAGTAGGAAGCTGGTATCCTGGGTATCGAATGTCAGTGCGTACATCTACTGGGGCAACGCCTTTCTCATTGGTATATGGAATGGAAGCCGTGTCACCGGTTGAGGTCCAGATTCCCTCTTTGAGAGTCCTGATGGACGTCAAATTGCAAGAGGCGGAATGGGTAAGGACCCGGTACGAAGAGTTGAGCCTGATTGAAGAAAAGAGGCTAGCGGCCATCTGTCATGGGCAGTTATACCAGCAAAGGATGAAGCGTGCTTTTGACAGAAAGGTGCGACCTCGGGTATATCACGTGGGTGATATGGTGCTGAAAAGGATCCTTCCTCCTCAAAACGATCGAAGGGGCAAATGGACACCCAATTATGAAGGTCCATTCGTGGTCAAGAAGGTTTTCTCTGGCGGAGCCTTGTTGTTAACAACCATGGATGGCGAGGATTTTCCATCCCCTGTGAATGCGGACGCAGTTAAAAAATACTTCGTATAAATAGACCCGCTGGACGAAAAGAATAAAATAGTCCAGGCAAGAATGGGCATCCCGGCGAACCAAAAACAAAATGAAAAGGTTCGGGCAAAAATTAGGGATAAAAGAAAACTGTACACCCGACAAGTCGAAAACCTGAAAAGGCGACTTGGGCAAAAATGGGTATCCCGGTGGACTGAAAACCCGAAAGGGCGGTCCAGGCAAAAGAGGGATTGAAACGAACAACTGCGTCCCGCATGATCGTTTGCGCTTTGGTTAAAGCATCATGGATAATACCCGGTGGGGATCAATCGGAATCGTCTTGTTCAGAAGGCAGAAGCAAGGAGAGTCTGAGGACATATGGGGTGTATCCGAGTTGGAACTCGATGAGATCACGGGTTTCACATTGCCATTAGGATAGATTTTTCCTTTTGTGCGCGATTACCTCTTTTCAAGAATTGCTTCCTTTGTATTGCTCATTTGAGCCACACTTTTTTTCAATCAATAAAATGCATATTCAGTCAAATAATTTTGTTTTTGTTTTTCATTACCGCTTTGATTGCAAAAACATCCAGATTATTTTTGATAAAGAATCTTGCATTTTAAGACATACAGGTCCCTTCCAATGCATGTTTATAAGATTGAAAGCTTGAAATCTTATTCGGAAGGTTGAGTGACCCAAGTGTTGAAATCTTGACACGCCTAGGGCATGGTTTTATCTAACGATCTGTTTTGCAGGAACTGTTAGATATTTTCACTCACTTGCAGGTTGTGACGTGGAAGCTGTTGACAAAACAAATCCCCATGGAGTCCAATCAGGGATAAGCGAGATAGAAGAACGGCGAAGAGACGTTGGGACGTACGAAGATCCTTGAAATTAATCAAGAAGACTCTTCAAAGTCGGAAAATTGAAAATCTGTATAAGTCCCAGGAGTTCGCTCTCCGCCGAGTACGGAGCGGTTTGGAATACAAGATGATGGAGCAGAAAAGGTCCAAACGAGTAGGGATGTATATCCCCAAGCAGAATTAGAGGACTAACTCCCCAGCAGATCCAAGGTCTATGGTTCCCCTAGCCGAGTCAGGATGGTTATCCCCGGCAGGTTGAAAACGGTGTTTCCTCAGCAGCCAGGCCCGAAGGTTGCTATCCCCGAGTGGAGCGGGTTTCAATGAAATATATCTCCAGCAGTGTATCCTACGTATGGATTGGATGGGTCGTCCCCAGCGGAGTAGCATTCGTTTCCCTAGCAGGGTTAGGATGGTTATTCCCAGCAGGTGTCAGATCGATGTTTCTCTAGTCGCCAGGTCTGGAGGTTGCTGTTTCCCAGTGGAGCTATCTGTGAGCATTTCCCCAGTGAAGTCGCTAGGTATCTGTGAGGGTTTCTCAAGTAGAGTTGGGATGTATATCCTCGGAAAGTCAAGGATCGAGGTATCCCCACAGGGTGTTGGTGGTTCTATCCCTAGCATATCCCTAAGCGGATCGGGTGCAAATGAGGCTTTTCCCCAGCAAGGGTTGCCTTTACCCAGCAGCAGCGATATTCCCCAGCAGGGTGGAGTTGGAGTGATGGCGAGTTCTCAGCAGAGTGTCTCGAGCTCCCCGGAAGAGTCCCTTGAGGGGGGATGCTTTTTATACATTCATCGTGTAGATAAGCATAGCATACTGCATATAATAAATCGCGTAGCATTTCCATAATTATGGAGCATTACGCAGAAAAAGTCATGCATCATTGCAAGCATAGGCTAGTCTCAAGCTGTGGTTATTGTTTGAGAGGTGGTTTCGACAGAAGTTGGAAGATGTTACTCTGATGGGTTTAGCATCATGACGTCAGATCAGCAATATTCCCCAGTAGTGCGATGCTCGAGGAAACTTTTCCGTCGGACAGAGATAGAAATGTTACGCGATCAGCGCGACTCGAGCCGTGGTTACCGCTTGAGATTTGGTTTTACCGGACAGTGAAGACGATACTCCGAGGAGTTCAGCATTGTGAGTTTGGAGCAACAGTATTTCCCAATCATCAGTAAGTGTCTGGTCGAGCTTTCTTTGGTGTCAGTAAACATCATCATTCGATGTCCAGTAAACGTCGAGTTATTTCCCAGTCATTGTTTAATGTCTGGTCGATCATTGTTTGATGTCCTGTCAACATCCTTGTTTGGTGCCTGTAAACATCATTGTTCGATGTCGAGTAAATGTCGCGTTTTCTCCCAGTCATCAGTAAGTGTCTGGTCGAGTTTTCTTTGGTGTCAGTAAACATCATCATTCGATGTCCAGTAAACGTCGGGTTATTTCCCAGTCATCAGTAAGTGTCTGGTCGAGTTTTCTTTGGTGTCAGTAAACATCATCATTCGATGTCCAGTAAACGTCGGGTTATTTCCCAGTCATCAGTAAGTGTCTGGTCGAGTTTTCTTTGGTGTCAGTAAACATCATCATTCGATGTCCAGTAAACGTCGGGTTATTTCCCAGTCATTGTTTGATGCCTGTAAACATCATTGTTTGATGCCTGTAAACATCATTGTTTGATGCCTGTAAACATCATTGTTTGATGCCTGTAAACATCATTGTTTGATGCCTGTAAACATCATTGTTTGATGCCTGTAAACATCATTGTTTGATGCCTGTAAACATCATTGTTTGATGCCTGTAAACATCATTGTTCGATGTCTTGTAAACATCATTGTTTGGTGTCTGTCAACATCATTGATTCGATGTCCAGTAAACGTTGAGTTTCCTCCCAGTCATCTGTAAGTGTCTGGTTGAAGGTGTACCCTCTGATATGTCGCCCTCAGAGTGGTGTTTGGTGTTATTTCCGACGGTGCCAGCAGAATTATCACAAGAAAATGGAGAAAGGGAGACACGAGGTGTTTTCTGGAGAACGGGGTTCACCATGGCGATCGCAAGTTATCGTCAGGAGACTGGGGTTCAAAGGGAGAATGGGGTTCATTATTTTGGCAAACAAGATGTCGGGGTTCAAATGCAGTGATCTGGGATCATTTGCGCGAGAAAAATTTCGGGGTTCAAGAAAATAAAAAGAAGAGCAATCAGAAAATTTTGGGGTTCAAGAAAAGCATAAAAAAGAAAGAAATAATAATCCCCAGCGGATGTGGTGTTCGGGCCATGGTTATCCCTGTGTTACCATTTATTTTGGTATACAGGTCGACGGTTCTGTTTCGGTGATCAGGCCGACTTTCTCCGTACCAGACGGATTTTTCTTCAAGATTGCTTCTTTGCCGATGCTGATAGGCACTGTTAATTATTTCCCATCAGAGTGAAAATTGTTCGTCTGTTCTTGGTATTCAATCACTCTTCATCCTGATCATCTGAAAGCCGAGGCTATTCATATCAACAGGTTCACAGTGGATTGAATAGGGGCAGTTGTAACACCTCAAAATTTGCCCTCCTCTCTTGGGACTAGCTTAACATATTGCATATCATTTTAGGTCATTAGGCATTGCATATTGCATATCATGTGGTTACATTGTGCCAATCATCCTCCTAAGTCTTGGTCAGAAGATAAGAGGTGGAGATGCAGGCCTAGGGTTTTATTGACTGATCATTAGCCATCTGAGGATTGGGCTATGAATTAGGGTTTCATGATTTCTCAAGGAGATTGGTCTTGATCTTTGGTGGAAATGATACATCATCATCATCATGGTCTTGATATCATCCAAGAGGTTCAAGAGATTGATCAGATACCTTGGGATTAGGGTTTTGACCACTGGTCAACCCTAATCAGTTGCATTGGGCCAATCAGGGCATGGCAAGGAGATGGGGTCTACCATGGATATGGGGATCATTTCATGATTGTATTGAGCTTATGGAGGCTAGGGTTTCATCATTGAGCCATTTCATCAGGACTTTGAGGCTCAACTTGATCAGTGCACAGCCAAATTCATCTATCAATCAGAAAAGTCAACTGTGGTCAACTGTGCTTGATTTTATGGATTTGGAGGTGGGAGAGAGTTGGATACACTTCATTCATGTTGAAACAAGCTTAATTTGACATTTCAAACATCAAGAATGAAGAAAATAAAGTCAGGAGAAAAGTTGCCAAAAATGGAAAGTGACTTGTAATGGAAGTTTCCAAAAATGGAAAGTTTTTCACCACAAAATTACATGTCCAAAAAAGCTTCAAATGAAATTTTGTTCAACATGAAAGTTGTAGATCTTGCTCTCACCTTTCCAAAAAGTCCAAGAACTTGAATTTCCCATGTATGGTTGACAAGTTGTGGTCCATTCATTTTCCAAAAATGCCTAAATTCAAAGTGGCATAACTTTCACATGGAATGGCCAATTTGGGTGATCTTTCTTTGAGCAAACCCCATTTCACATGTACTTTCATGTTGCATAATCAAAATTCATCAAAAATGGTCAAGGCAAAAAGTCAAATTTCAAGTGGACTATTTAGCATTTTTGGTGTGAGATAGTGAATTTGAGCATTACTTGGATTTTTCACACAAGACCACTTCCAACACACTCCAAATGCTAAATGAAACTTGCCCCAACTGTCATGGCACTGTTACATTGGTTAATTGGCAAGGTCATTTTTGAACTTTCACTTAAAGTGGCATTAACACTAATCACTTGATTTTTGCTAATTTGGATTAACAAAGTGATTAAGGAGATGGTATAAGTTACTAATCATAACAGAAATGCAAATCACAATTCCATATTCCAAGATTTGTAACTGAATTTCCCTCCAAAACTTCACAATTCTCCAAAACTTCATCCAACATTTTTCAACATTTCTTCACCAAATCTGCATCAATTTGTATGATTCTTTTTTATTCACTTTCCACAAACCTTGAGGAAGAACTGTTTTGATCCAAATCTTGGCAAGGCATCAAGAATCACAACTGTCCAAAGCAAGGTCATCAATGGAGTTTTGATCATTTTCGCATCTGGAGCATGCTGGAGCTGAGTTAATCATTTCAACCGATTTCTACAGCTTGGAACTGCTTCTGTTTTGGTGATTGGAACCTTGAAGCTCGCGAATCCTCATCTGCCATTTCTTCAAGGTGCATTTTCGAATTCCTCAATTGCTTCAACTATTATGTGTTTCTTATAGATCTTTCAGTGTAGAACAACATGATGCTTGTAGTTTTTAATTTGATTGAGTATTGGATGAGAAATCGTGAGTTGAAGTTTGATGTGCGTTTCTTCTTTTGCTCGATCCCATTCACATGTTTAGAATTAGGTTAAAATAGTTACATATTCGTGATTTGCTAGTTGAGACGGTTCTTTTGATATAAAGTTTGTAGCATTTGGTTGAGATTTGATGTTCATCAATTTTCTGGAACTTGCTGTTGTTGTCCGTGGTGAAAGATGAAGGCCGCACGCGTTTTGATCCAAAATTTCCTGGCCTGGATTCGAATATGTGTTTGGCGCCATCTCTGTCCAATAGGAACGCGCCACTGCGTTTAAGTGGAACGACCGCGTTTTTGTCATGTTCCTGGTATTTACAAGAATGCCATTTTCAGATGAAATTAGATTATTATTTCATTTTTCTTTTTCATTTCATTTCATTTTAATGCTTGAACTTTAAAAAATCATAAGTTCTTCAAAAATAGTCCAAATTTTGTGAGGTTTTTTCCATAATGCTCCTTATGATGTGTAGAATTTAATCATGATTTTTGTGATTTTTGTGCACGTGTAAAAAATTAAAGTGCTTAGGGATTGATTCAATGTGTTACATATGTACATGCTTTGCCATATCTTTCATAAAATGATGATGCTTTCAAATAAATGGATGAAATTTTTTGTGCATATTCCGGACACTTTGATGGTGATTTTGATGTAGAGTTTGTGGTTTTTGGATACCTGGTTGTTGAGATATGAATTTTTGAATAGAGGTGTGACAATTTGTGTCACACCAAGCTTGATGAATTTCATGATTTTATTTGCCTTGCCTAGGAACCTTGAATTGAGCCAATGTTTTGCATGATTGAGCCTATGTATGTTGAGATTGCAGGAGAATTTTTCTGGATTTATTGATGGCATTTCCTATTTGATTGGAATTTTTCCTTCTGTTTGGTCATTTTGTTGATTTCATGTGACACATGTTACCATTTGCTTTGTGAAATGCTGGTTATTGATTTTATGATTGTGAAATTTGACATGTGCATTGTAGACACATTATAGGTCATTGTGGTTTTGATCCCATTAATTTACCATGTGTTGTCACTGTTTTATGATTTTTGGAAGTTGATGTTTGTTTGGATACCATGTGTTGGCTTGCTTGAACTTGTCTGAACTTCTTGATTTTCATTGACCTACTTCCTTTTGTCCAATTGAGCTGAAATTTGATATGCTATTCATTGGATTTGTTCTGTTTAGAGTTGAATTTTTGTGGAATTAATTGAATTGTTTTGGTATGGATTTGATTGAGATCATTCTGTTTGTTCATATGAAGTTGCAAATTGCATGTTTGATGCTATTTTGTGCATAAAATGATAATGGTGATTGATATGAGCATGGGACCAATTGGTTTTGCTTTTAAATTGTTTGATTGTGATTTTGGATAAATTTCACTTGCTGTTTTGGATTTTTCATCTCCTTTGGATCCAGGCTTGGCCTAGTGGTCTTGTTTCTCACCTTTGGAATTTGTGTTTCAGGTTTGAGCTGCAAATGCCTTAAGGAGAACAATGCAAGTTGTAAATTGAGTTTGTTTGATGTTGTAAACTAACATTGACTTTGTGTTGTAGGGTTTGATGCTTGAGTTTGAGTTCATGGCTTGCACTTGTGTGCATTAATTTGTGTTTGACTGTACAGATTAACATTTGCTGTTTACTGTTGGTTTGTCTGGTATACTGATGATACTTGATTGATTTCAGGTACATTAGTCGCTTACAGTTCTTTAAGAACTTGCTGTGCTGCTGCTTGGTTGTATAAACCAGTTGAGGTAGACTCTCTTGTCTCCATGTAGTCTGGAAGACCTGACTTGTTATTTAGCCAGGCAACTGTCTGAAGTCCTCCTTAAGAGGCGATGTTTGTGATTGTTTACTTTTGTGCCAAGCAGGTAAAGACCTCTATGAGGCAATTGGCGGAACCCAAGGGATATGCAATCTATCCCCCGCTATTTTGTTGAGTCGTCCCTCTGCTCACACCACTGTGTTGACGCATTGGGACATTACCCCAAGATCTTGTGCTGTTGCACAATCGAGTCAGCGTCTTGAGCGTAGAAGGGTCCCTCCATTCTGGACCCACGCTCCTTTGTCTGAAGCTCTCCCTGGTCAGGGATAAGAGCTGTGAAGTCTAATCTTCACTCACCTTTCATCTGCTTCACCCTGACTCTCAATGTCAGGGTTAAGAGCGAACACTACCCTGTACAGATGACTTGCCTCGGCAGTCCACCCTTGTTTGAGCCTCACTTGACTGGATATAGTGTGTGCTTTGTGAATATTTGCTTGAAATGTTTGTTTTACTTTGTTTGTGCTTGCATGCTTGTTTTTCCTGGTTAGGATTAGCTTGCTGTTGTGCAAGTAGGTAGAAACCATAACATAGGGCAATGATGCATGATAACACTAGGCTCGAGTACAGCTCCCTGGTAGTGTGTCTCCCTCGGTTTCTGGCAAGAATTTCTTTCCCTTTCAGGGGAACTACGTCGCCCTGATCCTCATACCAGATGAGGTACGTAGGCAGGAGACCGTGCGAGGTCTCTCCGGGCACTTTTCTTTCTTTTTGTGAGTGTGCTTGACGGTTATAGGCTCGAGTTCCCGACACCCTATTAACTCGTTTGGTTGTTGTGTGCTTGGAAGCTGATGTAAGTCCATCGAGTGGCATTCGGGTTCCAGTGTGCGTGTGTTTGGTTCGGATGCCGATGTAAGTCCAGTGATTGGCTTTCGGGCTCCACGTTTGCCTTCTTGTGTGTGTTTTGGTTCGGATGCTGATGTAAGTCCAGTGGTTGGCATTCAGGCTCTACGTTTGCCTGTGTTTGTGTGTGTCTTGTTTGGCGTGCGTGAGCCGAACTACGGCAGCTCTGATTCTCGTTCCAGACGAGATACGTAGGCATAGGATGCGATGTCCTAGCGAGCCCTCTTCCTCTTAACCCCACCTGTGTTGTTTTCGGTGCGTGTGTGTGTGATGTCTGTTTGTTTAGCAACCTTTTCTTTCTTTAGAGCGTGGATCCCGTCGAGTACGACGGACGTGAGGGGTGCTAATACCTTCCCCTTGCGTAACCGACTCCCGTACCCTTTCTCTTTGGTCGCGAGACCATGCTTTTCCCAGGTTTACTTCGAGCGTTTCCTTTCCCTCTTGTTGGGATAAATAACGCACGGTGGCGGATCTGTGTTGTTTTTGTTTTAGCCCGCCGGTTGTTTTTCGCGGATGCGACAATGTGCATCCCCATCTTTCTTCTTAAACGCCCCATATCGTTTAGAAGAGCCTTCATCCTTAGTCAAACGTCCTTCCCGGACTCCTTCCTCCAATCGCATCCCCATGTTCACCATCTCGGTGAAATCAGAGGGAGCACTAACGACCATCCGCTCATAATAAAATGAACTAAGAGTTTTCAAAAAGATCTTAGTCATCTCCTTCTCTTCCAGCGGAGGAGTAATCTGAGCTGTCAGCTCTCGCCACCTCTGGGCGTACTCTTTAAATGTCTCTTTGTCCTTCTGGGACATAGCTCTGAGTTGATCACGGTCAGGAGCCATATCAACATTATATTTGTACTGCTTGACGAAGGCTTCGCCAAGATCGTTGAAGGAACGGATGTTTGCACTATCAAGGCTCATATACCAACGAAGAGCTGCACCAGACAAACTATCCTGAAAATAATGAATCAGCAGTTGATCATTATCTGTCTGAGTAGACATTTTCCTGACATACATAACCAGGTGGCTGAGAGGGCAGGTGTTCCCCTTATACTTCTCAAAGTCAGGGACTTTGAACTTGACGGGTATCTTCACACCGGGAACTAAGCATAATTCAGCAGCAGACTTGCCGAACAAATCTTTTCCTCTAAGGGTCTTCAATTCCTTGCGGAGCTCAAGGAATTGGTCGTTCATAGCTTCCATCTTCTCATTAACATCTGGGCCCTCAGACGGCTCAGAATAATAGATGGTGTCGTCTACCCTGGGAATGGTATGCACGACAGGAGGAGGCATTGCAAAGACCGGGCTAGATGCCGGCATGGAAGCAAATGTAGGAGCTGGAATATCTGGCATAAAACCTGGAGGCATACCCCACGGAAACCCGGCTGGCATGGCTGGCACGAAGTGGGTACTACCAGCTGGCACTGTCGAGGAGATGATCTCTGATATAACAGTCCTCTGGGGAGGAGTTGTAGGCGGTGGAGACGGTTGATTCTGAGCAGCCAAGAATTGCTCCATCAGAGCGCTCAGTCTGGCGACCTCTTCCTTCAGCTCACGGTTTTCTTGTTCAAGTTGATCCATCACTCTTGCAGAATTAGCTCGGGTGTAGTACCGATGAGTCAGCTTGTCTTCAAAATAAATGAAGAGCACAGAGTTAGGCCACAGACAAGAAGATCAGAACAACACCTGCTTATGCAAAATGATGCATGCAATGCTTGTGCATATGCTTTGTTTTTATTTCAAGGAACTTTTAGGGTTCTATTTGCGAATTTTTCTCGAAATTTAAAGCATTTAATCGCATATGGAAAATATCTCATCAAATATATTTGAGACAAAGAATTACAGCATTGTTGATCATTACAAGGGAAAAGGAAAATAAACATCCTATGGATCCCTAGAAGCTCGAGATGCTGGAAGACGAGATACACAAAGCCTCTTGATCTCTCTCTCATATGTTGCTTCCATATCCGCTTTCTCCTTAGCAAGTCGATCATACTTCCTCTTCCAGAACTTGGAAGACTACGGAAGCAGAGAAGTCCATGTATCATTTGGATCATCTATCACCTGATGCTCGAGGAATTCGATCAGAGCGTCCTTCTCCTTAATCTGTTGAAGCAACTCTTCTCTTTCACGGATCCAAGCACGTGAAAGGTCTTCTTCTCTCAACTCCTCTACGCCTTGGTTAGGGAGGGTTGAAGGCCCAGCCACAGCCAACGGTGTAGGTCTCGGATAATCATAAGGCATAAGATACTCTGATGCTCTCTGTCTGACCCAAGAAGTATACGGCTCCAAAGCAATGCAGTTCTTCGGACCCAACTCATTTCTACCCTTCTTGTGAATCTTGCGCCAAGCGCGGACCATCCTGGCTTTCAGGCCTTGGGGATCTTTACCCTCCTGAAAGAATACACCTTCTAACAGAATGTTATGAGGTTTATCCTTTAGGGGGAACCCAAGCTGACGACGTGCTAAGATAGGGTTGTAGCTGATCCCACCACATGTACCAAGAAGAGGCACATTAGGGAATTCACCACAATAATCAATAATCTGAACTGTATCATACACACGATCATACCAAGAGATATCGTCATTAGTGAGAGACATAAGTCTTGTAGACCACCGTAGACATCCCTTGTTCTCCTTGAAAGTAACCGTCTGCGGTAAGTGAGAAATAAACCACTTATACAACAGAGGCAAACAGCACACAATAGCTCCTCCACCCTTTGCATTCCTCATATGCAAAGAGAAATAGGTATCACCCAACAGAGTAGGAACGGGATTAAGAACTGAAAAGATCCTAATGGCATTCACATCCACAAATTTGTCGATGTTGGGGAACAATACCAATCCATAGATGAGCAGCACGAATATGGCCTCAAAGGCATCCTCACTCATGGCCTTCCCATAAACGGTAGCTTGAGCGATGAGGAAATCAGAAGGAAGACCCTGAATTCCACCTTTGGTGGTCATATGCGCTTCAATCAGGGATTCATCTATGTGCAACAAGTCTGCGATCTCTCGAGAAGTCGGAATACTCTCTAAGCCACTGAACGGCACCTGATCCAGAATAGGAATACCCATAAGATGAGCATACTCCTCAAGCATAGGCAACAGCTGAAAGTCTGGAAAAGAGAAGCAGTGATACAGAGGATCATAAAACTGCGCCAAAGTACTCATCAACCCTTCATCAACCTGAGTAGTCAACAGAGGCAGAAGCTTCCCATAGCGAGCTTTGAAACCCAAGGGATCTAATACATAAGATGTCAGATTCCTTAACTCTTTCAGATCGGGCTGTCGAAAGTTGTACTTCTTTGTATGCCTTTTTGGTCTTTCCATGTCTGAAAATTTTGCAAATAAACCCTTTAAGTTCCTTGAAAATTTTCTGATTTTTCTGATGACATGAATGTAGATGAATGCATGAATGTATGAATGCAGCAATCACACTCAAGGATCAAGCAAAACACACCAGACAAAGGTCATGGGAAAGCTCATAGTATCCTTAATATCAATCATCCATTTTGGTGGATTATGGTTTACACCTTATCAACACCCAAGTTCCATTGATATTAACGATACATGAACCGGCTCAATCATCCTTAATATCAATCATCTATTTTGGTGGATTATGGTTTTCACCTTATCGACGCCCAAGTTCCACTGATATTAAGGATGTCTGAACGACTCAACCATGAATCACGGGTTTGTTGAGAGTCACGAGCATGGAGTCTCGGTTAAGAACCACCCAAAGGGAGTGTACTAGGGTTTAAACCTTCCGAACATGTTCTACAAGAGGTTCCCATAGTCATCATCCCATCTTTCGAATATTATCGGAGGAACGAATACTCGTATTCCAAAAATATTCTCAAGAGAGACTCTTATGAGTGTAGTATCGCGTAACAATCGCATCAGATCTTACATCTGAACGACCTCCGCATTACGTCCTAAAAATAGGCCAAGATGGGCTTGGTAAACTAAGGTCCTTGGCTTCTAAGGCACATGATTGAAAGAATAATGCCTAACCACAAATGACTTGTGTGACATTATTAATCCAACATGACCTCCACCAAGTGAATGGACTCGCAAGTCAACTTGCTAAGGAATACTCCACACAAGTTGACGAGACTATGCCATTCTCCTATCCTAAGGTGCACTCGAGTTCGGGTATAGAACTCATCTCACAGAGATCACCAAGCAAACAGCAATCGTATATCAAGCTATTCAATCATCACAATCAATACAGTAATCCCAAATTGTACAAAAATATGTTATATAACAAATAAACAATAACATAGAACAAGGGTGAAAAGTAGGCAAAACCACCAAGGAGACTTCCCCAGCAGAGTCGCCACTTTTTTGTAGCGGTGTATTCGTCACTTTATGATTTATTGATTAAATCAAAAGCAAAGCATACAAAGAATCGAGTCGCCACCGCACTTTTATTTATCCAAAGGAATGGCTAAAAAGCGAACAAAAGCCTAAGAAGTTTTACACATAGAAAACTAATGAAAAGGTCAGAGATCTGGGTAAGGGGTTAATTACGCAATGGGAAGGTGTTAGGCACCCAAAACGTCCTAGGTACTCCTAAGGAGCCCTTTTCACAACTTGTTGTACGAAATGTTACTTGTTTAGGAAATATTTATTGTGCAAACATGGGTTGAAAGGATGAGAAAAGAATATACAAGTTATTATTTTTGTGTTTGAACGGATGAACCCGTTGCCTACGTACCTTTCCATGGAAGGTAAAGATCAAAACGCCGTAGTTCGGCTAAAAGATTTCCAAAATATGAGTGAATTGATTTTAAAACAAAAGCCCTAAGGTCTTTCGTTATCCACGGGAGAAAACTCAACCTATACAACCACAAGTTCACCATGTGAGAATAGCTTCAACTTGCTAGTGAGGGGTTAACCCTATAATAAGCAAGGAAGTCTTACAATTCAATCACTAGGGACAAAAGGTGAGATTAACATCAACCAACTAGGATAAATCAAACCTATGGCTAATGTATGAAAACTTACCAAGAATGGACAAAGCCACAAAACAATTGAGTGAGTGAAATTAACCAATTAGGATTATTCACAAAAGTGGTCAAGATATGATTAGAATTCAATTCAAAAGAAGTATTATGAAAATGAAGTTTGAAAATCAGAGGCTTAAGGCCTAGGTTTCTAATTTGAAAAGAAATGAAAATGTTTGCACAATAGTTTTTAGGTTTGAGTTAACATGCAAATGGAGGTTTAAAGAAACACAAGGTGGGAGGGTTAAGGGAGTAAAACTTCTTAGATGTTCACCTCATGAGATCATATGTAGATGATTCAAGTGATTCCTTTGGAAAAGGCAACAAGCAAATAACAGATGAACAAAGTACATGGATACTGGATGCCAATCAATGGACTTATTCCAATCTCACAAAACAAAAAAATGGATACCGGATGCCAATCAATGGACTTACACCAATCTCACAAAACAAAACGGATACCAGATGCCAATCAATGAACTTACACCAATCTCCTAAAACAAAAAGAAGCAGGGATACCAGATGCCAATCAATGGACTTACACCAATCTCCTAAAACAAAATGGATACCAGACGCCAATCAATGGACTTATACTAGTCTCCAAGGAATGATCATAGGAAACAACTGCCAATAGCTGGACTTACAATTGACTCCTCACAAGAAACAAACAACAAATGCAATAAGCAAGAGGAAACAAGTTGCCAATAAATGGTCTTACACTCGACTCCAAGGAAAAGGAATGCCAATGAATGGTCTTAGCTCCAAATCCCACCAGATCATAGGAAACAACTGCCAATAGCTGGACTTACAATTGACTCCTCAATGGACAAAACAAAATGTCACAAAGATATGAACAATGATTATGAAATGATATACAAGTAATGAAGATAAATGCACAATGGCACACATAAGCAAATATGCACAGATGAATCAAGTAAGCAAACAAACAAGTCAATTAGCACACACTATATACAATCAATTAGGCTCAAGCAAGGTTAGGCTTTACAGCCAACTGGAATGGGGTATTTTGAGCTCTTAACCCTAACATTGAGAGTTAGGGTGAAGCAGATGAAAAGGAGATGAGGGGTGTGCCTCATAGCTCTTATCCCTGGTCAGGGAGAGCTTTAAACAATAGAAAGTGTGGGAGTTCAGAAAGTTGGAACTCTTCTCCACAAATGATTGACTCTATAAGATCTTGGGTTATTATTCACCACGTATCAACACATGGTGTGAGCAAGGTGAATGACACACTGAGTAGCAGGAGATGGATTACACATCTCTTTTATCTGCCAATTGCCTCATAAGAGGACTTTTCCTGCTTGGCACAAAATTAAACAAGCACAAACATTGCCTCTTAAGGAGGGCTTCAGACAGGTGCCTACCAATAACAGTAGGTCTTCCAGACTACATGAAGATTAGAGATTATACCTAAGTGGTTAAGCAACCAAGCAAAAGCAAAGTTCAAATGAACTTAAAGCAACTTAGGTACCTGTGGAAACAACTAAACAAATCAGTACAATACTCAGACAAACAGACAACAGTCAATAAGCAACAGACAATCCCAATGTACAAGATGTGTAAGCCAAAAGGCAAACTCAAATGAGTTAGCATCAACCTACAAGACACACAAGTGTTAGTAATCAAAATCAAACATCAATACTCAAATGATGAAGCATCATCTACTATGGAACTTGGATGTTCAACCTGAAATCAAAGCTCACATGTAAGCAACAAACCACTAGGTCAAAGCCTAGGGTCAAAGATGGAGAAAAAATTTGAAACAGGAGCTGAAATTTAACACAAAGTAACTTCAACCACATATTGACATAACCTAAAAAGGCTGACATCAAAATCAATCACCAAAAGCATTTCATGATCAAAAGAAGTTCAAGGCAATTTCAAAGCTCATATGTGATCAACATGAATGAAAAATTCAAATCAAAACAGAAATGATTCAAATAAATCTGGAAAAACTCATGCACATTCAAGACATCCACAACATCCATCACACAAAAAATCAGAAACATTGGAGATCATTTAGCATGGCAATCACATTGTACAAGTTGAACATTCAAAGGTGTGACACAAATTGTCACACCAAGTTAGCACAAGCATAAAACAGCAATGGAGCATAGGAAAAATACCAAACCAAAACCAAAATGTCAAGCAATGTGTCTAGATTCAGCATGCAAAATTTCAGGTCCATTGGATAAGAAACAAGCATTTTATGATAAGATAAGCAAGGCAAGATCAAAATAAGACATATGATCAATCATCCTAGCACCAAATAAAATCCAGCCGTGCACAAATTGCAAATTTATACTCATAAAAAACTAGACAGAATAAGGAACATTTTGCAAAAAAATTGGGATGAATTTGGATCAATTTTCAATTTTATATGATTTTTCTAATTTGAGGAAAAAATTTGAAATCAAAAATGGACATAGGCATGAAAATGGGAGGGAAAGTGAAAAATGCAAGGCAATTTGAAAAGAACGAGCCAGCCAGGAATCGAACTAGGTAGATTTTCAAATGTGGCGCGCTCACCAAAACGACACAGTTTTGGTTTTAAAACCCTAAGCGCTGGGAAACTCAGAAATTCGTAGCAAATGCATGAAGATCGTAGCTAATTCGCAGCAAGGTCATAGCAAATTCTGGAAACGATGAACTTCATAGGTTGAAGATGAAGATCATGATGATCTTCATCTGAATTTCCAGATTTCAAAAAAAATGTCCAGAAATCACAAACAAGCACAGCACTCGAATCATCATCACATGCACATCAAAGATCCATAAACAAAACATGCAAAAACACCATAACAAGCGCAGATCGAAGAAAAATCAAATTGAACATCAAACTTTCAATCATGCATATCTAGCTCAAAACAGCACCAAATCACACGATTCAAAGCTCAGATTCGTCAGGACACCAAGATCTACAACAATATAACAATGAATTTCAAAATTATGAGATGCGAATTATGACCTCTTGAAGAGCAGCAAGCCTGAATCGTGTGCTATCAAGCTCAGCAAGGCCTCAAATCTTCTCTACAATGCTTAATGAAGTGATTGATGATGAATTTGAAGCTCTAGCATACACGAGTCCAGCTCAATTTGCAAAATCCATGGAACCTTCAAGCTTCGAGTATGGCTCAAAATGGCACCAAGTGCTCCAATTCCACGTCCAATTCTACTCAAAAATGCTTCATGAGCATGAATCAATCAATAGAGAATGCTCTTGTGTGAAGAATTTGAAAAATATTTGTGAGAGAAAAATTTGCAGAATTTTGAGATTCAGATCTGAAAATGTAGTTAATGGCAAATGCAGTTATGTTTAACCTTATATATGCCATGCTAATCATGCTGAAAACCTGCTTAAGCCTAATGCAATTGAAATTAATCAAGTTTTAAGGTGTATGCACAAATTGGATTTCCACCCCCATGCATGAGGTAGCCACGTGAACAGTGCACGAATCTGATCCAAATCCTCTTAAACAAGGCCCATGCATATTTTTGAATTGGTTTTGTATGCATACAATCAACCAAATTGATTTTATGAAATTTCTCTTCAAAAACTTCATGAATGAGCACATGATAATGCAAATGGAATTCATGCCATGTAATGGATGTTTTGGAAACTACAAGTCATGAGGAGAATATTGCAAAAAGAACCACTCATTTTGGAGCTTTGGTTGAAAAGTTATGCCCATTTGAAGTTCCAAGCATACTTTGCCATGATTTGATCATATCTCCTCAACCACACATTAGAAATTCATGATCTTGGACTTTTTGGAAATGGGAGAGAAAGATCTACAACTTTCATGTTCAACAAAATTTCATTTGAAGCCTTCTTGATGATGTAATATTGAGTTGAAGTTGGTTCAAAATCTTTCCATTTTTGGAAAGTTCAAATTATAGGTCACTTGCTATTTTTGGAAATTCTTGACCTGACTTCAAATTCTTCAATGTGAGTGTTTGAAATGTCAAATGAGACTTGTTTGAACATGAATGAAGTATTTCTAATCACTTCCCACCTCCAAATCCACAGTTGACTTTGCAGTTGACTTTCTAGGTCTTCAGATGACTTGAAACTGTTCTGATGAGATTCAAGCCTCTACCACTTGGGATTTTGCTTCAAAATGACATCATAGCTCATATGAACTCTTGATAATGATTTTGGGGTCCAAATCTCAAGAATGACCACCATCTATTGCTCAATGAATGCTTTTGATTGCCTTGACCTGTTATTACTTTATCTGCAAGACAAAGGTTAATGACATATTTTTATACTTTTTGGTTAATGATTAGAAGAAAAGCAATGACATACAGATGCAAACATGCTTGGTGATCAAGAATCACTCTCAAAAAGATTACCCACCCACAGGGAAGGAAGCAAGGTGTCCAATGATCCTCGAGGCAATGCAATGTTATGATATGATGCCATGAGGGATCTTAGGGACAAAATTGGGGTCTTACAGGATAATCATGAAAGGTTTGTGCATGATACTTAGGTTTCAAAACATAGTTCTTATCCTTAGCATGCTTTCGTGTATGTATATAAGTATCAAGCTCACTGCCAACAGACACGAAATGCACATAGAGAGGTTTTGGTTTGACCTTCTGACTTTCGTCAGGTTTTATAGATTATGTACAACCTAAACCTTTCTTGCCATTTATGCTAACTCCATAGATAAATGAATCTATTTTGCTTCTATCTATGTTTTTATCCATAAACTACTGGAATGCTTTGTCATATCTGATGATGCAATCAGTACCAGAAGCTTTTGAAGTTATTTCCTCCCCTAGTTTTGAAATTTTTCTTTTCAAAGCAGGGTTGTTACTTTCTAAAAAAAATACTTTTTCATTTAGAGAGGAAATATCTTTCTCAAGCTTTTTCTGAGTTTCAGAAGTAATTACTTGGACTTGTTTAAGATCCTTGTATTTACTCTAAAGACTCTGGTACTTTTCCAGCATTTCAGAGAGACATGATTCAATATCAGAATGAGATTGGTTAGAAAATACCTCTTCAGAATCAGAGTCGGATTCTGATTCTGATAACACCTTATCTTTTGGTTCTTCAGAACTTTTGGGATCCTTTGTAGTTTCCATCAGTGCAACATTGGCTTTTTCTTCGTCAGAATATTCTTCTTCGGATTCTGAGTCATCCCAGGTAGCCATCAGCTCCTTCTTGACTTTGGAGAAGTTCTTCTTAGGCCTTTTGTCCTTCTTCAGCTTAGGACAATCATTTTTGTAGTGGTCTGGCTCCTTGCATTCGAAGCAGATAACTTCTTTTCCGAAACCTTGATTTTTTTTGTCCAAACAAAGAATCAAAGCGACTAGTAGTCCTTCTGACTCCTCTGAACTTCCCTTGACCACTTTGCCTTTGTTTCCAGAGTCTGTTGACTCTCTTTGAGATTAGAGATAACTCAACATCATCATTTGAGTCTTCATAAGATCCTTCTGATTCTTCCTCAGCTTTATAGGCTCTTGTCCTCTCAGGCTTGGCTTCTTCTAGCTCAATCTCATGGCTTCTTAAAGAACTAACAAGTTCTTCAAGACTGATGTTGTTGAGATCCTTTGCCAACTTCAAGGCAGTTACCATAGGTCTCCATTTTTTGGGAATACTTATGATAACTTTCTTGACATGATCAGCTATAGAATACCCTTTGTCCAAAACTTTAAGTCTTGCGACAAGCATCTGAAACCTTGAGAACATAGTCTCAACTTTTTCATCATCTTCCATTTTGAATGCCTCATATTTCGGGATTAAGGCCAATGCCTTTGTTTCCTTACTTGAGCATTTCTCTCATGAGTCATCCTCAGAGAGTCAAAAATGGATTTGGCAAAATCTTTGTTTGTCATCTACTCATACTCCATATAAGAGATAGCGTTAAGCAATATGGTTTTGGCCTTATGATGATTTTTGAAGTCTTTCTTCTGTTGATCACACATAGCACTTCTTGCTAAAGTATTTCCTTCAGCATTTACTGGGTGAACGTAGCCATCGACTACAAGATCCCAGAGATCAACATCGTAACCAAGAAAGAAACTTTCTATTCTGTCTTTCCAATAGTCAAATTTCTCACCATCTAAAATAGGTGGTTTTGCACTGTAATGATATATATCATTATTATTAACAATGTTAGCAGTGTTAGCGGCAACCATTATTTCTCACACAAACTAGATCGATACTGAATAATGTGAGGTGTTGATAAAATTTTTTTTAATCACAATCAGAACTGGAGCTCTAATGCCAATTGAAGGTATGAGAAACACAAGAAATGGGGGGGGGGGGTTGAATTGGGTTTTACAAGCAAAAGCTTTTTCCAAAACAAGAACACCACTAACAAGTTAATAATGAAGAGATAAAACACACAAGTATTTTTATCCTGGTTCGCTTGAAACTCAAAGCTAATCCAGTTCACCCGTCAAGGTGATTTTGCCTTATACAAAAGGATTTAATCCACTATAATCAAAAGATTATAACAAACACAAAGAATAACCTTCTTTGTCTTCTCAAGGATCCAACTAAACCTTAGTCTCCTTAAGGACTCACAAAGAACAACCTTTTTTGTCTTCTCAAGGATAACCTCCTTAAGGAATCAAACAAATAGTTCGAAGAATATTTTGTGTGTTACAAGATGCTTCTACACAAGGAGATTTTACACAAATGAATAACAAACACTTAAATAAAAATTGTGTACAAAAGAATGATAGTTTTTCACAAAGAAAATAACTTGTCACAATATTTGTGTAACCGACGTTTTTCTTCAAGTCTCCAAGCCATACTTATATAGCATAAGCATACGACAGTTGGAGGGCAAAATGGGGAAAGCTCATTTGAGAGATTGTCCAATGTTGGATGGGAAAGGAATGATACTGCGTATTGTCCTTTCGCCCACAAAATCAGTGACAGGTGTGATGTATAGTACTCTCTTTGCCCATGAAATCAGGTAGTGAAAAGGATGTTCGGTTTGTACTATGTATTATTTGATCACGTTCCCATTTTGATATTATCTTCAAGTTCACTGGGTTCTGATGAAAGTTGATGAAGCATGAAATGAAGAAACATAAAGCTAGATTCATAAACTTCAGAATCTTTGGTCAGAACCTTGACAGCGTCAGTAGTCTGACTTGAGATCTTCAAAAACTTTAGAATCTTCAGAATCTTTAGTCATAACCTTGATAACTTCAATCGTCTAGCTTGAGATCTTCAGAATCTTCAGCTGCATAACACAACTTCAGAAGCTTTCCATTCTTCAGAAGTTTGGTGATCAGAGTCACATACAGTAGCATGAACTAAAAGAACATTGCAGTAACAACATAATATCTTCTCATAAGCTTCTGATGAGTGAAATATCACAGAAGTGGAAAGAACATTGCAACAACAATATTGACGTCTTTTAGAACTTCTAATAGCTGGTGCAGAAAGAAGATTTAGAACACATAGTTTAGAAACTGATGACGTTATACATCATATATTCAGAACCAGAACTGGTTGTTAAAGCTATACAGTAACAAACCATTAGGGTACCAAAATTGTTCTCACCCAAATACAATATTGTTGTCATCAAAACTCAAGGTATAGATGCAGAACCAAATCTTGTTCTAACAAACATGTTTGAGAAAATCATTGATTCGACAATGGCGAAGGTTGCGTAGGACACACTAGTACAGTGCTACAGAGGTGATGCATCAGTGAAGAAGGTGAAGCTTCACTCACTATGTAAGTAGTATTAGAATATCAACATGAAGAATAATGAGAAGGTACCTGAATACATCTCCAGAGTGATTCTGATCACAAATGAGATGAAGTCGTATGGAGAAACTCTCTCTGAAGAAAGTATCATTGAGAAGGTATTGAGATCTCTTACTCCTCGGTTTGATTCCATCGTTGTAACAATTGAACATTCTAAGGATCTGAGCACCATGGGAATAGAAGAGTTACAAAGTAGTCTAGAGGCGCAAGAGTTGCGTATGACTGAAAGAACCTCTGAGAGAGAGGTAGAGCAGGCTTTGAAAGCTTCTTTTGTCAAGAAAGACCAGAAGCAGTCTTGGTCAGAAGCCAAGAAAAGACATGGTAGGTGTCAGAAGTCAGAAACTTCAACTTCTGGGAGTCAGAAGGGAAAGGAGAAGTATGACAAGAAAAAAGTACAATGTTACTGTTGTAAGAAGTTTGGCCACTTCGCTGCAGATTGTTGGTCAAACAAGGAGAGGAAATCAGAAGAAGTGAATATAGCCAGAAGTTCTGATGATGAACATGTGTTATTAATGGCTTCTAATTCTGATAGTGCGTCTCTAGAAGACTGGTGGTATATGGACACTGGTCATTCAAACCATCTTATTGGAAATAAGAAATGGATGGTTGATTTTGACTCTGGGAAGAGGACCAAGATCAGATGTGATGATGATAAGTATTTGAATGCTGAAGGAATAGGGAATGTTATAGTGATTTTAAATAATGGAAAATTTGTGTTAATTCAAAATGACTAGTATGTTCTTGGCATGAAGAGCAATATGATAAGTGTAGGCCAAATTATTGAAAAGGGATTTTCAATTACCATGAAGGACAATCTTTTAAAGCTGTATAACTGGAATCAAGAGCTAATTATGGAGTCAGAACAAGGAAGGAATATAACATTCAAGATGAATGTTAAAACTGCAGACTCTGAATGCCTTAGTGCAACAAGTGTTGTGAAGGAAAGTGAGATGTGACACAAAAGATTTGGTCATTTGAACTTCAGAAGCTTAGGAAATCTGAATTCAAAGAAACGGGTACAAAGAATTCCTGCAATTAAGAAGTCAGAAAAGTCATGCAATGTGTGCACGAGAGGGAAGCAACCAAGACTACCATTTGCATTAGAAGTATCTCCAAGAGCAAAACATGCTTTAGGAGTAGTGCACTCTGATGTGTATGGACCATTTCCATAACCTTCACTATGAGAGAATAAATACTTTGTGTCATTTGTGGACGGGTTCACAAGGATTACAGGGGTATCCCTTATAAAGTTCAAACACAAGGTATTTGCTGAATTTAAGAAATTCATAATCAAGGTTGAGAATCAAAGCGGTTAGAAGCTAAAAATTCTCAAAACTGGTGGTGGAGGTGAGTATAACTCTACAGAGTTCAAGAAGTTCTGTGAGGAGAATGGAATTGAGCATGAAGTGACTACTCCATATACTCCTCAACATAATGGTCTTTCTGAAAGTAGAAACCGGACTTTGCTTGATATGGTAAGGAGCATGCTGAAGAAGAAAAGTCTTCCTAACACTTTGTGGGAAGAAGCTGTTGCCACTGCATCATATGTGCTCAACAGGTGTCCAACCAAGAATCTAAAGGAAATTGTTCCTTTAAAAGGTGGTCTGGAGATAAGCAAAGTGTGAGTCATTTCAGAGTATTTGGTTCTGTCTGTTATAAACATGTTCCAGATGTTACTACAAAGAAGTTGAATGATAGAAGCAATGTGATGTTATTGGTGGGGTATCACAATACACGTGCTTATAAACTTTATTGTCCATTCACTAATAAGGTTGAAGTCAACAAAGATGTTATTGTGAAAGAGTCAGAAATATGGGATTAGAGTAAATTTCAATCCAACTCCGGTGCATAGTTAACTTTTGAAGATATTGATTCTAATTCTGAAGATGAGTCGGAGCCTGAAAATAATTCTGAGAGTGAGTTAGAATCAAAAGGCGAGATTGATTCTGAGGAAGAATCTGATTATGATCCAGATTCTGATGGTGATTCAGATCTGGTGGTAGTCCAGATTCTGGGAATACTCCAAATTCTTAAGGTGGTTGTGCTTTTGAAGTCGGTACTTCTGGATTTCCAGCATCTGATAATGTTCCAAAATCAGAAGGTTCTGAATAAGTTCATAGGCCACAAAGAATTAGAAACATTCCGAGAAGGTTTGAAAAGTTTGACATGCTGCAAGATACTGAAGTAGATTCTGAAGGGGAAATTATTCAATGTTCCATGTTAGTAGACTTTGAACCCATGAGTAGGGAAAAAGCTCTCAAGCAGAAAGTCTGGCTAAAGACCATGAAAGAAGAACTTGATGCCATAAAGAGAAACAAGACTTGAAAGCTGACAGAACTTCTAAAGGAATAAAAAGCCATCAACGTGAGATAGGTTTATAAGGTGAAGCTAAAGCCAGATGGATCAATTGGAAAACACAAAACAAGGTTAGTTGTGAGAGGTTTTCAGCAGAAACTTGGGTTAGATTATTTTGAAGTGTTTGCGCATTTAGCAAGACATGAAACAATCAGGTTGGTGATTGCGATAGTTGCTAACAGGAATTGACCTCTGATGCATTTAGACGTGAAATATGCATTTCTGAACGGTCCATTAGAATAAGAGGTTTATGTGTAACAACCTCATGGATTTGAGAAAAAGAACCAGGAAGAGATGATGTACAGATTACACAAAATTTTGTATGGGCTGAAGCAAGCCCCTAGAGCTTGAAATCTGAAAATTGATTCATTTTTCAAGAAGCATGGATATTAGAAATGTGATATAGAGTATGGTGTCTATGTTCAACATACTTCTAAAGGCAATATGATTCTGAAGTATCTGCATACTGATGATATATTGCTAATAGGAAGTTGTGAACATGAGATAACTAAGTTTAAGAAGGAGTTGATGAATGAGTTGGAGATTACTGATCTAGGAAATATGGTTTATTTTCTAGGGATGAAGATTATGTACTATGAGAAAGGCATAATTTTACATCAACTGAAATATGAACTTAAGCTTCTGAAGAGGTTTGAGCTGCTGAGTTGTAAAGTTGTTGTCACACCTGCTGATACAATTGGATTCTGATTCTGATGGCGATGATGTAGATGCGACAACGTTCAAGCTATTGGTAGGGTCTCTGAGGTATTTGTGTAATACCAGATCTGATATTTGTTATGCAGATGGAATGGTGAGTAGGTTTATGAGTAAACTGAAGTGGTCTCATTACCAAGTTGTTGTCAGAATTCTGAGGTATATAAAAGGAACTCTGAAGTATGGAGTTTTGTTCTTTTCTGGTGTTGAAACCGACCCAGAACTTCTGAGTTACTCAGATTCTGATTAATGTGGAGACAGAGTTGATAGAAGAAGTACTTCTGGATACTTGTTTAAGTTTCTGAGAAGTCATATTTCTTGGTGTTCCAAGAAGCAACCAATTGTTGCTTTGTCAACCTATGAAGCAGAATATATTGCATGTGTTGTGACTGCATGTTAAGCTGTGTGGCTTATGAATTTACTGCAAAATCTAAAGATCAAAGTAAACAAGCCTCTGAAGTTGATGATTAATAACAAGTCTGCAATCAATCTTGCCAAGAACTTAGTGATGCATGGGAGAAGCAAGCATATTGAGACTAAGTATCACTTTCTGAGAAATCAGGTTTAGAATGGAGCGCTAGAAATTGTGCATTATAGCACCCAAAAGCAACTGGAAGATGTTCTAACGAAGGCAATCAAGACTGATCAATTTCTCCACTTGAGAGATGAAATTGGTGTTGTTAGTTTTGATTAAGCTGAATATGAATTAAGGAATGATATTAGAATTAAGTCATTTTCAATAACTTGTAGACAAAGTTTATTATATGATATTTTAGTATTTCTTCTGAAGTTTCATTTGTATTTAAGGAAATGAGTGGTTTGAACAAACAATACATTTATTCCTTTTTACATTCCTTTTGCATTGTGTTGCAGTGTTTGTGTGCAACCATTTTATAATCATTATACTTACGTGTAAACATGTTATTATTCTCTCATCTCTCCCTTATTTGTTTCATCGTTAATCTTTATCATCTTATACACCAACACTAAATACCTTTTGAAATTTACAAGTTGGTAAATCATACACTATAACATTAATACCTAAATGTTTTTTTAAAATTAAATTTGACATTGACATGTCTGTAAACATACAATTTTGATGTTTTATTAAAATTTTGTTTTTCTCAGATGATAACAACAACAAAAGAAAACATTAGCCCGAGATGTATATCCAAAATGTTGTCAGTTTTGTGACCAAATAGTAGTTCTACGAATTAATTCCAAGTAACAACTGTAATATTAATAAAAATTAGTCTTGACTCATGACAAATGCAGTGAAAATTTCGCACTAATAACATAGTTATAATAAGGAGTACTCCCAACAAAAACTAAGTTCACGTAAAATCTAGACATTCAACAATCAGCCAACAATCCTCAGCAATTATGTACAACACAAGTGGCCAGTTTAACTCTATAGTATCACAGTTTAAATGATTGATTGCTTGTTCCAACCAATCAGCACTGAGGCTTAATCCAGAAATATATATCTTATATTAGAGTACTGAAATGTGAGATAGACAACAACTAAAGTAATCAAAATGACACCACAGATTGTGGATGAATTGAAGATTTCATCTGAGACAGCGCAGTATCACTTTCTTCATTCTCATCAAAAGCAATTGGTTTTCCGCAAATATCTTTCCTGCGAACCAAATAACAGATTGAAGAGAAAATATTATCTACCTAAAACAGAAAAATGACAGCGACGCATATCAAGTTCCTCTAATACTCCCCTTGATTTGTTGAAATATTTACAGATCCCACAAAATTTATGAGGAACCTGTATGACTTAGTGGGACGGATTATCAAATTTGTAAAACCCAATTAAAAAGTGTTAAAAAGTATGCTCTGGTCACTTCCAAAAAAAAAATTGGCCTGTTTTAAAATGATAAATTGGTTATGTAGTACTTTGTAATCAATAGCAATAACATTTTATGTTCAATCTCATCCTAGAACATGTATGACTTAGTGGGATGGATTATCAAAATTGTAAAACCCAATTAAAATGTGTTAAAAAGTATGCTCTGGTCACTTCCAAAAAAAAACATTGGCCTGTTTTAAAATGATAAATTGCTTATGTAGTACTTTGTAATCAATAGCAATAACATTTTATCTTCAATCTCATCCTAAACCCAGTAATTTAATGATATACATAAAGGACTATTATGTGTATCATTCAGTATGAAGTATTTTAGCACCAAAAAAATGGATCGAAAACACAAACTTCTCAATATCATTTTAACTTTCAAAGAGCGGTGCATATGTCGGCATACCTTTTAGATATGACAGGATCCTCAGATAATGCCTTCTCCAACCTTTCTTCAAAGGGCGTAGCATGCCAGCTCACTTTCTGGTCCTGAAAAACAATCAGCACTAATTAGGTATAGCACCAAGATTTCTTACTCTTTCACATAAAAACAGTTCCTATAGGACATACTTCTTTGTATTTATTAGTTGAATTTGGAATTCCATTGCCATCCCACCACTTAGGAGGAGGAGCACTAGAATTTTCTTCTTCATGCCAATGTGCAGCAACCATCCCAATGATGGGCCTGTCAGCAGGAGTTTTGCGGATCTGAGCCATCTCCATTTTCTTTCTTCTTTCCTCCAAAATGACAGATGCTGGCTTTAACCAAGAAGACAAGCTTTCTTCCACTGGAGATTCATTTTTACGTGGTGTAGAAGTTGCATTATGAGACTGCTCAATTGATTCGCTCTGCTTCCTTGAATCTTGCACAGAAGCATAATCCACTTCCTCATGTATCTTGTTCTTAGAGACATCCTCACCGACACTGCAATTTGGGTACACAAATTGGGACTTAACTTGCTTATCATTTGGCAAGTCTTCTAAATTTGCAGGGTAAGCAGTTCCGGGAGTTTGCATCCCTTCAGATAGTTTTGTCGGGGTAGGACTTGGTGACTCTGTTTTCTTCCTATGCCATCCACCATAAGCCACTGACTCACAGGAAGAAATATCAGTTTCACATTCAAAATGCACTGACTTGTTCCTCCCCTTATTCACTTCAGTTCCATCAGTAGGATGACAGCTCCCTGTCCCGCTTCCTTCCGTAGAGTCTTGATAATCACATTGTGTATTGTGTGCAGTGGAGATACAGCTGTAAATGGAAAATAAATCAAGTTCTGAAAAGGTTTAATCTAATATGATCAAAAAATACATTAGCGCACATTCAGTGAAAAGCCCATAAGTTATGCCCTTAATTTAAAATAGAAAAAGTATTTTCTTAGGTTGTTTTATATTCATAAGCTAAACCTTGAAGCTTTTTTAACAAGCTGGTAATCTCATAGTAATAAGAGTAAACAATAAAAAATCAACCTTTGATTGAATGATTGTTTTTTCATGTTCAATATTATTTAACTCACATTAAACAGATTAAATACAGAGATTAATACCTGCTTGGCGTGAGGTCTGAATAATTTGTTCTTTTTTCCGATTCTTCACACTGTTTGTTCGGAGTTGGTGGATTGAATGGTTGAGCGTCAATTGGAACATTCTGAGCAGATGTATCAAGAAGCCAAGAACGAAACTTTGGAGGACCAGAATCATTACTACAAGAAGGTGAAGCTTTTAGTTTACCCGATGTTTTCCGAATTTCATCAGGGGTACTTACTATGGTGCCACATGCTTTTAGAAACTTGGCCTGCAGAATATTCAACAAATCTAGTGAACAAACTTAAATAATACAAAACATAAATAAATATGCACCCATATAGCGTAAAAATCAACAAATTAAACAGAATATTGAAATGACTTAAACAGGACTTTGAAAGAATTCTGCATGTAATAATGAAAACATACTTCACTTCACTCATGATAAACAAAATTTAAGTTCTAAATTTCAAACACAAATTTGACAAAATATTCTACCAATACTCATTTCCTACAACAAGCAAGACATCAGCTATTTTAGATAGTAGAGTTTCTGAGATTTAAAAAAGTTTTCTGTGCCAGGACATGCATATGCTCAAAATTAAATGATACAGCAGATAGATGCATGGTTCATGGATCATATAATATGACATCATTGTCAGAAATACACCATTGACAGCCGAAAAAATTCTAACTTCATTACAATTTACAAATATAATGCAACTGAGACTATGCCACTGCCAGTGGACTTGCACACAAGAACATTTGTCAATTTATCATTGAAAAACTCTTTTTTATGAAAATGACATCCTTCCAAACTATAAAAGTACAAACATAACTGTAATAAAATAGCAAAAGATTGCAGTGAAGTTAAGGGTGTGTATGTCTGGTCAAAATGTAGATCTCATCATCCCGAATACCTTACAAGTTACAATTCTTAACAAAAGTATCAATTGCAATTTGCAACAATAAAAAATTACTACCAGTTTAAAATTTCAAAGTTCTAGCGCATTTAAAATTTAAAGAACAATAGATGAAATATGTTATTAGATTCATATAGGTGTAACACCGACCCCCTAAAATGGTATAGTGGATAGTTGGATAGACTTTATTGCGAAGACTAAAAACAAATGTACAAAGTAAACATAACTACTAAAAACTAGAAAATTACACAAAATTAAAGAGATCATCCTACTTAATAGTTAAAAAAACTTAGTATAAAGCAATCAAACTTATGCAGAGAGGAAGAAGTAACATAACTGAGCTAAAAGTAGAAAGAAGAACATAAGAATTGTTTGTGAGCAAGAATATAACAGAATGTTTAAATTGAAGTTTATACCCTTAAAATTAAAAGACAGCGATTTAAAAATATGAGTAATTTATACCAAACTCCTAATAGTGGAAGCAATAGTGATTTGGGCCGCAATTTCGCCACAATTAGCGGGCACAACGTCCGCTATTGCTGACGGCAGTTTGCTAGCCTAAAGCGTTGCGCTGAACCCTAGCACTGTTACACTATTCTGTTATAGCACAGCTATAGCATGTAGTGTCAAAGCTTGCTTAGTGCCATGGCAAGTAGGTTAGTGCCATGGCGAGTAGTATACTAACGATGTTTACTCATGATCTGAGTTAAGCGACTCAGACCATTAAAAAAGTAAGTACCGTTGCTATCTATCATAAACATTTTCATTTTCCTTCATGGTGTCTAATATCAGGAACAAGTAAGTACTGTTACTATCTATCATAAACATTTTCATTTTCCTTCATGTTGTCTAATATCAGGAACAAGTGAGTACTGTTACTATCTATCATAAACATTTTCATTTTCCTTCATGTTGTCTAATATCAGGAAGTCAGGAACAAGTAAGTACTGTTACTATCTATCATAAACATTTTCATTTTCCTTCATGTTGCCTAATATCAGGAACAAGTAAGTACTGTTACTATCTATCATAAATATTTTCATTTCCTTCATGTTGTCTAATATCAGGAACAAACTAAACCTCCAAACAGCTAAACTTGTAAGAATAAGCACATAATAACAAACAGCTGCAGCCATGTTAATAACACAAAACAATAAAAACAAATACACACCTCATCTTTAATCTCCATGTTATCTCCCTGAGATCCCTCATCAAAAATCCTCCCATTACGGCGCACAATGTCTTCTCCCTCTTTTCAAAATTTAAAGCACAAAATGAGTACCCTCACCGAGAGTCTGAGAGGCCATAACATTAAAATTGATTAAAATAACTCGTAACAATAACATTAGGAAAATAAAATTTACCGTCAGATAGAAACAATGTAGACAAACGATTTCGAGACACCACATCATCCTGTTTAACAAAGAGGAAATTATATCACTCACCTAAAAAATCATACCTAAAAAAAATTACACATAACACTCGCAGTATCAGCATAATTCTGATTCCTAAAATTTCTATAAAAAAATCAGAAAATTCCTAAACTACAAAATAATTTTTCAACAGAAAAATACTAAAATTTCAGAAACCAGAACGTGCAATCAACAAATTCATCATCTCAAAGCGAAAACAAAAGTTCAAACTCAGTTTAATCAAACTAACATTTCAGCCAATTTCATTTCATAATTTCTCCACAACAAAAACTCCTTAAAATTCCAATAAATCATACATCATTTCACAACATTATAAATCCTAAAATCAAGAAAACTCCTAAACTATTAAATAATTTTTCAACAAAAATATAATAATCATAAAATTTCAGAAACGCAATAAACAAATTCATCATCTCAAAAAGAAACAGTTACGTTACATTAGCTTTGTTGTGACGAGAAGAAACAGCGACGGCGGCGGCGGCGGCGGCGGTTTTCGGGAGGTTGCGTTTGTTATCGCGGACTCTGAAGCAAGTGAAAAGGCACCCCATGATGGTTCGGAAAATGGATCGGAAAACAAAGCTGAAAATGAAACCTAACCAGCGCATATCATTGAAGAGGACCCAGGTGAGGTCAGGTAAGGTAACGTTTCTTTTTTTTTTCTATTTTATTATTATTATATTTTTGTTTTTTGAATTTGAATATGGAAATGAAGACAGTGATAGAGTGTGTGTGAGTGTGTGTGAGTGAGAGAGAAATTGAAAAAAGGAGAGAGAAAGGTATTTATTTTTTTCTCCCGCTCTGCACAAAAGCCAAGACAAAAAGCCGTGAACCGGGGGATGGATTGAAAGATTGGATAAAACCGGCCGGTGAATGGTTCAAAGCGGTCTGCTTAAAAAACTCTTTTCCATATTTATTTCTTTGGATTCTAAGCGTGTGTTTTGATTTTGTCATAATAAAAATTAATTGACTTTAAAAAAATTGTTTTTTTTACTAAAAGTGACTTGATGATAAAATAATTTATTATTTAAATATGAATTTAATGATGATGCATTGTAAAAAAAAATTTACATTGTCATTTAATAAGACTATATCATTTTTTTTGACAGAATGCATGGTCCTTATTGGTTTAAATTATAAAATAAATTTACATGATCAATGTATCACCTCTTTCCTCTTTAAATATATTAATGTATAATTAATATAAATAATTAATTTTAGATAAGAATTAATTATTCAATAAAAAGTAAATTAGAGAAAATTTTATATATTAAATATATTGAAAATATATTTTACATTTAAAATCGAGTTTGAAAAGTGTAAATCAAATCAAATATATATATTAATGTCCAGTTAAAGTAGTACAGTAAATAAATACGTGATATTTCATTTATTATTTTAAATAAAAAATATAATATAATGACAAATTCCACACTATTATTATTAGTTATGTAGACTTGCAAGATTGAATCAAGTATATCCATATCAAATATTCTTGCATCACTTTATTTATGTAGGACCGTTTATATGATACTTTTGCGTATCAATTTGAAAAACAAAATAGATTGATAAATGAATTTTAAAATAGTGTTATTGTTTAATTTGAAATGCTAAATTAGAGGGGAAATGGTAATTTGTTAGAACAAATTGTGAGAGAGTTCGATCAATAATAAAGCAATGTTGGTTGCTGGAGACTCTTACAACAATGGAGTGGACAAAATCCATGGTGTTTTGCTTTGTTACCAGAAATGGAAGAATATGCTTTTCTTCTTTTGGGTTGAACATTGAAGAAGAAAAAGAGATCATTGGAAATAATGAGTACTGATTAGGATTTCTCAACATCCTCTACCTCCTGAAATATTTGTGTATTAATTCATGATAATTGTTGACTTGTTTAATTTTTTTATTGATTGGTTAAATAAAACTCAAATGAGAAATCAATTGAAATTATCTAAATGTTTATATTTAAAGACAAATAAGTTAAGAGCAAAATGGAAGCAAAAAAAATAAATAATCATAGCTTCTAACATTTACAATTTTAAAGACTAAAATATAAATGCAACAAAGATTAAAGGAGAAAATAAAACCTTAAAATAACTTTGAGTCAAATTGGTTTGTAAAAATATAATTTTAAAGACTAAAATATAAATGCAACAAAGATTAAAGGAGAAAATAAAACCTTAAAATAACTTTGAGTCAAATTGGTTTGTAAAAACATTTCTGTTGAATTGTAATTTCTTGTGTCAAAGTAGAGCAATGAAGTGTCGAATCACCTAATGTGTTGAGTAGTGTTAGCTATTTTGGTCTTTTATAATTTTGGGCTTTTATAGTTTTGGCCTTTGACTTGAGGTCCAAGTTAACCTAAAATCTATAAATAGAGGGAGTAACCATTATTTTGTAATAAAGATGAATAGAGTATTCATAACACATTGTATTCACAGTATTTTGCAGTTGCAAAGTGAATAACAAGTTTTCCACATTTTATGGGTAGAGAGAAACTCTGCAAAATTTTATTATTCTTCTCCTTCATCGTTCTTTACTTTCTTTCTCCATTGTTCTTCTCTTTTCATTGTTATTGTGTGGGTAATAACAATCTTGTTCATCAAGATTGATTGAAATTCTCCATAGATTTTGAGGGATTTCCAACATCTAGTATCAGAGCTCCGGTTGAAACGATTCGTGAGAAAAAAATCACCATGGCAACAAATCATCTAAATGGAAATTTTCCAGCAAATCTTCTGATTCTCAAGAACAACAATTATGAGAATTGGTGCAAGCAGATAAAGGGTGTGTTCTGTTATCAAGATCTTTGGGATCTTGTGAAGGAAGGAGTATCAACGCTTGCAGAAGCAGCGACGGATCAAGAAAAGGTTGCACATAAAGAATTGAAGAAGAAAGATTATAAAGCTCTCTTTATAATCCATCAACGCATTGATGCAGATAACTTTGAAAATGTTAGTGATGCAGAGTCAGCGAAAGAAGCATGGGAAATTCTAGAGAAATCGTTTGGAGGCGCGGAGAAGGTGAAAGAGGTGAGGTTACAAACTCACAAAAGAATGTATGAATTGCTTCAGATGGAAGACAATGAAAGCATAATTGATTTCTTCACCAAGGTTACGAAACTGGTGAATCAAATCAAAGTATGTGGAGAAGTGTTGACATCAAGATCTGTTGTTGGAAATATCTTGAGGTCGTTGGCTCCAAAGTTCGACCACGTGATAGTAGCCATAGAAGAGTCGAAAGATTTGTCAAAATTGACAAAAGAAGAGCTTCAAGGGACGCTTGAATCTCGTGAGCAAAGAATTGATGAAAGAGCTGCAGGAAAGTCGAAGAGTGATATGGCTTTGCAGGCTCAATCAGCAAAAGAAAGAAAAGGAAAAGGAAGATGGAATGGCAACAAAGGCAGAGTAGGCTACAATAATTTGACTGGTCGAAATCAGCAAGAAGGAAACTGATCAAATCAGAGAAAACCTTGGAACCAAGGCAACCAAAGAGATGGTGTTGCAGGTAGAGGAAGAGGTGGTGGTCAAAAGCCAGAAAAGAGTCACATTCAGTGTTATAATTGTCAAAGGTATGGTCATTATTCTAGTGATTGTCCAGAAAAGCAGAAGAATCAAGAAACTTATGCAAAGTTGGTGACACATGAAGAAGAATAGACGTTGTTGATGGTTACAACAAAAGAAGAAGAGAGATTCAAGGACCAGTGGTACTTGGACTCAGGATGCTCATCACACATGTCTGGAAGAAAATATTGGTTTGTCAACATAAAACCCTCAATGAAGAACATGGTGAAATTTGCAAATGACAACACTCTAGCAGCTGAAGGTGTTGGTGATGTTCTGATTATGAGAAAAGATGGCAAGAGGTCGGTAATTTCAAATGTGTTGTACATACCAGGCATGAAGAGTAATTTGCTCAGCATAGGGCAGTTGGTCGAAAAGAACTACAAGGTTTCGATCGAAGACAAGATGATGAGAGTTTTCGACTCAAATGGAAGGTTGATCTTGAAGGCTCCAATGTCTCAGAATAGAACCTTCAATATTGAGCTTAATGTGATGGAGCATAAGTGCCTTGCAACAGTAGCCAGCAGAGATGAATGGATATGGCATTACAGACTTGGCCATCTGAATTTCAAAGACATCAGAGATTTGAATAGAAGAAATATGGTTTCAGGATTATAAGAAATCGACATTCCAAACGAAGTGTGTGAAGAATGTGTGTATGCAAAGCAGCATAAGAACAGCTTCAGTAAGGATGCAGGAAGCATGTCGAAGGCAACTCTTGAAGTCATATACCCTGATGTATGTGGTCCTCTCCAAGTGGATTTGATTGGAGGTAACAAATACTTTGTTACATTCATAGATGATTTCAGTCGAAAATTATGGTCTTACCTGATCCAGAAGAAAAGTGAAGTGATCGAGGTATTTTCCAAATTTAAATCTATGGTCGAAAGACAGAGCGGTCGAAAGATCAAGATTTTGAGAACTGATGGTCGTGGAGAATATGTGTCGAAAGACTTCAATGCATTATGTGTGAAAGAAGGGATTGTGCATGAGGTGGTGCCACCCTACACTCCATAGCATAATGAAGTCGTGGAAAGGAAGAATAAAACCATTATGAATATGGTTAGAAGTATGTTAAAAGGCAAGCATTTATCCAAAGAATTATGGGGAGAAGTTGTGTCCACTACGACACATATCCTGAACAGATGTCCGACGAAGAAGCTAGAAGGAATCACTCCAGAAGAATGTTGGTTTGGTGTCAAGCCTAGCCTGAGTCATATGAGGGTGTTTGGATCTATAGCACATAGACATGTGCCAGATCAGTTGAGAAGAAAACTTGATGACAAGTCCATTCAGATGATCCTGATAGGATATCATTCGACTGGAGGATACAAATTGTTTGACCCAGTGAATAAGCAAGTAGTGATCAGCAGGGACGTGATCATAGATGAGCTTAAGGAGTGGGATTGAACTGATAATGTAAAGAAAGATTCAGTGAGAATCTTTTATGATGAACCATCTAGTGAAGTTGAAAGAGAAGTTCGACAGGAAGAAGTCAGAGGTGAAGCAAGTACAAGCAGACCTCAAAGAACAAGACATATGCCTGCAAGGTTGCAAGAATGTGTGGTTACATCAGATGATGTGGTCGATGAAGAAGGTGAGTTGGTACACTATTCTTTCTACGCAAATGTTGAACTTGTAATGCAGCTGAGGCATTGAAAGATTCCAAGTGGATGAAAGCAATGGACGAAGAACTGAAGTCAATCGAAGTAAACAATACTTGGTCACTTGTTGAATTATCCCAAGACAAGAAGGCAATCGATGTGAAGTGGGTATACAAGGTGAAGTTGAATCCCAAAGGATAAGTGACTCGACACAAGGCAAGACTTGTGGCGAAAGGATTTCTTCAGAAAGAAGGAATCGACTTCGATGAAGTTTTTGCACCTGTTGCCAGGATCGAAACAATCAGGTTGGTTGTTGGTCTAGCAAACATGAACAACTGGAAGATGTGTCAGATGGATGTGAAATGTGAATTCCTTAATGGCCCCTTAGAAGAAGAAGTTTATGTTGCACAACCAACTGGGTTTGTGAAACATGGCGAAGAAAGAAAGGTGTACAGGCTTCATAAAGCCCTGTACGTGAAGGAGAAGGGCGATCCAAAACGTAGCGGAAATTAAAATTTTCTCCTTTAGTATTCCTTACGAATGGGCATGATCAGTGATAGAATATTTACCTCTTGTGACGATTGAAACCTTTGATGCAGATCTACGGAGCTATCACGAACGTTGAACAACGACAACGCCTCTACTCAGTCCACACGAACGGATTCCTTCAATCTCAGTGCTAGCTGCTATGAATGAAGGCTTTGAGTGAGAGAGAGAGAGGGAGAGAGAGAGAGAGAGAGAGAGAGAGAGAGAGAGAGAGAGAAAGAGAAAACGAAAATGCAACTGCAATGAATGCTTCTGCACAAGGGTTCTATTTATAGAACCACTTGTGTGGGCTTCAAGCTAAAAAGCCCACTTAAGTGTATGTGGCCCATATCTTATAATATGCCAAAAATCACTTAAGCGCGTGGTATCTTACCATATTTCGTATTCTACTTAAGTACACTGTACCTTACAATGTTATACAATTCACTTAAGTGCACCGTACCTTACGGTGTTCCTTAGTTACTCTATCTCTCATCAATTTGTCCTTTGTGTGTGACCCTGTAGGTTATCGCGGCATTGGCAATTATATTAAATCACGTATTTAACATAATAAACAGTGAGCGGTATCTAGCAACACATCACTGCTACCCAAGACACGAAAATGTCATGTGATCTGACAAATCCTTTTGTGATAATACTTATGCGTATAATTACCCTTTTTCTCTTATGTCTATATTGAAAAAAGGCATAGACCGTGTCATCCTTGTCCAGTTCAATATTGAGCCCATAGACATTTATCCTGTTATGCAGGATGGACAAATTCCATCTAGGTCACTCATGTCCCTCAGCATGCTTCGTGGAGTACCCATCAACTATCTTTATGGTTATCCAGTTACGGACAATGTTTGATCAGCAATAAAGCACTTGACTCTATATCTAGGGTCCATAGTGGTTTCAGGTCGAAGGGTGGTATACACCATTATCACCATGAGAATAACTTATGACACTTTGCATAACATTCTATATAGTATTCTCATAGCGGGTCAATCCAGTATAAATATTACTCTTAATATTCATACCTATGTTTAAGAGTTGATAACTCCTTATCCATGATCCATGAGATGTGATCATCAGTCTATATACATAATAGTCTTAATGCTTTAATGTTATCCCACTTCACAATAAAGCTCGACTACTAATACTTTAAGAATAATGTCCTTATGTTAAATGTGATCTCATGATTAAGTCATACTTGATACATTAAACGGACTAGCTATTCTAAGAACTTTATTAAACAAACATAATAAAGAAAAAGCCTTTTATTATTAATAAATAATTCGATACAAGTACCAAAAGTATTGGCCTCTAGGGCTTACACCAACAATCTCCCACTAGCACTAGAGCCAATCAGGCATATCCCTAATGCCCAAAGATCTAGTATGGCCATCATGCTTCTGCTGCGCAAGAGCCTTTGTCAGTGGGTCAGCAATATTGTCAAGTGTAGGTACTCTGCATATTTTCACATCTCCTATATCTATTATCTCTCGAATGAGGTGATAACGCCTAAGTATGTGTTTGGATCGTTGGTGAGATCTAGGCTCCTTAGCTTGTGCGATAGCACCATTGTTATCACAATAGAGACCAATGGGATCCACAATGCTAAGAACCACGCCAAGTTCACTAATGAACTTTTTGATCCAAACAGCTTTCTTTGCTGCACTCGAGGCAGCAATATACTCGGCCTCGGTTGTAGAATCAGCAACTGTATCTTGCTTTGAACTTTTCCAGCTCACAGCGCCACCGTTTAAGCAAAACACATAACCAGATTGCGATCTAAAGTCATCCTTATCTGTCTGGAAGCTAGCATCGGTGTATCCAATTACAGCCAACTCTTCCTAACCTCCATATATCAAGAATGCATCCTTAGTCCTTCTCAAATACTCAAGGATATTCTGATTCCTAATATATAGGCTGCTTCACCTAGGTCTTTCATAGAAAAGCACTTCCCCAACCAAGACTTTACTTGTTGCAGGGTAGGGACTTCGTTTCCAATGAGTAATATGTCATCTATATATAATACCAAGAAAACGATCATGCTCCCACTAACCTTCTTGTAGACACAAGGCTCATCTTCATTCTTGCTGAATCCATATTGTTTTACTGTTTCATCAAAACGAAGATTCCAGCTTCTGGAAGCTTGCTTCAATCCATAGATTGATCTTTGTAATTTACATATCTTTTGGGCTTCTTCTTGTATGTCAAATCCTTCAGGTTGTATCATGTACACACCCTCAAGAAGATTCCCATTAAGGAAAGTAGTTTTGACATCCATCTGCCATATTTCATAATCATGATATGCAATGATAGCAAGTAAAATCCGAACAGATTTAAGCATTGCAACTGGTGAAAAGGTTTCATCATAGTCAACCCCATGAATTTGTTTATATCCTTTTGCAACCAGTCTTGCCTTATAGGTATGTACCTTACCATCCATGTCAGTCTTCTTTTTGAAGACCCACTTGCATCCTATAGGGTTAACTCCTACAGGAGGCTTTACCAAGGTCCAAACCTGAAAATCCAGAAAATTTGTCCCAGATAATTTTTCCTTGTCAAGGATTGATCGCAAAATGTTGTTTGAGGTGTTTGTTGAGATAAATGAAAATATAAGTATCAATAACATATTTAATTAGGCCTTTAATTAAATATGCTCTCACTATTTTACTCAAAACAAATGACCCTCATCATTTGATTCGGAAAATCCCGTTGGAAGATTTTCTAGTGGGTCGAGATCCATATTTCACTTTGTTCTAAGTCCGTGTAGGCGGATTACACAAAACTAGGTTATTTAGGTAGGAACTCCTTCCAATTGTATCTAATACAACTCTCGAAAATTTCAGTTGGGTGAATAACTCCTTATTCCAATCCATCATATGGATCATTTCCAACTCTTGCTTCTAAACATATATAATCTTATTATAATTTGTTTAGTTAAGTTTGACCCATTGTTTTAGCAGTTGGATATTACAATTATCCCATTGTACCTTACTAATATAGAACATGCACCTCATGTAGGCGAAACCTACATTATCTGATACTAGTCTTGATGAGTGCTAAAACTTGGAAACCATAAACTTAATATTTAATTTGAGGGAATTGCAATTGTTCTGATCTCATTGGCTTATTTATCATAGAAATCGTCTCTCACATGCATCAACATACATAATGAAACAGTTATGGAGCGCAATTGTTCTCCCAAGCCAATGAGAGAACCTAAGCTAACCTAATAACGATCTAAGCTTCACCAAGCAAGATCTTCAAGGTTGTCCTCATTTGATATTGAATTCTTCTCTTTCTTCATATAATTTTCCTCCTTTGATATTGGATTCTTCTCTTTCTTCATAACATTACATTACAGAAGAAACTCGTTTTACATATGAGGGATTGAGATGAGAAAAGAAGTTACATTAAGAGATTAAAAGGAGAGGCATGACACGCAGGCCGTATTTAAAAACCCAAAACAAAATAAAGGATAACTAAGGCCATAACCGATCACCACAAGACAATAATAATAAACACATTATTATTATTAATTTTAATCCCTTTAATTAATTAAAACCAAATTAAATTTCGGCGACCGATCACACTACGCAGAGTTAGTCGGGGGTCCACTGCCCAGTTAGCGGACGATGGTTCCGCTGACCGATCAGCGGACGGGGGTCAAGGGGGCAGCGCCCCTTGCGGGGTTGTAGGGGCAACGCCCCTGTCCGAAATTTTTAATGAACAATTCATTTGAAACCGGCGTCGTTTTGCATCAACATAACTCTTGCACAGTCACAAAACGGAAACCCCGAGAATTCTGACTATGTGAATGTGACGACCGTCACAAGCATGTTACGACCGTCACGTCCAGCTTGTTACGACCGTCACAGGCCCATGACGAACGTCACGCCGCTAAAATAACAGAAACGCCTAGAATTCTGGATCTGTGAATGTGACGACCGACACAAAGCATGTTACGACCGTCACGTCCAGCTTGTTACGATCGTCACAGGTCCATGATGATCGTCACGCGGCCAAAAACCCAGCGCTTTGAAATAGTCAACAGACGTGTTCCAACAAGCCCTGCCGTCACTAACCATAATGCACCAATTTCAGACTGTCAAACACACCTCATTTGTTTATTCAATCTGATTGATCAACAGGTCATTGCTTCACCATACTAATGTCGGATTCCGAAGCAAATGACCATTGATCGCTCAAAGGAAAACAACCATTTAGTGTTTAAATGAACGAAACATAAACAGTATATCATATATACCGTACTTTGCATTAGGATTACTTATATCATATATAAGTTGATCGGTCTCAATTGCGTAACCTATGGACGATCGATGTATCGCTGCTTCACCATACTAATGTCGGTTCCGAAGCATAGTCAACATCAATCATCCAAATCGTACACACATGATGCCAAATTTAATTACTCATTTATTCTTTGATTCATTCTGTCTTTTAATCATATTAATACAGAAAATAAACAGCTATCCGATGCATGGTTTCGTAAATGGCTCTGATACCACCGAAGGAGAAGAGCGATCCAAAACACAGCGGAAATTAAAATTTTCTCCTTTAGTGATCCTTACAAATGGGCATGATCCGTGATAGAATATTTACCTCTTGTGACGATTGAAACCTTTGATGCAGATCTACAGAGCAATCACGAACGTTGAACGACGACAACGCCTCTACTCAGTCCACATGAACGGATTCCTTCAATCTCAATGCTAGCTGCTATGAGTGAAGGCTTTGAGTGAGAGAGAGAGAGAAAGAGAAAACGAAAATGCAATCGCAATGAATGCTTCTACACAAGGGTTCTACTTATAGAACCACTTGTGTGGGCTTCAAGCTAAAAAGCTCACTTAAGTGTATGTGGCCCATATCTTATAATATGCCAAAAATCACTTAAGTGTGTGGTACCTTACTGTAGCGGGGTATTCATTACCATTAGAGATATTGACTAAATCCAAGGTAAATCATATAAGTCGAGTCGCCACCGCACTTCTATTTATCCAAAGGAATGGTTAGAAAGCGAACAAAAACCTAATAGTTTTAACAAAAACTAGTAAAAGAGAAACAGAGATCTGGGTAAGGGGGTTGGTTATGTAATGCGAAGGTGTTAGGCACCCAAAATATCCTAGGTACTCCTAGGGAGCCCTTTTCACACTTGTTGTAAGGTTGTTGTTTTGTGAAAATTTGTTTGTGCAAACATGATTGAGGGGATGAGAAGAGAATATACAAGTTATTTACATTTTGTGTTTGGACGGGTAAACCCATTGCCTACGTACCATCTTAAAAAAGATTAGGATCAAAACCTCGTAGTTCGGGGTGAAAATCTCAAAATGAATTGGTGAATTGATTGGTCCAAAAGCCTTAAGGTCTTTTGTTATCAAAGGGAGAAAACTCAACCTAAAACCACAAATCCACCATGTGAGGATAGCTTCAACATGCTAGTGAGGGGTTAACCCTATAATAAGCATGGAAGACTCATTGTCCATCACTAAGGATATAGATGAGTATTACATCTACCACAAGGATAACTCAAACCTAATAGCTAGAGGTTATGAAAAAATTTGATTAGAAAGTGGCCATTGAAACCACAAAAACACATTTAAATGGGTTATATTTACCAATTAGAAGTATATACAAAATGGTCAAAGTGGACTTAAAGATTCAATTCAAAATAAGTGTTATAAAAAGAAAGTTGGAAAATCAAAAGCATAAGACTTAGGTTTCTAATGTGGAAAACAAATATTAGATGTTTGCACAAAAGTTTTGGCTTGGGTTAGAGTGGAGAGAAGAAGAAGAAGGGCTAAAGTCCCAAGTAAAGCAAAAAGGTGAGGGATAAGAAGCAAAACCACAATGGAGTTCCTCTCTTGAGATCATATTGATGATCCAAGTAGCTCTCATCCTTTGGAATAAGCAATCACAACAATGGTAACTCAAGCAATCAACAATCAAATGAACTCCTGGAAAGACTCCTCAATGTATCTTGGATCTCTCTCTCTTAGAAGCTCATGGTAATGGTTCCTCAATTAAGCTTAAGTTGGAAATCCCTAGCACAAAGAAAACACACATCAAAAGGTTCTATAATACAATCAAAGAATGGACAAGAGGGAGTTTAGAATATGGTCCTTCCAATGTTCATCTTCAAGTTTTAAGCATTCTAAAGGCATGAGGCCTAGATTCAACGATCCAGATTCAAACTGGCAATGGGCGGCCATCGGAGCCACCTTCTTCTCTGGTGAGCTTCCAAATTCCGGCCAGATTTGCAGGTTTTCAAACCTTCACCATTTTGCACGATCCTTATACCAAAATGAAGCTGGGGTGATGTACATCACCCCTGTAACCTTGAATCACACTCAAGATTCTTATAGGTTAAGAAATCTAAGGTGGAAGATTCAGGTATGAAAAATGCAGATCAAAGAAAAACAAAATTGAAGCTACCACTAGCTTGCCTCTCAAGTGAGGACTTCAGAAAACACTTTGGTCAGGCAAATGGATCAATATATGATGAGTTTTAAAGAAAATACCAGTTGGAGAACAAACTTGAATTCTGGAGATTTGAGCTCGATTCCTTGCTTGCTTTGCCGAAACAGAAGATCAATGAGCTGAAGGATGAAGGTTTAGAAGCTCTAGATCCAAGGATTCAACCAGATGTAGTTGAATTTTGGATCTAAACTTTTTGAAGAAAAGTGAAATAGCTTCTTTGGTAATGGTTATGGATTCAGTTGTGCAGCATCTTAGGCGCTATTAGGTTGAGAATTGAATGAAGAGGAGCATGTATTTATAGCTGAGCTTGAAGCAATGCAAGGCAATACTCGTGTGCATGAGAATTGGGTCCTCCATGCATGGGCATGTACAGGCGCATGTGAGGTCCAAAAGCTGATGCAAATGAATTCTGAACATAAACCAAGTTGAATTGGACGTGTAATTTGAATGGCCTTTGCTTGTGTATCAAGATTTCATGTGAATTCCATATTTGGACCTAAATGTTCCCTTCTTCGAAAGTCCCATTTGGAAAATCCAAACATGGGCATCTGAGTAATGGTTGGAAAGGTTTTGATGTAAGGAACAATTGTTATGTTGGGCAAAAATCCATTTGAAGTGTGGAAATTGGTGAAATTGGAGTTTAAAGTGCCAGGTGCAAAACATGCAAAGGCAATGTTTCTAAATTTGGCCAATGTTCAAGCCCCCCTTCTGTCTTGATGATGCAAGCCTCAAATGAAAAAACCTCCAACATGAAAGTTGTATATCGTTTCAGGATGATCAAAATGGACTTAAATTTTGCATCATTTGGATTTTTGATGAAAACGTTATGGGCACTTGAAGTTGGACTTTTTTGCCTTTTAATGCATTTGGCCCAAAATGACCTATAATGTCTTGCATTATCACATGTATTTCCTTTGAGATTTTAAAATTTTGTTCAACATAACATTTGAAGTAGACATCTTACGCTTTCCAATGCATTTGATCCCACCTCAAAATCATAAAAAATGAATGAGTTATGTCCTTGGGAAGTTGACCCAAAATTAGGGTTTCAGTCAAAATGACCTATAATGTCTTGGAATGGAGGATGACCTTAAAAGCTTCAAATCAATTTTTGATGAACATAAACGTTGTTCATATTGTCCTTGAGAACATTTTTTCTTTTGGAATCATCTCCATTTGACCAACACATAAAAAGTTAGGTCTCAGTGCATTTCAAAATAGTCAGATGAATTGACTGATCAACTTCTCAAGTCCATGACTCAAATCTTGATGAATTGATGATTGAGGACACTAAAATAAGTTCAAATATGCATGAAATGATGAATTAAATAACTTCCCTTGATTGTATTTGATCATGGGCTGAGGTTGCTTCAAGAGCAAGGCATTGTAGTGCACAGATGAATTAGGGTTTCTCTGGGGAACAAACCTCAAACCCTTTGACTTGCTTTGATCAAAATGATGAAATGAGATGCTAGGGAGGCATATCTGATGGATGAGATCTTTGGGAACCAATACCATGCTTGCTTTCATCTTCTCTTGGCCATGTCTTTGTACCAATGATCTCCTTGAAGCCTTTGACCTTGTGATTGCTTAAGCTACAAACAAAAGGTGTTAGTGACATATTTTTTTGTGCTTTTGGTTAGTAAGCAAAATAAGGAAAGCAATGATATACAATTCAAGCATGCCTGGTGATCTCAAACCACTCACAAGAAGTCCCTCCCAAAGGCAAAGGGAACCAAGATGCTAATGATCCTTGAGGCAATGCAAATGCAATGTTATGATGCCATGAGGGATCTTAGGGACAAATTTTGGGTCTTACAGATGCCCCTATTTAAGGTCATTCTAGCAGGAGAAGTGAAGGTTAAAATCTTCGTCTCGACTGGGTAGAATGGGCTTAAATAATAACAAAGAGACGAATTTTGGTCCCTAAGAGACCTCATGATGCAGATGTATGCATGCAAATGGTAAAACTCTGTGGGGATAGGTTCACAAAGGCAAAGATCAGGAGGAAACCGTCGATTCCTATGGAAAATTCATTCTATGGGGCAGAGACTCTACCGGGGAGTAAAGGGATGAAAACGCGTGAGTAGGTCACGACTTAAAACCTGCTGAGAGACACGGAAAGAATCCATGAAATAAATCAATGGAAAGACTCGAGCTGACTCGAAGATGCATGTATTGGGGAATATGCCAATACAGCAAAATCATCCGTAACGGATACTTCGGATAAAAATCCGGACTCAGGTTGGGATATCCACTAAGGACTCAACTGAGGAAATAACAAATGAGGTATTACCGGTTACTGGGTAATAAGCTCAAAAAGAGATCATGTGATCCCACCGGTATAAGGGTGAGGGAAAAACATGCTCCGGAAGAATGAATATCTAAGACCGGTATAAGGGTGAGAGATATCAATCAACCAAATCATCTGAGGAAGACCTAAAAAGGTATATTTCAACTCAGGAAAATCTGACTCCACAGGGGACAAAAAGTCATAATAGGGAGCAGAAGGAAGGACCAACAGGGATTCCGGTTACTGGGCATATAATAGGTGACCAACCAAGGCGTGATTTGGGGAATATTCCAAAAACACTTATCATCCAAAAAGAGGGCAAAAAAGAAAACTCGGTTATGGGATGGACATTCGATTCCAAAACAGGGATACGAATCTTACTCGAATGGGGAAGAACAAAAGGCTTCGACCAAAGAGTGCATGAGATATATTATCTATTACCGTCAGAACGTAGACAATACACTCGCATGGAAGATTATCCACAACCGGTTACTGGGTTAATAAAGGATAAGTTGACCGACAAAGAAAGGCATCGGGATACCGAAATTAGGTATATAATGATGACCATTCAAGGGGGAGCAACAAACATTACCGTCAACCGGTACATGAAAGATGACTTGCTGGGGATAAACTGCCTAATCTGAGCAATTATCCAAGAGAAAGAGGGAATATCAACACCGAATATTGGATAATGATAACCGTCAAAGAGGGGATTACATCTACCGGATACTGGATAGAAAACCATAGAGGAGTAACCGTCACCAATTAGGATGAATAAAAGGTTAACTCTGCAAAGGGAGAAAATAGGGTTTACAATTACCGGTATAAGGGTAGAAAACCACAAACTCCGCCGAGGGTAAGATGAATTATACCACGGGGAAACAGGAAACAAATCCCAAGAAGCCAATTTAGGATCAAACTAAAGAGGCAGACTGAATCAAGACTCGCTCTAATGAGGATATAACTCAATAGGGAATCCCATCCCAATATATGTGTTGGGGAGGAAGCAAAAACAACCGTCGTCCACGAGGATATAACTCAGTGGGGAATGTGGCAGGAAAGATAAACACTTTCTGCTTAAGGGGCTGACGCTATATTGAGGGATCATACACCGACACCTGCTTGGGAAATGTATTACCAGCTAGCAAGGAACAACAAACAAAGATATATGGCAAAGAATGCAATATGAATATTCGAATATTTGAAAATTATATGCACGCATGTGTGGTTTATGTATGATGAATGCTGACAAACAAACATTTCTAACACAGACAGCTCCAAGGAATAAGTACGCAAACATCTGGTACTACATCTCAAGAGAGAAAGCCAGGTTCACCGGAGAGTATCCAATATAATGAGGACAAGAGAAACCTGGGAGCAAAGATCCCTGCGGGGGATGAACATCAGTCATTCCAGCTGGGGACAAGAATTATTGCACAGATAAAAATCCTCCGCATAAGCAACTCTACTGGGGAATCTATCCGAGGAGGTAAAAGGATTTTGGGGATCAACCACCAAGTGCCATGCTTACCAAAGAGATCACATCTGCTGAGGAGGAAAGGTCACTACCCTTGTTGGGGATCATACCATCCTTGGGAGAGCACTGAGGATCTCCTAAGTATCCTTTCGTCATTGTGAATGTTCACTTTGTTTAAAACAAGTTATGAAAAATTCGATTATTCAAAACAATGATATTTTCTCAATTAAAGCATGTAAAACATTTGTTGAATAAAAACAAATAAGAGTGCCAATAGCTGGATAAAAGGCTCAAATTTATTTGATGGAATGGAAGTATGTAAATGGCAAAACTCCATAGATCTTTACAAATTTGAAATTGGTGATATATATTGGAAAAGGGCTACATTGAACATAATGACCATTTCTCCACCAATTCTGAAGCCGATGTATTTGAAGCTTCGGATGATGATGAATGGGCAAGAATCCCTGACGGATGACAGTTGCTAGGACAAAGACTTGTCGGGATGCAGTTACTTGCCAAATCCCTAATTTTTGCCTAGATTGCCCCAGGATGAGGTATTCAATCTAGCGGGATACATATATTCATTTTTTATGTCTCTAACTTTTGCCTGGACCGCCCTTTCGGGTTTTCAATCCACCGAGACGCTCATTTTTGCCTAAGCCGCCCTTTCGGGTTTTCAACTTAGCGAGCTATTTTGTTTTTTATTTTAGGAAAAGTATTTCTTGACTGCATATGAATTCACAGGACGAGTGAAATCCTCCCCATCCATAGTCGTAAGTATCAAAGCACCACCTGAAAAGGCTCTCTTAACAACATATGGACCTTCATAGTTTAGAGTCCACTTGCCCCTGGAATCGGGTGCGAAAGACAAGACTTTCTTGAGCACGAGGTCACCTTCTCGGAACACACGAGGCTTGACCTTCTTATCAAAAGCTTTCTTCATTCTCTGCTGATATAACTGACCATGACACATGGCAGTCAATCTCTTTTCTTCGATCAAATTCAGTTGGTCATAACGACTCTGAACCCATTCATCATCAGTCAACTTGGCTTCCATCAAGACTCTCATTGATGGGATATCCACCTATACTAAGAGTACAGCCTCCATGCCCTAAACAAGAGAGAAAGGGGTTGCCCCTGTTGAAGTGCGGACAGACGTACGATATCCATGTAAAGCAAATGGCAACATCTCATGCCAATCTTTATACGTGACAACCATCTTTTGGATAATCTTCTTCATATTCTTATTAGCAGCTTCAACAGCCCCATTCATCTTGGGTCTATAAGGAGAAGAGTTGTGATGCGCAATCTTGAACTCACTACATAGTTCTTTCATTATTTTGTTGTTCAAGTTAGATCCATTATCAGTAATGATCTTATCTGGCACACCATAACGGCATATGAGTTGATTCTTGATAAACTTCACGACCACCTGCCTGGTCACATTTGCATACGATGCCGCTTCAACCCACTTGGTGAAGTAATCAATTGCTACGAGAATAAATCTGTGTCCGTTGGACGCTTTCGGTTCTATCATGCCAATCATGTCAATTCCCCACATGGATAAAGGCCAAGGTGATGAGATCACATTCAAAAGTGTCGGGGGAATATGAATCTTATCCGCATAAATCTGACACTTATGGCATTTCTTCACATATTTGCAACAGTCAGACTCCATTGTCAACCAATAGTAGCCTGCTCTCAACATCTTTCTAGCCATGGCATGTCCATTGGAATGAGTACCAAATGAACCCTCGTGGACCTCAGTCATCAACAGGTCTGCTTCGTGTCTATCCACGCATCTGAGCAGAACCATGTCAAAATTTCTCTTATAAAGTACATCACCATTGAGGTAGAAACTTCCTGACAATCTCCTCAGAGTCTTCCTATCTTTCACAGATGCCCCAGGCGGGTAAATCTGGTTCTGAAGGAAACACTTGATGTCATAATACCATGGCTTATCATCTTTCACCTCTTCTACCGCAAACACATGAGCTGGTCTGTCCAAGCGCATCACAGTGATATTGGGGACTTCATTCCAAAGTTTAACCACAATCATCGAAGCAAGTGTAGCAAGAGCGTCTGCCATCCGATTCTCATCTTGAGGAATATGATGGAAGTCAACCTCAGTAAAGAACGTTGAAATCCTCCTTGCATAATCCCTATATGGAATGAGACCCGGCTGATTCGTTTCCCATTCACCCTTAATCTGATTAACAACGAGGGCCGAATCACCATAAACATCAAGATGCTTGATCCTTAGATCAATGCATTCCTCTAAACCCATAATACATGCCTCATACTCAGCCATATTATTCGTGCATTTGAAAGTTAGCCTTGCTGTAAAAGGAATATGTGTGCCCTGAGGAGTAATAATCACTGCCCCAATACCATTTCCATACTGATTTACAGCGCCATCAAACACCATACTCCATCTGGAACCAGGATCTGGCCCTTCATCAAGTGTAAGCTCATCGCAATCTTTCGTTTTCAAATACAGAATCTCCTCATCCGGAAAATCATATTGAACTGACTAATAATCCTCGATCGGCTGATGTGCCAAGTGATCAGCCAAGATACTACCTTTAATAGCCTTATGAGCTCGATACTCAATATCATACTCAGATAATAACATCTGCCACCAGGCGATCCTCCCTGTTAAAGCAGGCTTCTCGAAGACGTACTTGATTGGATCCATTCTGGATATCAACCAGGTCGTATGATTTATCATATACTGGCATAAGCGCTTAGCAACCCAAGCTAAAGCACAACATGTCTTCTTAAGCATTGAGTATCGAGACTCACAATCAGTGAACTTCTTGCTCAGGTAGTAAATAGCATATTCTTTCTTCCCTGATTCGTCTTGCTGACCAAGGACACAACCCATTGAGTCTTCAAGAACAGTTAGATACATGATCAAGGGTCTTCCTTCCATGGGCGGAGACAGGATTGGAGGCTCAGACAGATACTCTTTAATACTGTCGAAAGCTTTCTGGCAATCCTCGGTCCAATCATGGGACTGATCTTTCCGGAGGAGCTTGAATATTGGCGCACATGTGGCAGTCATGTGGGATATGAATCTGGAAATATAATTCAAGCGGCCAAGAAAACCTCGGACTTGCTTCTCAGTTTTGGGCGCAAGCATCTCTTGTATTGCTTTGACCTTTGCAGGATCAACCTCAATACCTCCTTCACTGACAATAAAGCCCAATAACTTGCCAGAACGGACTCCAAATGTACACTTGTTAGGATTCAGACGAAGCTTATACTTTCTCAAATGCTGAAAAAGCTTCAACAGGTGCTCTACATGCTCAACTTTCGTTCTTGACTTAGCAATCATATCATCGACATATACCTCGATCTCTTTGTGCATCATATCATGAAACAAAGTGGTCATGGCTCGTTGATACGTGGCTCCGGCGTTCTTCAAACCGAAGGGCATCACTCGATAATAGAATGTTCCCCAAGATGTGATGAATGTTGTCTTCTCCATATCCTCGGGTGCCATTTTGATCTGATTATATCCGGAAAATCCATCCATAAATGAGAAGACATTGAATTTAGTTGTATTATCTACCAACATATCAATATGTGGTAGAGGGAAATCATCTTTCGGACTAGCTTTATTCAAGTCTCTATAGTCCACACACATCCGGACTTTTCCGTCTTTCTTAGGCACGGGCACAATATTGGCCACCCATTGAGGATATGTAGAAGTCACCAGAAACCCCGCATCAATTTGCTTCTGAACTTCCTCTTTAATCTTCACTGCCATATCAGGATGAGTTCTTCTGAGCTTCTGCTTCACAGGCACGCACTCAGGTTTCAAGGGTAAGAAATGTTGCACAATATCAGTATCTAGACCTGGCATGTCTTCATATGACCATGCAAAGACGTCAACATATTCTCGTAGCAATTCAATAAACCCCTTCTTAACAGATTCTTCAAGGAGTGCCCCAATCTTCACTTCTCGCACATAATCTTCAGACCCCAAGTTGACTGTTTCCAGATTCTCGAGATGCGGCTGAATGATTTTCTCTTCATGCTCAAGCAGACGAGTAATCTCGTCAGGAATCTCTTCAACATCATCTTCTTCCGCCTCAAATATAGGGAATTCAAAGTTGGGAGATGGTGTTGGGTCATTATGTTCAATGGGTTTGATCAACCTGCATAATGATTTTGGATATGAAAAACTTTAGAATTCAAACAAGGCAAATCATTATGCAAATGAAAGATTGATTTTATTTTATTTTTAGGTTTTATGTGATCACCAGTTTCATGCAAAAAGCAAAAAGGGAAAATAATTGGAAAAACAAACATTTAACATGAATCTATTGAATGAAAATATCATTGTATTTATACGCCAACAATGTCATCACTCCTCCTTTTGGCATGGGAGGAGGGTTTTTTGAACACAATGAACATTACTTTGACTTATGGATAACTGTTGGAATATCCACAGCGACCCAATTGTTGCAGACCCCACCAGGGATGATGAAGTTGCCAGAATCCTCTGCATCCTCTTCCAAAATGGCAGCAACTTCCTCATCTTGACTAGTGTGGATGAAACCTCCACTCTTGAAAATCCCTTGCGACTTAGAAACCCCAGAAGAGTAACTGATGCCAGCCCGAGACTTATTTTCTAGCTCAATCATTTTTCCTAAACCAGCGGTTGCACCACGCTCAACGGCCAACTTTGCATCTCTGTAGGAAGCAAATGAAGGAGTTCTCTTCTCAATAGGCTCAGCAATAGATAAAGCTTGGAAAGGAGTTCCAACTTCATCCTCAGCATCTATATAAGAGAAGGAAGACAAATGGCTAACCAGGAGAGCCTTTTCTCCCCCTACCACCACGAGCTTCTTGTTCTTTACAAATTTCAGTTTCTGGTGTAGGGTGGATGTCACGGCACCTGCCTCGTGAATCCATGGTCTGCCTAAGAGACATTTATACGATGGGTGAATGTCCATAACCTGGAAGGTAATCTGGAAATCACTTGGTCCGATTTTGACTGGGAGATCAACTTCCCCAATCACAGTTTTGCGAGACCCATCGAAAGCCTTCACAACTACTCCACTCTGCCTCATGGGAGGCCCTTGATATGACAGTTTCGAGAGAGTGGATTTTGGAAATACGTTTAATGATGACCCAGTGTCCACCAGCACATTGGACATGGCGTCGTCTTTGTAACCCATAGATATATGTAATGCCAAGTTGTGGTCTCTTCCCTCCTCGGGGAGATCAGAGTCACAGAAACTCAAGTTGTTACAAGCAGTAATGTTTGCAACAATGCTATCGAATTGTTCTATCGTGACATCATGATCTACATATGCCACATCCAAAATCTTTTGCAGAGCCTCTCGATGTGGTTTTGAATTCAAAAGCAATGATAACACTGATATTTTGGATGGCGTTTGTAGAAGCTGGTCTACAACATTGCACTCGCTTCTCTTGATGAGCTTCAGCATCTCATCACAGTCTTCTTTCATATTGCTGCTTGGGCCAACAGAAGCAGGAGTTCCCAATGTAGAGGAGGGCTTAACAACAGGTGCCGGATTCGGAATGCTCACAGCATTCTCAATCGGGCGTTCAACAGAATCAGCATTAGCTTGGGGCTTTGAGGGTGCTGAAAATACACGACCACTGCGGGTCAAACCACTAACATCCGCAATGTTAACAACAGAGGAAGATGGAAGGGACACCTCTTTCCCATTTTCTACCGCAACAACATTGTAGCAATAGGGAATCGCCTTTTCAGAAGAGTATGGTATTGGTCCGGCTGGCTTGATGGTTAATGTAGGAGAAACCTTCTGCTTGCTACCATCATACTTGATGATAACAGGTTCGGGGATCCGGAATACTGGAGAAATTACGTTGACCTCGTCAGCATCTTCGTCAACATTTCTGTTTTGAAGGATCTCAATAACTCCTTCATCCAGCATTTCCTGAACATCTTTGCGCACCTAGCGACAACCTCTTTGATTGACAGAACAAATCTATCGTGGTCATGCTCATAATGACTATAATCACACAACAAACGATGCATCTCGACCAGTGATTATCGAATATGACTGACATATTTGACTTTGTATTTGCCAGGGCAACCCTGGACCATGTTGACAGATTTCCCATGCTCGGGCAATGGGTTCTTCTTCACATTAGGACCTACGTCCTCGAAACACAGAATGCCACACCTCACAAGGTCTTGAACCTTGGTCTTCAAAGGGTAACAATTCTCCACGTCATGGCCGGGAGCACCAGAATGGTAAACACAATGTAATTCAGGCTTATACCACCACTGGGGGTTAGCAGGTATAGCCAGTGGGTCTCGTGGAGTAATCAACTTCCTCTCTATCAAAGAGGGATATAACTCTGCATACGTCATTGGAATAGGATCGAAGGTGACCCTTTTCCTTTCGTAACTCGTGCTGGTTTGGTTACTGTTTCGAGGCTGGTAGGCCTGCTGTTGCGGACGGTGCTGTTGTTGTTGATATTGCGGATGTGGTTGCTGATTGTTGTGATGTTGCTGGTACTGTTGATTATCTCTGAAGACAGGTGCTATGTGAGCCACCTGGTGCTAGTTACCGGCGGGACGCACGGTCTTCCTCCTCACAGAGGGTCTTCTTGGTTTTACATGGGAGGTCACAACATGTGCCTCTCCATCTTTCTTCCTTGCAAACGCCCCATAACGTTTGGCAGAAGAGCCTTCTTCTCTGGTCAGACGTCCTTCTCTAACCCCTTCTTCTAGACGCATCCCCATATTCACCATTTCGGTGAAGTCAGAAGGAGCGCTAGCAATCATCCGCTCATAATAAAAAGAACTCAAGGTCTTCAAGAAGATCTTGGTCATCTCTTTCTCTTCTAGCGGAGGCACGATCTGCGCTGCTAACTCTCGCCACCTCTGGGCGTATTCTTTGAATGTTTCCTTGTCCTTCTGGGACATGGCCCTCAATTGATCCCTATCGGGAGCCATATCCATATTGTACTTGTACTGCTTGACGAAGGCCTCGCCAAGATCGTTAAAGGATCGGATGTTTGCACTGTCTAAACCCATGTACCAACGCAGAGCGGCACCGGACAGACTGTCCTGAAAGTAGTGGATGAGCAATTGGTCATTGTCGGTTTGAGTTGACATTTTCCTGGCATACATGACCAGGTGGCTGAGAGGGCAGGTATTTCCCTTGTATTTTTCAAAGTCAGGGACCTTGAATTTTACAGGGATCTTCACATTAGGAACCAAGCAGAGTTCGGCAGCAGACTTGCCGAAAAGATCCTTTCCTCTGAGAGTTTTCAATTCCTTGTGAAGCTCAAGAAATTGATCATTCATAGCGTCCATCTTCTCATAGACATCTGGGCCTTCAGACGGCTCAGAATGATAGATGGTGTCGTCTACTCTGGGCAGAGTATGCACGACAGGAGGAGGAACAGCAAGGACCGGGCTAGATGCCGACATAGAAGCAAAAGTGGGAGCAGGACCCTCGGGCATGAAATTGGGAGGCATCCCCCACGGGAACCCGACTGGCATGGCCGTTGGAGCAAAGTGTGCACTGGCTGCAGGCACAGTCGAGGATACAATCTCAGAGATAACTGTCCTCTGGGGAGGAGTTGAAGGTGTCGGAGAAGACTGGCTTTGGGCAGCCAAGAATGATTCCATCAAGGCACTTAATCTGGCCACTTCCTCTTTCAGCTCGCGGTTCTCTTGTTCCAGATGATCCATCAGTCTTGAAATGTTGGCTCTGGTGTAGTACCAGTGAGTCAGCTTGTCTTCAAAATAAATGAAGAACACAGAGTTAGACCACAGGATAAGAAGCCGGGAACAAAACCTGCTTATGCACATGATGCATGCAATGCTTGTGCACATGATTTGTTTTTTTATTTTCAAAGGAACTTTAGGGTTCTGTTTGCAAATTTTTGGAAATATTAAACATTTATCACATATGGAAATATCTCATCAAATAATATCGGGGAAAAGAAGTACAACATTGTCAATCATATACAAGAGAAAAGGAAAATAGTCATCCTATGGATCCCTAGAAACAATCATCCAAAGCTCGGGACACAAGAAGATAGGATGCACGAAGTCTCTTCACCTCCCTCTCGTATGCTGCCTCCATATCTGCTTTCTCCTTGGCGAGTCAGTCGTACTTCCTCTTCCAAAACTTGGAAGACTGAGGAAGTAGAGAGGTCCATGCATCATTAGGATCATCGATAACCTGATGTTCGAGAAACTCTATCAAAGCATCCTTCTCCTTGATCTGCTGAAGCAACTCCTCCCTTTCACGGATCCAAGCACGTGATCGGTCTTCGTCTCTCAACTCCTCTACTCCTTGGTCAGGAAGGGTTGAAGGCCCAGCCACGACCAAAGGTGTAGGTCTTGGATACTCGTAAGGCATGAGATACTCAGATGCTCTCTTCCTAACCCAAGCAGTGTACGGCTCCGTAGCAACACAATTCTTATGACCCAACTCCTTCCTTTCTTTCCTATGAATCTTGCGCCAAGCGCGGACCATTCTGCCCTTCAAGTTTTGGGGATCTTTACCCTCCTGGAAGAACACACCCTCTAACAGAATGTTATTAGGTTTATCCTTTAGGGGGAACCCAAGCTGACGACGTGCTAAAACAGGGTTGTAGTTAATCCCACCACATGTACCAAGAAGAGGTACATTGGAGAATTCACCACAAGAGTCAATAATCTGCACACCATCATACATACGGTTATACCAAGAGATATCATCATTAGTGAGAGACATAAGTCTCGTGGACCACCGTAGACATCCTTTGTTCTCCTTGAAGGCGACCGTCTGTGGTAAGTAAGAAATAAACCACTTATACAACAGAGGCAAACAGCACACAATGGCACCACCACCCTTTGCATTCCTCATATGCAAAGAGAAATAGGTATCACCCAACAGAGTCGGAACGGGATTAAGAGTAGAGAAGATCCTAATAGCGTTCACATCCACAAACTTGTCGATGTTGGGGAACAATACCAATCCATAAACGAGAAGTACAAATATGGCTTCAAAGGCATCCTCACTCATGGCCTTCCCATATACGGTAGCTTGAGCGATGAGGAACTCAGAAGGGAGACCTTGAATTCCACCTTTGGTAGTCATATGAGCACCAACCAGAGATTCATCTATGTGCAACATGTCTGCTATCTCTTGAGAAGTAGGAATACTCTCTAATCCACTGAACGACAACTGGTCTAGAATAGGTATACCCACAAGGTAGGCATACTCCTCAAGTGTAGGCAAAAGTTGAAAATCCGGAAACGTGAAACAACGGTACAAGGGATCGTAAAACTGCACCAATACACTCATCAACCCTTCGTCCACCTGAGTAGTCAGAAGAGGAAGAAGCTTCCCAAAACGAGCCTTGAAACCCAAAGGATCTAATACATAGGATGTCATATTCCTTAACTCTTTCAAATCTGGTTGTTTGAAACTGTACTTCTTTGTATTCCTTCTTTGTCTTTCCATGTCTGAAAATTTGCAAATAGACCTCTTAAGTTCCTTGAAAGTTTTTCTTCATTATTGATGATATGGATGCAAATGAGTGCATGAATGCATGAATGCAACAATCACACTCAAGGATCAAGCAAAACACACCAAACAAAGGTCATGGGATGGATCATATTATCCTTAATATCAATCATCCATTTTGGTGGATTATGGTTTACACCTTATCAACACCCAAGTTCCATTGATATTAAGGATACATGAACGGATCAACCATGAATCAAGGGTTTGTTGCAAGTCACGAGCATGGAGTCTCGGTTAAGAACCACCCAAAGGGAGTGTACTAGGGTTTAAACCTGCCAAACATGTTCTACAAGAGGTTCCCATAGTCATCATCCCATCTTTCGGATATTATCGGAGAAACGACTACTCGTATTCCAAAAATATTCTCAAGAGAGACTCTTATGAGTGTAGTATCGCGTAACAATCGTATCAAATCTTACACTTGAACGACTTTCGCACTACATCCTAAGAATAGGCCAAGATGGGCTTGGTAAACTAAGGTCCTTGGCTTCTAAGGTCTATATTGGAAAGAGTAATGTCTAACCACAACTTACTTGTTGTAATACCCCAAAATTTACCCTTCATTTTTCCTGGAAAAAAAAAGAAAAAAAAAAAAAAAAAAATAATTAATTAATTAATTAATTAAATAAATAAATAAATAAATAAATAAATAAATAAATAAAATATAACAAATTATTTTGGACTTGGGTCTCCCTCATTTTAGCCCACTACCCACGAAAATCAGTCTATAAATACTGAAGTTTCAGTAGAGGAAAACACACTTGGAGTTACACTGGGAGATTCACTGGAAAAAGGGAGAGAAGCAAAATACTCTGAGGTTTCCTTGGAACAAAACCCTGAGGAAAAAGATAGTGAGAGAAGAGCTAACAGAGTTCAGAGCAGCCTCCAAACCCTGAAGGGAACTCAACTGCACAGAATCACCTTTGCCTCACGGGTGCAACTCAATTTCAATCAAGCTCTCCAATCAGGTTTGCCCTATATCCATCATCTTTATGCCTTTAATTTGAATGCTCTAAATGTATGAGGTATTATGGGTGAATTTGATACCCTTTTGATGCATGTGTTTGACAAGAGGTTTAGGCCTCCTACCCTTGGTTACTTTTTGTGAGCTTTTTGTGAATTGAAAGAGCATGATTCATGTGGTTACATTTTGATTTGGGGGCAACTCTTGGTTACCCTATTTTGTTTCTCTAACCTGTTTGTTGAGTTTTTGTGAGGGCTCACATGACTTTTGCAGGGATAACTTGCGTGGTTTTCCACTTTATTTGTGGGATACCCCCTGGAGGTTTCATTCCGATTACCTGTACTGACTCACTTTCTTTGATGGTGTTTAGCTTGGAAGGATCCCTGGGTTTCCCAATCCTTTAATTGCCGTAACTTCAGATCTTTATCCGTGTGGTAATTTTTTCCTTTTCTCGTACTTTATCGCTTTCTTAGCTGGAAGACCTCGATAGGAGGCAATGTTTGAGCCCCTTGGTGGCATTTTACTTTGAGATACATGTTTTGTGTTTTGTATTCATATCCCCACATGTAGCGCGGTTCCTTCGTCAAGGACGGCCTGTTTGCCCTCGAGCATCCCAAACCCTAAAACCCAAAGCAACACGTTTACTCCTTCTACTACAGGCGAGTAAGTCTCCAAAGGTCGAGCATCCGGTAGATTGCGTAGTGACGTCGTTCGTCCAAAACCCAATCCATAACCCCGTAGTTAGCCGAACTACGGCTTGCTCTGATTCTCATTCCAGATGAGATACGTAGGCATAAGACGCGATGTCTTAGCGAGCACACATCCCCCCAACCCATAGGTCAGCCGAGCTACGAAGACTCTGATTCTCATATTCAGATGAGATACGTATGCAGTGGATGCAACATCCGCGCGAGTCATTTTCATTTAACCCTTTTTTTGTTTTTTTGGCAAACAGCACAAGATAAACCCACACCCTTTAGACAAGAACTACAAAAGTGGATCCCGTAGAGTACTACGGATGCGTAGGGGTGCTAATACCTTCCCTTCGCATAACCGACTCCCGAACCCAAGATTTGGTTGCGAGACCCCGTCTTGTCCTTTCCTTTTTTCAGGTTTACTTCGAGCGTTTCCTTTCCCTCCTTTGGGATGAATAACGCACGGTGGCGACTCTCCTATCATTCTCTTTCGTCGGTTGTTTTTTTCGCGCGCTGTATTTTTCAGGTTGCGACAGCTGGCGACTCTGCTGGGGACCCGGTTTCCCTAAGCGAGTCCCTCCTAGCTTTTGTAGTTTGTTTGTTTATTGGGTGTTCATGCTTTTGTACAGTTATTTATTTACCTGCTTTACCTTATTGCATTGTGTACATATCATTGTTGTATCTGTTGGCTGGCTATGGCTGCTTGGTGATCTTTATGAGATGAGTTCTATACCCGAACTCGAGTGCACTTAAGATAGGAGAATGGCATAGTCCTGTCAACTTGTGTGGAGTATTCCTTAGCGAGTTGACTTGCAAGCCCATTCACTAGGTGGAGGTCATGTTGAGATCAATAATGTCACATAAGTAAGTTGTGGTTAGACATTACTTGTTCCAATATAGACCTAAGAAGCCAAGGACCTTAGTTTACCAAACCCATCTTGGCCTATTCGTAGGACGTAGTGCGAAAGTCGTTCAAGTGTAAGATTTGATATAATTGTTACGCGATACTACACTCATAAGAGTCTCTCTTGAGAATATTGTTGGAATACGAGTAGTCGTTCCTCTGATAATATCCGAAAGATGGGATTATGACTATGGGAACCTTTTGTAGAACATGTTTGGCAGGTTTAAACCTTAGTACACTCCTTTTGGGTGGTTCTTAACCTAAACTCCATGCTCGTGACTTGCGACAAACCCTTGATTCATGGTTGATCTGATCAGGTATCCTTAATATCAATGAAACTCGGGTATTGATAAGGTGTAAACCATAATCCGCCAAAATGGGTGGTTGATATTAAGGATAACATGATCCATCCCATGACCTTTGTTTGGTGTACTCTTAATTTCTCTCCAGACAGTGCAACCTGACAGATGTTCAAGCAGATACAGCAATCCTGATTGGCATGCCATTGCATTGCATTCACATCATCACACCATTTGCATTCATATCATTTAACACATGTTTATCCTTTTCAAGGAGGTTTAAATCTTCTTCTTGATTCTAGTCGGGGTTTTCTTCTTACACTGTTTATCAAATGTGAGACTGGAATCAAGGGGGTAGAATACTTTTGGAATTGATAAACATGTCATTGCATTTGCATAGTCATCCGCATGTCTTGCATAACAGGTACCGCCACAGTGTTCTCAGTTTGTTTGGTGTCCCACTAGCAGGATAGCTGACTCAGGCATTCACCGATACGGTACCCGGAGGAACCAACAGAGAGTAATGGAAAGCCTACAGGCAGAGCTCGCCGAGATGAAGATTCGCATGAATCAATTCATGGATTTGGTTCAAGGGGTGGCTCAAGGACAGCAGGAGCTTAGATTATTGATGCAGAGGGATCCCCCTATTACTCAACCGGAGACGTTGGCTGATCCTCCAGCTGGAGAGGCTAATGGTCCCAATGGACCGGGGCCTATCCCAATCCTACATGTCACCTCCGGTCAACAACCCATTCAGGATGGTTAGGATGATCAGTTCCCCTTGCTTCAGGAAGACTTTGGTATGAACCCCATGTTTAGAAGATTGGAAGAAAGGTTGAAGGCAGTGGAAGGACAGAATCCTCTGGGAGTAGATGTTGCTGACTTGGGGCTGGTCCCAGGTGTGAGAGTGCCACCGAAATTCAAGGTCCCGATATTTGACAAATACAATGGCAGCTCTTGCCCCAAAACTCACGTGCAAGCCTATTTCCGTAAAATGGTTGCATACTCTGATGACGAGAAGCTACTTATGTACTTCTTCCAGGATAGCCTAGCTGGGGCATCCTTGGAATGGTATATGAGGCTGGACAGAGCCCATATCCGTTGCTGGAGGGATTTGGCAGAGGCTTTCGTGAAGCAGTATCAGTATAATGCAGACATGGCTCCGGACAGAACTCAACTTCAGAATCTGTCTCTTAAAAGCAATGAGTGCTTCAGGGAATACGCTCAACGTTGGAGGGATACAGCTTCCCGTGTTCAGCCTCCTATGTTGGAAAAGGAAATGGCCAACATGTTCATGAATACGCTGCCTGAACCTTACTTGGAGCGTCTGGTAGGTTGCAATGCTTCCAACTTTGCTGATGTGGTCTCTACTGGAGAAAGGGTGGAGAATTACCTAAAGACATACAAGATCCAGAGTGGAGGTGGATCCTCATCAGGGGTGAAGAAGCCGTTCATTCAGGGACAAAAGAGAAGAGAAGGGGATGCAAATGCCATATCTTCTTATCAGAACAGGGATAACCGGAGGAATAACTTTCAGAATTATCATCAGCAACCGTATGTTGCGGCTGTGACCATTCCAGCTGCAGCACCACTACAACAACAACAATCACAACGTCAACCAGCTCAGTATCAACAGCAGCAACAACCGGGTAACAGACCCGCTTATCAACAGAGGCAAAGGATGATGGACCGGCGTTTCGACACCCTTCCAATGTCGTACGCCCAGTTGCTTTCTAGTCTTCAACAACTATAACTTGTGCAACTACGCACTCTGGCTCCTCCTGTTGGTAGACTTCCGGTGGGTTACGACGCCAACGCTAGGTGTAGCTTCCACTCTGGGGCACCTGGCCATGACATTGAGAACTGCAAAGCTTTTAAGCACGTAGTTCAGGACCTCATAGATTCAAAGGCCATCGACCTTGCACCAGCTCCGAATGTCGTCAACAATCCCATGCCCCAGCATGGTGGTGCGAACGTTAATTTGGTAGAGGGAGAAGCCAAGTCCATTAAGGATGTGTTGAAGTTGAAGACTCCATTGTTGGATATCAAAGGATGCTTGCTGAAGGCCGATGTTTTCCCCGGTTGTGGGAAGGGTTGTTTGGATTGTGCCACTCAGAGTGGAGGTTGTTTGAAACTACAGCAGGGTATCCAGGCCTTGCTCGACAAAGGTATCCTCCAGGTTGAGGGTTTGTCTGTCCAAGAGTCTGCGGAAGGGGTTGAGGAAGAAGTGTTTAAAGATGCTACTGATGAATTCGCAGATGTTGTTCCTACTGATTCTGTAATCCATGATGTAATTGAACTTGATTCCGATGTTTCGGACATGTGTACTTCAACACTTCAGACTCTTCAGGGGCCGATCACTTTCTCTAGTACTGGCATCATTCAGTATGGTCAAGTCTCTGCAGTCGACGAAGAAGATGGGGATAGTGATTGTGACATTGACAACTGGGTGCGTCCGAGGATCCCGGATGAAGTCATCAACAATTGGTCTTCTGAGGAGATTATCCAAGTCACTCTTCTTGAAGAGTAATTTTCTTTGTTTATTCATGCATATCCAAGTCTTACGTTCCGCCCAGGGCGTAATGACTCATTGTAGGGCCCATCTATGTGACGCTTGCATTTTTATCATAAATAAAGGACGTATTTTTGCATTCAAATATTTCGTTCCCTGTCTTTCTATTTTTGCAATTTTTCAAAATAAAAAAATGGCAATGTTTCGTTTAGTTTTCACTTCTTGTTCACACTCATAAGCACATACCATCACTCATGCAGATGCACATCACCGGATCCTATTGATAACGGTTCTGCTATGGCTCGTTTCGACTTTGAAAATCCAATCTTTCAAGCTGAAGAAGAGGGTGATGAAGACTGTGAACTCCCTGAAGAACTTACCAGGTTATTGAAACAGGAAGAAAGGGTCATTCAACCGCATCAAGAGTCTGTTGAAGTAATTAATCTCGGCACCGAGGACGCCAAGAGAGAAATCAAGATAGGGTCTGCTTTGGGAGATGATGTGAAGAAAGGGCTGATTGAATTGCTGCAAGAATACGTTGACATCTTCGCCTGGTCTTATCAGGACATGCCCGGGCTGGACACAGACATCGTGGTACACCTCTTGCCTCTCAAAGAAGGTTGTCCTCCGGTCAAGCAGAAACTCAGAAGAACAAGACCAGAGATGGCTGTCAAGATAAAGGAAGAAGTACAAAAGCAGTTGGATGCAGGGTTTCTAGCAGTCACCAATTATCCGCCATGGGTTGCAAACATCGTCCCAGTACCTAAGAAGGATGGAAAGGTACGGATGTGTGTCGACTACCGGGATCTGAACAGAGCTAGCCCTAAAGATGATTTCCCATTACCTCACATCGACGTTTTGGTGGATAATACAGCTCAGTTCTCGGTATTCTCCTTCATGGATGGATTTTCTGGCTATAACCAAATCAAGATGGCACCAGAAGACATGAAAAAGACAACTTTCATAACCCCATGGGGCACCTTCTGCTACAAGGTGATGCCGTTTGGTCTAAAAAATGCCGGAGCAACATATCAACGAGCGATGGTGACTTTGTTCCATGATATGATTCATCATGAAATCGAGGTTTATGTGGATGATATGATTGCCAAATCTCAGACAGAAGAAGAACATTTGGTGAATTTGCAGAAACTGTTTGAGCGTTTGAGGAAATTCAAACTGAGACTTAATCCGAACAAGTGCACTTTCGGGGTGAGATCGGGAAAATTGCTGGGTTTTATTGTTAGCGGAAAAGGGATTGAGGTGGATCCTGACAAAGTGAAAGCAATACAGGAAATGCCTGAGCCAAGAACAGAGAAGCAAGTCCGTAGTTTCTTAGGGAGGTTGAACTACATTGCAAGGTTCATCTCTCACCTAACAACCACATGTGAGCCAATTTTCAAATTGCTGAGGAAAGATCAGGCTATCAGGTGGAATGAAGATTGTCAAAGGGCTTTCGAGAAGATAAAAGAGTATCTACAGAAACCTCCAATCCTTATACCTCCAGTTCCTGGGAGACCTCTGATAATGTACTTGTCAGTGACCGAGAACTCGATGGGGTGTGTATTGGGACAACATGACGAGTCTGGTCGAAAAGAGCATGCCATATACTACCTTAGCAAAAAGTTTACCGACTGTGAAGTCAAATATTCGCAGCTTGAGAAAACTTGCTGTGCTTTGGCCTGGGCTGCTCGCCGACTGAGACAGTATATGTTGAACCATACTACCTTGTTGATTTCTAAGACGGATCCAGTGAAGTACATCTTTGAGAAGCCGGCTCTCACCGGATGTGTTGCCCGTTGGCAGATGATTTTAACAGAGTATGATATCCAGTATGCATCCCAGAAAGCCATCAAAGGTAGTATTCTGTCAGACTACCTTGCCGAGCAACCGATTGATGATTATGAACCGATGAAGTTTGAATTCCCTGATGAAGACATCATGTTCCTCAAGATAAAAGACTGTGAAGAGCCAGTTGTTGAGGAGGGACCTGATCCAAACGAAAAGTGGACTTTGTTGTTTGATGGGGCTGTCAATGCTAGAGGAAGTGGAATTGGCGCTGTTATTACTACTCCGAAAGGTGCCCACATGCCTTTCACCGCTCGTTTGACTTTTGAGTGCACAAATAATGAAGCTGAGTACGAGGCCTGTATCTTGGGTATTGAGCAAGCCATTGATCTGAGAATCAAAACTCTGGACATCTTCAGAGATTCAGCTCTGGTGATCAATCAAGTGAATGGTGATTGGAATACTCTCCAGCCCACTCTGGTCCCCTACAGAGATTACACGAGAAGACTTTTGACTTTCTTCACAACGGTAAAATTGTATCATATACCTCGTGATGAGAACCAGATGGTAGACGCACTTACTACTCTATCCTCCATGATCAAGGTAATTCGTTGGAACCATGCTCCCAGGATCGATGTGATGCGCCTTGACAGGGCCGCGTATGTGTTTGCTGCTGAACTGGTAGTCGATGACAAGCCCTGGTATCACGATATCAAGTGCTTTCTGAAGAATCAAGAGTACCCTGCAGGGGCATCCAACAATGACAGAAAGACTTTGAGAAGATTGGCAGGCAGTTTCTTCTTGAACAAAGACGATGTGTTGTATAAGAGGAACTTCGACATGGTTTTGCTCAGATGTGTGGACAGACACGAGGCGTACATATTAATACAGGAAGTTCATGAAGGTTCCTTCGGTACTCATGCCGGCGGACATGCAATGGCTAAGAAATTGTTGAGAGCGGGTTATTATTGGATGACCATGGAATCAGATTGTTTCAAGTATGCTCGGAAGTGTCATAAATGCCAGATTTATGCTGATAAGGTGCATGTACCGCCGAATCCTCTGAATGTGATATCTTCGCCGTGGCCGTTTGCCATGTGGGGCATTGACATGATTGGAAAGATTGAGCCGACTGCTTCCAATGGGCATCGCTTCATCCTTGTTGCCATCGACTATTTCACCAAGTGGGTCGAGGCAGCGTCGTTCGCGAATGTCACCAGACATGTGGTTGCCCGTTTCATCAAGAAAGAAATCATTTGTCGCTATGGGATTCCCGAAAGAATCATTACTGATAATGGTTCTAATCTCAACAACAAAATGATGAAGGAGTTGTGTCAGAACTTCAACATTCAGCATCACAATTCTTCCCCTTACCGCCCTAAGATGAACGGCGCTGTTGAGGCGGCAAATAAGAACATAAAGAAGATTGTGCAGAAGATGGTCGTCACGTACAGAGATTGGCATGAGATGCTACCCTTCGCCTTGCATGGGTATCGTACTTCAGTACGTACATCGACCGGGGCAACCCCTTACTCCCTGGTGTATGGTATGAAAGCAGTCCTACCTGTTGAAGTGGAGATTCCTTCTCTAAGAGTCATGTTGGATGTCAAGTTAGATGAAGCTGAATGGATTCAGACAAGGTTCAATGAGTTGAGTCTTATCGAAGAGAAGCGAATGGCAGCCATTTGTCATGGGCAGTTGTATCAGAGTCGGATGAAGAGAGCTTTTGATCAGAAGGTGCGTCCTCGTTGTTTCCAAGTCGGAGATTTAGTGTTGAAAAGGATCCTTCCTCCTCAGACAGATCACAGGGGCAAGTGGACTCCTAACTATGATGGACCGTATATTGTCACCAAGGTTTTTGATGGTGGGGCTTTAATGCTTGCAACTATGGATGGTGAAAACTTCACTTCCCCTGTGAACTCAGACGTAGTTAAAAAATACTTCGCATAAAATAGACCCGCTGGACAGTAAAAAAGAGTAGTCCAGGCAAAAATGGGCGTCCCGGCGAACCAAGAAAATGAAAGGGTTCGGGCAAAAATTAGGGACAAAAATAAAAAAAGATTGTACACCCGGTAAGTTGAAAACCTGAAAAGGCAACTTAGGCAAAAATGGGTATCCCGGTGGATCGAAAACCCGAAAAGGGCGATCCAGGCAAAAGTTAGGGATTAAGCGAATGACTGCGTTCTGAGTCGTTCTGAATCTCATCTCGTGCCAATGACTGGAAATTTTTGAAGGATAGGAAACAGTCCAATCACTCTTTCAGAAAGCTGATCATCTGGAGGATCTTGAAGACGGGCAAGTCATAGCAGAATTGGAACCCAATAGAAATCCATTTCACATTGCCATTAGATTAATTTCTGTTTTTATCTATTGTGCGATTACCTCTTTCCAGGGATTGCTTCTTAATGTAAATGCCTATTCAGAGGCTATTCAATCAATAAAATCATGTTATTCAGTATATCTCTATTTTCATTTTCATTTTACTGTTTTGTTTGCAAAAATGACGTCCGAATTTTTGATAAACATTGCATCATGACACATAAGGGCTTTACAGGTACATGCTCAATAAACATTTAAAATTGCTGTAAATTTTAAGTGCTTTGGATCGTCTATTCAGAACAGATATCCTCGGGGCATTTCCTTAAAATCCCCTTGCAGATGATCGTGAATATCTTCCCCAGTGAGATCACCAACAGACGAATTCGGTGTCTTATCCCTGCAGAGCTGATCAGAGCGTTGGATTCTTCAATCCCCAGCAGTTTCTCACCACCGTACTTCCCCAAGCGGTTGTTTCAGGACATACACTCCCCAGTAGAGTTGATAGTACCAGACTACATATCCCCAACGGGGTTGACAGTGCCAGACTTTATCTTCCCAGCAGAAGTGGTTGCTCCTTAGAGTTCGATGCCAGATCGATAATCCCAATGCCAGATCCATGGTTTCTTTCCTTGAAGCAGAACCTCGGTACCGTATCAGTGTTTGCTCCCCCTGCTGAGTCATCTCTCGCAAATCGTGGTTGCCAGAACCATTGTAGCTTTCCTCAGCAGCAGGCTTCCAATGCCATTCTTTCCCCGATCAGAGTCTCGGTATGGCCAGAACACCGCATGGCTAGTCATCTCCCCACAGAGTTCTTTGCGTTGTGCATCTCCAACAGCCTTGCCAGGGTCCAGAAGATGGTGATCATTTCCCCAGTAGATCCCCTTGCCTCAGCTTGACATTCTACCCAGCATTTCGCATCCCTGCATGTAGAATCATATTGCATTGCATCCTTCCAAATCGCGTAGCATTTCCATTTTCATGGAGCATTACGCCATTGAAAAATTCAAACATACGCATGTAAGCATAAAACATTCTCGGTATCCCAAGTGATAAGCTAGAAGTTGTTTCCAGTACTCAGACTGAAGATTGTTCATGACTTACCTTTGTTATCCCCAGCAAGTGTCATTGGCCCATGCGCCGCCTCTATTATCATTCCCTATTTCTGCCAATGCTGACAGGCATGAAGTTTTCCGGTATCCAGACCGAAGTGGCATTCAGGCCAGTTTTCCGGTATCCAGACCGAAGTGGCATTCAAGCCAGTTTTCCGGTATCCAGACCGAAGTGGCATTCAGGCCAGTGTTCCGATGTTCAGATCGAAGAAGTTTCCGACGGTCAGGTCGATGCGACTTGTGGCATTCAGGCCAGTGTTCCGATATTCAGATCGAAGTGGCATTCAGGCTAGTGTTCCGATATTCAGATCGAAGTGGCATTCAGGCCAATTTTCCCGATATTCAGATTGAAGTGGCATTCAGACCAAGTCTTTCCGATGTTCAGATCGAAGAAGTTTCCGACGTTCAGGTCGATGCAACTTGTGGCATTCAGGCCAATTTTCCGATGTTCAGATCGAAGCCATTTCCAGTATTCAGACTGATGAGCGGCATTCAGGCCATGGTTATTTTTGTGTTACCATTTATTTTGGTATCCAAGTTAACATTCTTTTTCGGTATTCAGACTGACTTTCACCGTACCAGACGGATTCTTCTTTCAAGACCACCTCTTTGCCGATTCTGACAGACATTGTTACTTCACTTCACTTCAGTGCAAATTTTTGGGCTTTTATTGTACTCAATCCCTTGATACCTCGAAAGCACGAAAGCAGCTGTCATCTTCTTTCCGGGTCTCCAGTTGATTGAATGGGGGCAGCTGTAATACCCCAAAATTTACCCTTCATTTTTCCTGGAAAAAAAAAGAAAAAAAAAAGAAAAAAAAATAATTAATTAATTAATTAATTAAATAAATAAATAAATAAATAAATAAAATATAACAAATTATTTTGGACTTGGGTCTCCCTCATTTTAGCCCACTACCCACGAAAATCAGTCTATAAATACTGAAGTTTCAGTAGAGGAAAACACACTTGGAGTTACACTGGGAGATTCACTGGAAAAAGGGAGAGAAGCAAAATACTCTGAGGTTTCCTTGGAACAAAACCCTGAGGAAAAAGATAGTGAGAGAAGAGCTAACAGAGTTCAGAGCAGCCTCCAAACCCTGAAGGGAACTCAACTGCACAGAATCACCTTTGCCTCACGGGTGCAACTCAATTTCAATCAAGCTCTCCAATCAGGTTTGCCCTATATCCATCATCTTTATGCCTTTAATTTGAATGCTCTAAATGTATGAGGTATTATGGGTGAATTTGATACCCTTTTGATGCATGTGTTTGACAAGAGGTTTAGGCCTCCTACCCTTGGTTACTTTTTGTGAGCTTTTTGTGAATTGAAAGAGCATGATTCATGTGGTTACATTTTGATTTGGGGGCAACTCTTGGTTACCCTATTTTGTTTCTCTAACCTGTTTGTTGAGTTTTTGTGAGGGCTCACATGACTTTTGCAGGGATAACTTGCGTGGTTTTCCACTTTATTTGTGGGATACCCCTTGGAGGTTTCATTCCGATTACCTGTACTGACTCACTTTCTTTGATGGTGTTTAGCTTGGAAGGATCCCTGGGTTTCCCAATCCTTTAATTGCCGTAACTTCAGATCTTTATCCGTGTGGTAATTTTTTCCTTTTCTCGTACTTTATCGCTTTCTTAGCTGGAAGACCTCGATAGGAGGCAATGTTTGAGCCCCTTGGTGGCATTTTACTTTGAGATACATGTTTTGTGTTTTGTATTCATATCCCCACATGTAGCGCGGTTCCTTCGTCAAGGACGGCCTGTTTGCCCTCGAGCATCCCAAACCCTAAAACCCAAAGCAACACGTTTACTCCTTCTACTACAGGCGAGTAAGTCTCCAAAGGTCGAGCATCCGGTAGATTGCGTAGTGACGTCGTTCGTCCAAAACCCAATCCATAACCCCGTAGTTAGCCGAACTACGGCTTGCTCTGATTCTCATTCCAGATGAGATACGTAGGCATAAGACGCGATGTCTTAGCGAGCACACATCCCCCCAACCCATAGGTCAGCCGAGCTACGAAGACTCTGATTCTCATATTCAGATGAGATACGTATGCAGTGGATGCAACATCCGCGCGAGTCATTTTCATTTAACCCTTTTTTGTTTTTTTGGCAAACAGTACAAGATAAACCCACACCCTTTAGACAAGAACTACAAAAGTGGATCCCGTAGAGTACTACGGATGCGTAGGGGTGCTAATACCTTCCCTTCGCATAACCGACTCCCGAACCCAAGATTTGGTTGCGAGACCCCGTCTTGTCCTTTCCTTTTTTCAGGTTTACTTCGAGCGTTTCCTTTCCCTCCTTTGGGATGAATAACGCACGGTGGCGACTCTCCTGTCATTCTCTTTCGTCGGTTGTTTTTTTCGCGCACTGTATTTTTCAGGTTGCGACACTTGTGTGAAATTATTGATCCCAACATGACCTCCACCAAGTGAATGGACTTGCAAGTCAACTTGCTAAGGAATAACTCCACACAAGTCAACAAGACTACGTCATTCTCCTATCCTAAGTGCACTCGAGTCCGGGTATAGAACTCATCTCACAAAGATCACCAAGCATACAAGGAATTAATATTCAAGCAATTCAATCATTACATACAATACAGTAATCCCAAATTGCACAAAAAATATGTCACAATACAATACATTACAATACAACAAAATGTGAAAAGTAGGCAAAACCCACTAGGGATTTCCCCAGCAGAGTCGCCACTTTTTCTGTAGCGGGGTATTCGTTACCATTAGAGATATTGACTAAATCCAAGGTAAATCATACAAGTCGAGTTGCCACCGCACTTCTATTTATCCAAAGGAATGGTTAGAAAGCGAACAAAAACCTAATAGTTTTAACAAAAACTAGTAAAAGAGAAACAGAGATCTGGGTAAGGGGGTTGGTTATGTAATGGGAAGGTGTTAGGCACCCAAAACATCCTAGGTATGAAGGAGAATTTGCGACCCAAAGCGCAGCGGAAATTAAAATTTCTCCTTTAGAGATCCTTACGAATGGTCATGATCAGTGATAGAGTATTTACCTCTTGTGACGGTTGAAACCTTTGGTGCAGATCTCTTGTGACGATCAAAACCTTTGATGCAAATCCACGAAGCGATCACGAACGTTGAACGATGACAACGTCTCTACTCAGTCCACACGAACGGGTTCCTTCAATCTCAGTGCTAGCTGGTACGAATGAAGGCTTTGAGTGAGAGAGAGAGAGAGAGAGTGAAAACGAAAAGAATGCAACCGCCACTTATGCTTCTGCACAAGGGTTCTATTTATAGAACCACTTGTGTGGGCTTCAAGCTAAAAAGCCCACTTAAGTGTATTTTGGCCCATATCTTATAATATGCCCAAAATCACTTAAGCCCATGGTACCTTACCATATCTCGTATTCTACTCAAGTACACCGTACCTTACGATGTTCTATAATCCACTTAAGGGCACCGTACCTTACGGTATTCCTTAGTTACTCTATCTCTCATCAATCCGTCCTTTGTGTGTGACCCTGTAGGTTTTCGTGACGTTGGCAATTATATTAAATCACGCATTTAATATAATAAACAGTGAGCGGTATCTAGCAACACATCACTGCTACCCAAGACACGAAAATGTCAAGTGATCTGACAAAACCTTCTGTGATAATAATTATGTGTATAATTACCCTTTTGCCCTTATGTCTATATTGAACACAAGGCATAGACCGTGTCATCCTTGTCCAGTTCAATATTGGGCCCATAGACATTTATCCTGTTATGCAGGATGGGCAAATTCCATCTAGGTCACTCATGTCCCTCAGCATGCTTTGTGGAGTACCCATCAACTGTCTTTATGGTTATCCAGTTACGGACAATGTTGGATCAGCAATAAAGCACTCGACTCTACATCTAGGATCCATAGTGGTTTCAGGTCGAAGAGTGGAATACACTATTATCACCATGAGAATAACTTATGACACCTTGCATAACTTTCTATATAGTATTCTCATAGCGGGTCAATCCGGTATAAATATTACTCCTAATATTCATACCTATGTTTAAGACTTGATAACTCTTTATCCATGATCCATGAGATGTGATCATCAGTCTACAAACATAATAGTCTTAATGCTTTAATGTCATCCCACTTCACACTAAAGCTCGACTACGGATACTTTAGGAATAATGTCCTTATGTTTAATGTGTTCTCATGATTAAGTCACACTTAATACATTAAACGGACTATCTATTCCAGGGACTTTATTAATCAACCATAATAAAGAGAATGCCTTTTATTATTCGATACAAGTACCAAAATGTATTGGCCTCTAGGGCTTACACCAACAAGGTACTCCTAGGGAGCCCTTTTCAGACTTGTTGTAAGGTTGTTGTTTTGTGAAAATTTGTTTGTGCAAACATGATTGAGGGGATGAGAAGAGAATATACAAGTTATTTACATTTTGTGTTTGGACGGGTAAACCCATTGCCTACGTACCATCTTAAAAAAGATTAGGATCAAAACCTCGTAGTTCGGGGTAAAAATCTCAAAATGAATTGGTGAATTGATTGGTCCAAAAGCCTTAAGGTCTTTTGTTATCAAAGGGAGAAAACTCAACCTAAAACCACAAATCCACCATGTGAGGATAGCTTCAACATGCTAGTGAGGGGTTAACCCTATAATAAGCATGGAAGACTCATTGTCCATCACTAAGGATATAGGTGAGTATTACATCTACCACAAGGATAACTCAAACCTAATAGCTAGAGGTTATGAAAAATTTTGATTAGAAAGTGGCCATTGAAACCACAAAAACACATTTAAATGGGTTATATTTACCAATTAGAAGTATATACAAAATGGTCAAAGTGGACTTAAAGATTCAATTCAAAATAAGTGTTATGAAAAGAAAGTTGGAAAATCAAAAGCATAAGGCTTAGGTTTCTAATGTGGAAAACAAATGTTAGATGTTTGCACAAAAGTTTTGGCTTGGGTTAGAGTGGAGAGAAGAAGAAGAAGGGCTAAAGTCCTAAGTAAAGCAAAAAGGTGAGGGATAAGAAGCAAAACCACAATGGAGTTCCTCTCTTGAGATCATATTAATGATCCAAGTAGCTCCCATCCTTTGGAATAAGCAATCACAACAATGGTAACTCAAGCAATCAACAATCAAATGAACTCCTGGAAAGACTCCTCAATGTATCTTGGATCTCTCTCTCTTAGAAGCTCATGGTAATGGTTCCTCAATTAAGCTCAAGTTGGAAATCCCTAGCACAAAGAAAATATACATCAAAAGATTCTATAATACAATCAAAGAATGGACAAGAGGGAGTTTAGAATATGGTCCTTCCAATGTTCATCTTCAAGTTTTAAGCATTCTAAAGGCATGAGGCCTAGTTGATCTTTGACATTTATAGCACTCTAAAGGCATGAGGCCTAGTTGCTCTTTGACTCCATTTTGCATAGGGAAAGTCCTAAGATCTAAGTCCATTTTGTCCAATTCTTTGCATTTGGTTCACAACAATCAAAACAAAACACAAGCACAATAATATATACACAATTATGTGCTCAAGTGAGCAAAAGGCAAATGACATTAACATAAACATGTGCTCAAGTGAGCAAAGGGAAAAGCAAATGGATAATATGTACAAGAATAGTAAATTGCATAAATGTAAAGTGCAAAAAGTAAATGTTAATTGTTAATGGTTAGTGTTAGTAGTTAGTGTGCCATAAGGCAAATTAGCGCTATGTTAAGCAATCGTAATTGGACTTATGTAGAAGTCACAACTATCTGAGGCCGGTCAATAGTAATGTAGGCAACAACACAAGTTAGAAGTCTTGATTAGTGAACCAAGTTCCAACAACTTGCCATGCCAAAAAGAAAAAAAAGGATTGATCTTGTATTGGTTTAAGTCTTTTGCATGATTTAGAAAACAACATATCCTTAATGCAAAGCCATTCACTTGATCAATTGATCAAGATGAATTAGATTTGAATCAAGGAAGATTAAGTCTCCCTAATCAATGCTAACTTATCAACCGTCAACTGCATTGATCAAAAAGAAAAAAAAGGAAGAAGAAGAAGGAGATGAAGAATGGATAAGGAAATGGAAAGATCAAAATGCATAAGGTGAAAAAAGATGTACCAATCCATATGTATTGACCAATTGACATTGAAAGTCAAAGTCAAACAATAAGAAATCAGAAATGAGATGGAGATTGGAGATCAAACAATAAGCATAATATTTTTGGCATTTTTAACATTAAAATAAACTTGAATTAAAAATAAAAGAAAGGTCAAACTTCAAAATTACTTCAAATCAACCTTGAAAGATCCAAGTAATTTATCCCAAGTTCAACAAGGTCAAACAAAGTTTGACAAAAAATTTCAGCATTTTTAAAAGTCAGAAACTATTTTTAATCAATTAAAAATGAATGAAAATAACCTAATTGAACTAAAATCTCAAATAAATCTCAAATCAATTATAAAATTGATGAGAATATTTTTCATAGATTCATCATCATCCAAAGAGGTTAGGAAAATATTTTTGTATTTTTTGAATATCAAAAACTATTTAAAATGAATTAAAAATAACCAGAAAAGAGAAAATTCACAAAAAATATCAAATGATAAAATAAAAAAAAATAAAAATCAGAATTAGAAACTGGAAATTATTTGGAGACTAATGCAATTGGTCCCATATTTTTTGGATTAAAAATGAGAGAGTTATGAATTTTTGAAATAAAAAGGAATTAAAGAAAATAAAATTAGAAATTAAAAAATGTGGAAAATCAGGAAGCGTTGGATCACGTTCATTAATTGACGTGGCCAATCTGATGGTCCTGAAGCGCGCGCTCATGGTGAACCCTGGTCAATGCAACCACACGCTGATTAAACAAAAGTCATAACATCTAAAGGTTGGGATTGAATCTGGAGATGAGATCCAACGATCCAGATTCAAACTGGCAATGGGCGGCCACCGGAGCCACCTTCTTCTCCGGTGAGCTTCCAAATTCCGGCCAGATTTGCAGGTTTTCAAACCTTCACCATTTTGCACGATCCTTATACCAAAATGAAGCTGGGGTGATGTACATCACCCCTGTAACCTTGAATCACACTCAAGATTCTTATATGTTAAGAAATCTGAGGTGGAAGATTCAGGTATGAAAAATGCAGATCAAAGAAAAACAAAATTGAAGCTACCACTAGCTTGCCTCTCAAGTGAGGACTTTAGAAAACACTTTGGCCAGACAAATGGATCAATATATGATGAGTTTCGAAGAAAATACCAGTTGGAGAACAAACTTGAATTCTGGAGATTTGAGCTCGAGTCCTTGCTTGCTTTGCCAAAATAGAAGATCAATGAGCTGAAGGATGAAGGTTTAGAAGCTCTAGATCCAAGGATTCAACCAGATGTAGTTGAATTTTGGATCTAAATTTTTTGAAGAAAAGTGAAATAGCTTCTTTGGTAATGGTTATGGATTCAGTTATGCAGCATCTTAGGCGCCATTAGGTTGAGAATTGAATGAAGAGGAGCATGTATTTATAGCTGAGCTTGAAGCAATGCAAGGCAATACTCGTGTGCATGAGAATTGGGTCCTCCATGCATGGGCATGTACAGGCGTATGTGAGGCCCAAAAGCTTATGCAAATGAATGCTGAACACAAACCAAGTTGAATTGGACGTGTAATTTGAATGGCATTTGCTTGTGTATCAAGATTTCATGTGAATTCCATATTTGGACCTAAATGTTCCCTTCTTCGAAAGTCCCATTTGGAAAATCCAAACATGGGCATCTGAGTAATGGTTGGAAAGGTTTTGATGTAAGGAACAATTGTTATGTTGGGCAAAAATCCATTTGAAGTGTGGAAATTGGTGAAATTGGAGTTTAAAGTGCCAGGTGCAAAACATGCAAAGGCAATGTTTCTAAATTTGGCCAATGTTCAAGCCCTTCTGTCTTGATGATGCAAGCCTCAAATGAAAAGACCTCCAACATCAAAGTTGTATATATTTTCAATATGATCAAAATGGACTTAAATTTTGCATCATTTGGATTTTTGATGAAAATGTTATGGGCACTTGAAGTTGGACTTTTTTGCCTTTTAATGCATTTGGCCCAAAATGACCTATAATGTCTTGCATTATCACATGTATTTCCTTTGAGATTATAAAATTTTGTTAAACTTAACATTTGAAGTAGACATCTTAATATTTCCAATGCATTTAATCCCACCTCAAAATCATAAAAAAAAAGAATGAGTTATGTCCTTGGGAAGTTGACCCAAAATTAGGGTTTCAATCAAAATGACCTATAATGTCTTGGAATGGAGGATGACCTTCCAAGATTCAAATCAATTTTTGATGAACATGAAAGTTGTTAATATTGTCCTTAAGAACAATTTTTCGTTTGGAATCATCTCCATTTGACCAGCACATAAAAAGTTAGGTCTCAGTGCATTTCAAAATAGTCAGATGTATTGACTGAACAACTTCTCAAGTCCATGACTCAAATCTTGATGAATTGATGATTGAGGACACTCAAATAAGTTCAAATATGCATGAAATGATGAATTAAAGAACTTCCCTTGATTTTATTTGATCATGGGATGAGGTTGCTTCAAGAGCAAGGCATTGTAGTGCACAGATGAATTAGGGTTTCTCTGGGGAACAAACCTCAAACCCTTTGACTTGTGTGATACAGTGAACTGACTTTGTGTTTTTGCTTTGAAAAGAAATTTTGCAGATAGCAAGAGTCGCCACCGACTTTTCTTTTATCCAATAAGGAAAGGCGGAAAAGAACAGGAAAGACCTTGATTAGATTTTGAGTTCGGGAGGTACATTATACAAAGGGAAGGTGTTAGCACCCTTTGTATCCATGGTTATCCATGGGCTCTTAATTGCTTAACTCACTTATGTTTTCCTTGTTTGAGAAAGTGTTTGAGAAATGTGGTGTGTTTAGAAAATATTTTGAAAGGAGATTTTAACTTTGTAATGATTCTTGTACGAATGTATACAAAGTGTTTATCTCGTTTGATTTTGAAAGATGTTTAGAAAAATATAACTCGCGATGATTCTGGTGCGAATGTATACCAAGTGGTGATTTTCTAAAAGATGTTTTGAAAAGTGTGAGGTGTGAAAAGTATTTTAAGCTGTGAGTAAGCATTTAAGAGTTATACCTAACCAAGGTCTTTATAGGTATTTCCTATCCTTAGGAGGGTAAAACTGTCCTTACTATTGAGAAGTAAGTAGTCTTATCCTTTGGATGTAAATGGACATCGTGGGGTCGTCGATTGGTCATTGAAGGCAACATTTGTAAGGATACCTTAGCATTCGAATGGACGATCATCATTTAATCGTAGGCTACAACGAAGAGTCATCGAGGGACAAAGTCATATATTCGAAGGCAACATTCGAGGGACAAGGTTTATCTCGTAGGGACATTGACCTTTTGATCGAAGGGACTATGACTTATCTGTTTAGAGATGATGATGATTTATTCGAAACGGTCTTTGCTAGGGTATCCCCACATTCGCGGGACATGACCGTAATATCGTAAGGCAACAAAGAGAGGGATAAGATCACATATTCGAAGGCAATGTAATTAGCCAAGTAATCAGAATAAATCTCCACAATAGTATCCCACAAATAAAGTGGAATACCGAGCTATCTCTTCAAGAATCATGGGAGCCCTTACAAAAACTCAACAAACATGTTAGAATAACGGGATGGGGTGCAATCAAGAGTTGCACCGAACAAAAGAATCATAGAAATAATAATGTCAGGCAAACAGCGTGCAAAGGCAATAGAAAGCATGTCAACCAAATACAAAACAGATCATAATGCAAACAGAAAAAATTAACGACTGTCATGTTCGCTACTGCCTCGCCTAGCGAAGGCCTGGCGAACCCTCGCTACATGTTCGCTTAGGGAGGTGCTAGCGAACGACTGCGGGTTCTGGGTTCTTCTTTGATACTGGTGCGATTTCGGAAACCCCAAACCCTATGGCATCCATTACAGAAATTACGTGATCGAATATTCAAAGTATTGTTTTACACATTTATGCACATATAAACCGACATGCAAAACCTAACGATATTCGCCTTTCCAAATTCAACCGTAATGCCTCATACATTTAGAAATTCCAAATTGGGAGCATGGAGTAGTGGGAATAAGGCAAACCTGATTGGAGGGATCGGATGAAATTGAATTTGCATCGTCGGGTTTGCAGGGCAATCTTAGGGTTTATGCCTGATAGGGTTGGTGGAGGTAACCTTTGTGCCGATGAGTTCTCTGAATTAGCTTCTAGAGTTTTCCCCGTTGTTTTTCTGATCTCCCGGGTTTTCTCCTCCGTCCCCTTTTTCAAATGAAGTTCTGGAATTTATAGCTGATTTTTTGTGTCTTGGTGGGCTCAGACTGAAGGCAATTCAGGCCCAGAATTTTTGTATATCCGCAAGCTTTGCTAGGCGAATGAGCTAGCGAAGGGTTCGCTAGGCGAACACTCAGCGAGTGTTCCAGCGAATACTCCCAGACTTGGATAAAAGCCCAGCTAGTACTTACTCGCTAGGCGAGCATCTAGCGAGTAGGTAGCGAGCATTCCAGTAGCTAAACCAACAAGGTTCGCTGGAGCGAAGGATGAAGCGTGGGCTTCGCCTAGCGAAGTGTTTGCTCGCCTAGCGAGCATGCCAGTTCAGATCATCTCCTGGATTTGGTAACCTGTGCGCTGGATCTTTGTTCCTTTGAGATTAATGCTTTGAAAAATGAATAAACCTCATTGGAACCTGTTGAAAGTATCATAAAAATAACGGGCAAATTTTGGGGTATGACAGCTGCCAGTGTTTAATATTCTTAAACCAAGAGAATTAGAATGCTATGTACGCCATTCATGATCGCGAGGTGGAAGATTATTGAACACTTAGAATGCCCCGAAAATTTGCACTTGTTAATTAAAAGATAGTCTTGATGGAGATGGACTTAAAGATGCCATCCAGAAAGTTTGATGATGAGAGCTTTAGAGTGCGTCGTATATTAGACCATTTCTGAAGACATGGGTGTCACACTGAGTCGTACGCTAGACCGTATAATGAATCATCCATTAGGTGATATTAGGGTGAGCTGAAGCCTGATGAGGCAAGGGTCAGAATGGGCCAAACGCTGGACCGTATCTGAGTTGCAGAATGAGTCGTCCATTAGGCTGGTGACTTCACTGGGGATGAAAGATCAGAATGAATCATACGCTAGATGTATCTGAGTTGTAGAATGAGCCGTCCGTTAGGCTGTATCTGGAGAAATAAAGATCAGAATGGATCATACGCTAGATCGTATCTGAATAGCAGAATGAGCCGTCCATTAGGCTGTATCTGAGATAAAAAGTAGTCATACGCTAGACTACATTTCAGAATGTACCGTACGCTAGGTAGTATCTGAATTAGCAGAATGAGCCGTCCGTTAGGCTGTATCTGGAGAAATAAAGATCAGAATGGATCGTACGCTAGATCGTATCTGAGTTGCAGAATGAGCCGTCCGTTAGGCTGTATATGGAGAAATAAAGATCAGAATGGATCGTACGCTAGATCGTATCTGAGTTGCAGAATGAGTCGTCCATTAGGCTGGCGACTTCACTGGGGATGAAAGATCAGAATGAATCATATGCTAGATGTATCTGAGTTGTAGAATGAGTCGTCCGTTAGGCTGTATCTGGAGAAATAAAGATCAGAATGGATCGTATGCTAGATCGTATCTGAATAGCAGAATGAGCCGTCCATTAGGCTGTATCTGAGATAAAAAGTAGTCGTACACTAGACTACATTTCAGAATGTACCGTACGCTAGGTAGTATCTGAGTTAGCAGAATGAGCCGTCCGTTAGGCTGTATCTGGAGAAATAAAGATCAGAATGGATCGTACGCTAGATCGTATCTAAGTTACAGAATGAGCCGTCCGTTAGGCTGTATTTGGAGAAATAAAGATCAGAATGGATCGTACGCTAGATTGTATCTGAGTTGCAGAATGAGCCGTCCGTTAGGCTGTATCTAGAGAAATAAAGATCAGAATGGATCGTATGCTAGATCGTATCTGAGTAGCAGAATGAGCCATCCGTTAGGCTGTATCTGAAGAAATAAAGATCAGAATGGATCGTACGCTAGATCGTATCTGAGTTGCAGAATGAGCCGTCCGTTAGGCTGTATCTGGAGAAATAAAGATCAGAATGGATCGTACGCTAGATCGTATCTGAGTAGCAGAATGAGTCGTCCGTTAAGCTGTATCTGATGATAAAAGGGGTAGTCATACGCTAGACTACATTTCAGAATGTACCGTACGCTAGGTAGTATCTGAGGGGATGAATATCCAAATGGGTCGTACACTAGACCGTATTGGAACAGTTGAAGGAACCATACGTTAGGCTGAATCAGAATGAGCCATACGTTAGGCTATATCTGATAATATTTGTATATGTTGTATTTGCAATAAATGTCTGAGATGGGCTTAAAGATGACATCATTAGGAGGATATCAGAATGTTTGTCAGAATGAATATTCATATGGATTATATCTGAAAATGTATCTGAATCTTGAATGTAATCGATAAAGATCCGTCTGAATGAATCTTTATTTTGACTGTATCAGGAGGATAATTAACCTGGAAAAAAAAGTTAGCTGCATGCCATGTTATGATGCATGAGATATTTTATGCTCTTGAAAATAATTGCGAACATTGCGTGCGTGCATATGCTATGAAATGATGTATGAATGAATTATGTGTCTGAATTTTTTTGCCATGGGAAAATAAATCCCGATATTCTGGTCGGAGATATTTGTATTGATAACCCTTTCTTAGCTGGGGATATTTGATTTCTGTCTGACGGTAGACATATTCAACAGAACCTGACTGGGGATAAAAGAGATGACTAGTCTGTCTAGTAGTGTCAATTTCTTCTGGGAATGACTGGTTTTGCTGGGGAATAGGATTTGCAACCGGTTTTGTTGGAACGCATGGTTAAACCTTATCCTTGATCCTAAAGTCTTTTAGTAATTGCTATTCCTATTTTATGCATGTATTTTCGATAAACATCAATCATATTCACATGCATATATTAATTCGAATTAAATCAATGGACATTTATGCAAACAAAACGGAGAAAGTAAAACAAAAGTATCTTTTTGGAAAAAAATTGTATTGATTTTGAAAGAGGGCCTGTAAACAAGCAATTTTAATACAAGGAGACAGAAATCCTAGTAAAAGGAAATTGTCAAGAAAGCAAAAAAAAAAAACAGCTATGAAAAAAGTCCTATTGATTTAAATTCTGCTACTGTTATTATGTCTTCAAGCATTTCATCCCTTGTTGTCAAATAGAAGCGATTGGCCTGCTCAGTCCCTTTGAATTTGGTAAGGATGACCGAGAACGGGACATAGTCATATGCTTTTATCCCTAATTTTTGCCTGGACCGCCTTTTCAGGTTTTTAGTCCACCAGGATACCCCTTTTTGCTCAAGCCGCCTTTTCAGGTTTTCGACTTGCCAGGTGTACATTTTTATATGTTTATCCCTAATTTTTGCCCGAACCCTTTTGGTTTGCCGGGATGCCTTTACTTTTGTCTAGATATGTCAACCTAGCGGGTCTCTTTTATGCATAGTATTTTTTAACTATGTCCGCGTTCACGGGATGCGGGAAATCTTCGCCATCCATTGTAGTAAGCATCATGGCTCCACCAGAGAATACATTCTTAACTACAAATGGCCCTTCGTATGTGGGAGTCCATTTGCCTTTAGGATCACCTTGTGGTAGAATGATACGCTTTATCACCAAGTCGCCAATTTGATACACCTATCTCTTGACTTTTTTATTAAATGCATGGGTCATGCGTTTCTGATATATCTGCCCATGACAAACAGCCGCAAGTCTCTTTTCATCAATCAAATTTATCTGATCGAGTCGAGTCTGAATCCATTCATCTTCATCTAAGCTTGCATCCGTCATAATTCTTAGAGAGGGAATCTGAACTTCCACTGGTAAAACGGCTTCCATTCCGTAGACTAAAGAGAAAGGAGTTGCCCCTGTCGAAGTGCGTACTGAAGTGCGATAACCATGAAGAGCAAATGGTAACATCTCATGCCAGTCTTTGTATGTTACTGTCATCTTTTGTATAATCTTCTTAATATTCTTATTAGCAGCTTCTACGGCACCATTCATCTTTGGCCGGTATGGAGAAGAGTTATGGTGTTTTATTTTGAACTGCATGCAGAGTTTAGTAATCATCTTGTTGTTCAAATTAGTACCATTACCAGTGATAACTCTTTCAGGAGAGAGAAGGTTTCCATCTTAGAAATCAATAAAGTGGTATGATTCAACATATACTGTCTTAGTCGGCGAGCAGCCCAAGCCAAAGCACAGCAAGTTTTCTCAAGCAGTGAGTATCTTATTTCACAGTCGGTAAACTTTTGCTAAGGTGGTATATTGCATGCTCTTTTCGACCAGACTCGTCATGTTGCCCCAACACACACCCCATTGAATTTTCAAACACGGTCAAATACATGATTAGAGGTCTTCCTTCAACTGGTGGCATCAGAATTGGAGGTTCTTGGAGATACTTCTTGATTTTGTCAAAAGCTTCTTGACATTCATCATTTCATATTATCTCTTGATTTTTCCTCAGTAATTTGAAGATGGGTTTGCAAGTAGCAGTCAAATGGGAGATAAATCGGGCAATGTAATTCAAGCGTCCCAAGAAACCTCTGACTTCTTTCTTGTCTACTTCAGTACCCAGATTTACAATTTCGATTGATTCCTCATGGGGCTGTATAGTCTTTTCTTCTTGCAGTAACAGTCTGGCAAGCTCTCCCGGTACTTCGCAATCTTCCTCACTTCCATCCTCGGCTTGGTAGATCGGATTTTCAAAGGCATAATTAACAGTAGCAGCATTATTATCAACAGGATCCAGAGTGGATATGGATCTGCAATTGGTTACGTGAGTGTGTGTAAGAAATATAGCTTATTTGAAAGATGACAGGAAAGATAAAGAGCGCAATATTTGAATGCAAAAGGTCCATTGATTTATTGAATGTGAATATGCTTATGAAAATGAAAAAACCCTTGAAAAATTAGCTATTGTGCCCTGGGTATAGACACAATGCTTTGAAAAATTACAAAATTTGAAACACTAAAATAACAATAACAATTACTCCTGACTGAAGGAAATCGGGATAGTGTCTTCAGCCTTCCAATTATTGAGTCCGTCACCAATCGTTGGGAAAATCCAGTTATCCAAGTCGCAATCGCTATCAGCATCTTCTACAACATTAACAGTCTTGTCATGATTAGGCAGAGGAGCAGTGATGTCATTAGGAGTCTCCGGAGGATCAAATTCGATTTCTCCAGCGTCGATCATATCCTGAATCTTATTCTTCAACAACCAACAATCGTTTGTATCATTCCCGGGGCTATCAGAATGATATGCACATCTGGCATTGGGATTATAACGAGGAGAAGTAGTGTTGGGATTTGTAGGAGGATCTCTGAGGGTAATTAAATTTGCTTTTAGCATACCCTGCAGTGCTTGTGCTAAAGTCATATTGATCTTGGTAAACTGCCTTCTTGGCCTGTCTTGTCTGATGTTGGAAGTTTTGAGATGGTTAGTGCAATGCCATGATGTCATGATGTCATGATGTCATGATGTCATGATGTTATGATGTTATGATGTTATGATGTTATGATGTTAAGTAAGTAACAAGCACAAACAAGTCACACTGCAATTATTCCTAGGTTTTAAGGCTTGCATGAGTTCCATAGGTAAGTACCCTCCCCACTGAAGTTTGGTTGGTTCAACCTGTCCTAGAATAGTAACCGGGTTCTAGAAGGATCTCAAATCATTGACCTTTCTTTAAGTCCACTTCAGTGCAACACCAAGCGGTTGACCAAAATTTCCCTAAAGTCCAATCTCAAAGAGTGTAGTATCGAGTATCAACCAACCCCAGTCGGAACCGAAGTCAGTTATCTCACTACTTTCTAATGGCTAGGATGAGTAAATTAGGGTTCTAAAGGTCTGGTTAATGCTTTGATGACACCACGCAGACGCCAAATTTTTCCTCAAGTAAACATGAGGAACATCAGGACATCCAAAGTGTCACATTAACTATAGCCATTATTTTAACCATTCCAGTATACGCCGGGCAGTCGCGATGATCTCTTGCTACTTACCTAAGGTACACTAGATCCGGGTGTAGGATCTTTCACTCAAGCATAGAATGCCCAAACAATCCCTTAAAATTAAATCAGACAAAGAAACAATTCGAAAACATAAGTGATCTTATCTTTAAGGTAACCTCTCTTTTTAAGAGTCCTCAGCAGAGTCGCCAGTTCTGTGATACGGTGAACTGACTTTGTGTTTTTGCTTTGAAAAGCAATGTTGCGAATAGCAAGAGTCGCCACCGACTTTTCTTTTATCCAATAAGGAAAGGCGGAAAAGAACAGGAAAGACCTTGATTAGATTTTGAGTTCGGGAGGTACATTATACAAAGGGAAGGTGTTAGCACCCTTTGTATCCATGGTTATCCATGGGCTCTTAATTGCTTAACTCACTTATGTTTTCCTTGTTTGAGAAATGTGGTGTGTTTAGAAACTATTTTGAAAGGAGAGTTTAACTTTGTAATGATTCTTGTACGAATGTATACAAAGTGTTTATCTCGTTTGATTTTGAAAGATGTTTAGAAAAATATAACTCGGCGATGATTCTGGTGCGAATGTATACCAAGTGGTGATTTTCTAAAAGATGTTTTGAAAAGTGTGGGGTGTGAAAAATATTTTAAGCTGTGAGCAAGCATTTAAGAGTTATACCTAACCAAGGTCTTTATAGGTATTTCCTATCCTTAGGAGGGTAAAACTGTCCTTACTATTGAGAAGTAAGTAGTCTTATCCTTTGGATGTAAAGGGACATCGTGGGGTCGTCGATTGGTCATTGAAGGCAACATTTGTAAGGATACCTTAGTATTCGAAGGGACGATTATCATTTAATCGTAGGCTACAATGAAGGGTCATCGAGGGACAAAGTCATATATTCGAAGGCAACATTCGAGGGACAAGGTTTATCTCGTAGGGACATTGACCTTTTGATCTAAGGGACTATGACTTATCTGTTTAGGGATGATGATGATTTAATCGAAAGGGTCTTTGCTAAGGGTATCCCCACATTCGCGGGACATGATCGTAATATCGTAAGGCAACAAAGAGAGGGATAATATCACATATTCGAAGGCAATGTAATTAGCCAAGTAATCAAAATAAATCTCCACAATGGTATCCCACAAATAAAGTGGAATACCGAGCTATCTCTTCAAGAATCATGGGAGCCCTTACAAAAACTCAGCAAACATGTTAGAATAACGGGATGGGGTGCAATCAAGAGTTGCACCGAACAAAAGAATCATAGCAATAATAATGTCAGGCAAACAGCGTGCAAATGCAATAGAAAGCATGTCAACCAAATACAGAACATATCATAATGCAAACAGAAAAAATTAACTACTGTCATGTTCGCTACTGCCTCGCCTAGAGAAGGCCTGGTGAACCCTCGCTACATGTTCGCTTAGCGAGGTACTAGCGAACGACTGCGGGTTCTGGGTTCTTCTTTGATACTGGTGCGATTTTGGAAACCCCAAACCCTATGGCATCCATTACAGAAATTACGTGATGGAATATTCAAAGTATTGTTTTACACATTTATGCACATATAAACCCATATGCAAAACCTAACGATATCCGCCTTTCCAAATTCAACCATAATGCCTCATACATTTAGAAATTCCAAATTGGGAGCATAGAGTAGTGGGAATAGGGCAAACCTGATCGGAGGGATTGGATGAAATTGAATTTGCACCATCGGGTTTGCAGGGCAATCTTAGGGTTTATGCCTGATAGGGTTGGTGGAGGTAACCTTTGTGCCAATGAGTTCTCTGAATTAGCTTCTAGGGTTTTCCCCGTTGTTTTTCTGATCTCCCGGGTTTTCTCCTCCGTCCCCTTTTTCAAATGAAGTTCTGGAATTTATAGCTGATTTTTTGTGTCTTTGTGGGCTCAGACTGAAGGCAATTCAGGCCCAGAATTTTTGTATATCCGCAAGCTTCGCTAGGCGAATGAGCTAGCGAAGGGTTCTCTAGGCGAACACTCAGCGAGTGTTCCAGCGAATACTCCCAGACTTGGATAAAAGCCCAGCTAGTACTTACTCGCTAGGCGAGCATCTAGCGAGTAGGTAGCGAGCATTCCAGTAGCTAAACCAACAAGGTTCGCTGGAGCGAAGGATGAAGCGTGGGCTTCGCCTAGCGAGCATGCCAGTTCAGATCATCTCCTGGATTTGGTAACCTGTGCGCTGGATCTTTGTTCCTTTGAGATTAATGCTTTGAAAAATGAATAGACCTCATTGGAACCTGTTGAAAGTATCATAAAAATAACGGGCAAATTTTGGGGTATGACAACTTGCTTTGATCAAAATGATGAAATGAGATGCTAGGGAGGCATATCTGATGGATGAGAGCTTTGGGAACCAATACCATGCTTGCTTTCATCTTCTCTTGGCCATGTCTTTGTACCAATGATCTCCTTGAAGCCTTTGACCTTGTGATTGCTTAAGCTACAAACAAAAGGTGTTAGTGACATATTTTTTTTGTGCTTTTGGTTAGTAAGCAAAATAAGGAAAGCAATGATATACAATTCAAGCATGCCTGGTGATCTCAAACCACTCACAAGAAGTCCCTCCCAAAGGCAAAGGGAACAAAGATGCTAATGATCCTTGAGGCAGTGCAAATGCAATGTTATGATGCCATGAGGGATCTTAGGGACAAAATTGGGGTCTTACACTTACCATATTTCGTATTCTACTTAAGTACATCGTACCTTACGATGTTCTACAATTCACTTAAGTGCACCGTACCTTACGGTGTTCCTTAGTTACTCTATCTCTCATCAATCCATCCTTTGTGTGTGACCCTATAGGTTTTCGCGGCATTGGCAATTATATTAAATCACGTATTTAACATAATAAACAGTGAGCGGTATCTAGCAACACATCACTGCTACCCAATACATGAAAATGTCATGTGATCTGACATATCCTTCTGTGATAATACTTATGCGTATAATTACCATTTTGCCCTTATGTCTATATTGAACACAAGGCATAGACCGTATCATCCTTGTCCAGTTCAATATTGGGCCCATAGACATTTATCCTGTTACGCAAGATGGACAAATTCCATCTAGGTCACTCATGTCCCTCAACATGCTTCATGGAGTACCCATCAACTGTCTTTATGGTTATCCAGTTACGGACAACATTTGATCAACAATAAAGCACTCGACTCTACATCTAGGGTCCATAGTGGTTTCAGGTCGAAAGGTGGTATACACCATTATCACCATGAGAATAACTTATGACACTTTGCATAACATTCTATATAGTATTCTCATAGCGGGTCAATCCAGTATAAATATTACTCTTAATATGCTTACCTATGTTTAAGACTTGATAACTCCTTATCCATGATCCATGAGATGTGATCATCAGTCTATATACATAATAGTCTTAATGCTTTAATGTTATCCCACTTCACAGTAAAGCTCGACTACGAATACTTTAAGAATAATGTCCTTATGTTTAATGTGATCTCATGATTAAGTCATACTTGATACATTAAACGGACTAGCTATTCTAGGGACTTTATTAAACAAACATAATAAAGAAAAAGCCTTTTATTATTAATAAATAATTCGATACAAGTACCAAAAGTATTGGCCTCTAGGGCTTACACCAACAGTACGGACTTAACCAAGCTTCAAGAGCTTGGAACAAGAAGATAGATGAATTTCTAAGAGAGAAGGAATTTGTGAAGTGCACAAGTGAACATGGAGTATATGTAAGAAGAAGCAAGAGTGAATTGCTTATACTATGTCTCTATGTCGATGATATGTTGATAACATGTAGTTGCAAGAAGGAGATCAAAGACTTCAAAGGTAATCCCAACAAGGAATTCGAAATGTCAGATTTGGTTGGCATTTCATATTTCCTTGGCATCGAATTCTACAAGAGTGGTAGAGGTTTGATGATGCATCAAAGAAGGTATGCAGGCGAAATTCTCAAGAGATTTGAGATGCAAGATTGCAACCCAACTTCGACTCCAGCCGAACCCAGATTACAAATGTCGAAAGATTCAGATGAAGATGATGTCGACCCAACCTAATACAGAAGACTTATTGGGTCACTTCGATACCTTTGTCACACAAGGCCTGACTTAGCATACAATGCAGGTATGGTGAGTATGTTCATGCAGAAGCCAAAGGTATCACATCTAGCAGTGGTGAAAAGGATACTAAGGTATCTGAAAGGAACTCTCGACTATGGCATTTTTTTCCTGCAACTGATGAAGGAAAATAATGCAAATTAGTGGGATACACCGACTCAAGTTGGTGTAGTGATGCTGAGGATCGAAAATCCACAGCGGGCTATGTGTTTATGCTAGGTGGTGCACCAGTTGCTTGAAGTTCGAGAAAAGAGCCAGTAGTGGCATTATCGTCGTGCGAAGAAGAATACATAGCCGCTTCTCTTTGTGCATATCAAGCAATATAGATGGTGAATCTGGTCGAAGAGATAACAACGAATAGTCATGGAGCTATTACCATGAAGATCGACAGCATGTCAGCTATCAATCTGGCGAAGAACCCGATAGCACATGGTTGAAGCAAGCACATTGAAATAAGATTTCATTATCTTCGAGAGCAGGTAACAGATGGGAAGATGAATGTGGAGCACTGCAGAACTGAGAATCAGATTGCAGACATCATGACGAAGGGAGTGCAGGTCGAAGTGTTTAGAAGGCTAAGAGCTATGATTACTGTAGATAGCTTAGACACAATAAATTAGGTGGTGTGTTGAATTATAATTCCTTGTGTCGAAGTAGGTTGCTCGACAGAGCAAGGAAGTGTCGAACCACCTAATGTGTTGAGTAATGTTAGCTATTTTGTTTTGTTTTTTATAATTTTGGGTTTTTATAGTTTTGGCCTTTGACTTGAGGTCCAAGTTAACCTAAAATCTATAAATAGAGGGAGTAACCCTTATTTTGTAATAGAGGTGAATAAAGTATTCATAACACATTGTATTCACAGTATTTTGCAGTTGCAAAGTGAATAACAAGTTTTCCACAGTTTGTGGACAGAGAGAAACTCTGCAGAATTTTATTACTCTTCTCCTTCATCGTTTTTTACTTTCTTTCTCCATTGTTCTTCTCTTTTCGTTGTTATTGTGTGGGTAATAACAATCTTGTTCATCAAGATTGATTGAAATTCTCCATAGATTTTTGGGGATTTTCAACAATTTCTTATTTTTATTTTTATTTTTAAAAAAATATTTTCATTTTCGAGTTTTAGGGTTTCGAAATATGTTTCTTTTAATATTTTATTTTCATATTCAAAAAATGAATATATTCTAAATATTTTTGGTTTGACCATTTTTAGTCACCATTCCATAAATAATTAGAGGATATAATAATTTACATTCACTTGTTATAATAATATATTAAATATTTTTATTAGTAAAAAATATAAATAACAAACTTATCACGTGTATGATTTAGTAATATTAGTATATGCTATATTAATAATAAATATAAACAATATATATATAAAATCAATGCATCATATATAATTGTAATGATAGGAGTATAAATGGTTCAATCTGTCCAGTTAATTTGACAACAACTTAGTTTCGGTTCTAAATGCACAAATTCAAAATTACATTTACTACAAATAAGGCATTTAGAAGCATTGAGTGTTCCCACTATTTCAAACAATATGAAGTGTATTAAAAGTTGTTCTTGTTGAACTTGGGGTATGCGACCCTTCTAGCAATGTGCTATGAACAAAGATTTGAAGCATATGGTTATGGGGTGAAACACTTCTTTTGGCTTTGTGTTTTTGTTTAAACTTAAATGTTAAGATAAGTATGAGATAATTTAAATTCACATTTATTTATTATTCTCTCCATTTTAAAATAATTGTCATTTAAAATTTTTATACACGGATTAAAAAATATAATAACATTATCATAAAGATATTTGAATTTTTATATATCATCTAAGTTATTGATTTTTTTTAAACATATTTTCTTTATTTAGTACACCTTCGCATTATTATATGTAAAAAAATTCACTAAATAAATAATATATTTGATTATTATTATATATCTAATACATTAATTATTTAATAAATTTAAAAAAATTATTATTTATAATAGTAATTAAAAAATATATCTTTAAATAATGTCTCTAGAACACTCCGTTAGCATGACCTTTATTTCAAGTATAAAAAAAATTGAAATGCAAGTTATGCGTTCTAAAAGATGAGAGTTTAAATTCATGATTAAAATAATGATTTAAATACAATTTTTCTAATTCAAGTAAATAGGTGAATATGAGATGAACAAGGGACATGGACACTTTATCTAATTCTAGGAAAAGACCTCATCAAAACTTGAGATAAAACTACTACATCTAAGAGACACATGCAATCACGTACTCCCTTTCAATGATGACAATATTGAAAATTACTCACTTGAGTGCGTGCTTTAATAAAATTTTGAATCAATAATATATTCCCCCCTTGACATTATTAACATGAAACAAATAAATAGTAAATAGTTATATCTATACCTATATATAAAGAGAATACATAATTTTGGAGTGACTTATTTTTATTTCAAAAATACCCTTTAGTTTCTTTTTAAATAAATAACATAATACAATTTAAAAAATTATGTTCTCGGTAACTTACATCAGTTACAAAATGAAGTAGTTAGTACCTTCCTTATCTTTTAATTTAAAATAATTCTCACTTTCTTTTACTTAAAAATTAATTATTTCTTTTTCTCTCTCCCTTTTAGTTAATTCATAAATATTTTTCTTTCAATTTTTTTATATCACTTGGTCACTAAAGATATTATATTAAAAATATAAAATCAACAATTTTGACGATGTAAGTTCTCTTTCTTTTGGCTTATATTGCATCATATGAAAATTGAAGAAATCTATAAATCTTTAATTTTTAGACTCACCTATTTTTATTCCAATCATACACTATAAATATTGTAATTACATTTGAAAAAGTTAATTGTTTGTGCATTAGAATGTTTAACGAAACACATATAGTAACACTCAATTCTTTGTCTCTTATTATTATCAAAATCCAAAACTCAAAATCAAACCGCCACCATTTCTTTATTTCTTTTTTCTCTATACTTCTTCATCTCTCTTCTTTGTTTGGCTAATCTTTTTTCTTTTCTTCTTTTTAGTTCTTAATTTTCTTTTACATAAATTTGGTGAAACATGAAGATAAAGTCATGCGGGAATCATTCATTCAGTTAATTTTTCTTTTTAATTCTTAATTCACTCCATCTCTTTGATCCTTCTTAATAATAGAGTTTTATTTTTTATGACCATAATCTTCCTCTTATGATCTTTGTATTTGATGTCTTTCTCCTTTTGTTAATTCTGTTTGGGGTATTTTTAATGCAAGAAAGTGTAATACTCACGTTTTAGAGAGAGATAAATTTAAGAAGGGAAAAATGGTGCATAAACATGGAAAGGAAACCTCTACACCGACAAAATCCGTACTCTACCATGATGGTAGCATATGCACTTTTTCAATATCAGTGACATATAATAGATAATCACACATGAAATATAAGACATGAGAATAAAAATTCCGGAAATTTTGAAATTTTTAACTTAATTTTAAGCGGATACTAGAATTTTGTGAATTTATATTTTTTTACCATTGTTATAAGACAGATTCTAGAAATTTCAAATTTTTGAATATTGAAAATTATTTTAAAAATAAAAATTTAGATTGAACTTGATTTCCGTCTAAGTACCCCCATTTGATAGTTTTTATTGAGAGAGAGAGAGAGAGAGAGAGAGAGAGAGAGAGAGAGAGAGAGAGAGAGAGAGAGAGAGAGAGAGAGAGAGAGAGAGAGAGAGAGAGAGAGAGAGAGAGAGAGAGAGAGAGAGAGAGAGAGAGAGAGAGAGAGAGAGAGAGAGAGAGAGAGAGAGAGAGAGAGAGAGAGAGAGAGAGAGAGAGAGAGAGAGAGAGAGAGAGAGAGAGAGAGAGAGAGAGAGATTTTTATTTTATTCATTTAAGAATATTTTTACTCTTGAATATTTTTGAATTCGTGAATTTATCTTCTATTAGTGATTTATGTAAATAAAATCATATATATTTACTAAGTCCATTATTTTCTTTTTTTACCAAAAATTCAGATAATTCATAAATAATTCATAGTTATTGTTCTATCAAATCTAGACTAAAACAAAATATCTCTATTCTCCAGGTAAACATTTATTTGTGTTACAATAAACCTTATTATATTCAAATGATTCAAATGTTTTAAATGTATTTCTTTGATAATATGATATTTTGTCATGTATTTGTAGTTTTATAAATCTCAAGAGCGCATTGATAAATGGATGTATGAAGAATTGATAAATGGATGCATTACATATATTAAATTAAATTAAAACCTTAATAGAATATTCTTCAAACATTAACTTTATTTAAGATATTTTCTAAATTTTGATTCATCCAGGATTGAACCGACAATATTTTGAGGCATGTGCAGTGTAACTAGAAACATGACAATATGTCTTAAAGTTTCCTCATTCAAGTCCTTCAACAACATATTAGTTAAGTCTGATTCCACATCATTGTTAGCTGTTTGATAATCCTCTACCATATGTGTAAAAACCTCATTCCAAAGGCCTCTAACATCAGTAGGTTCATAAAATATTAAAATCGTCACGAATAACCTTCGTAAAGCATATGGCATTCGGATGGAACAATTATTTCTCTGCACAGGTCCAACCAGAAAAGTTATCGGGAGAATCTACCTTCGTAAAGCATTAGGTTCATTAGGTTCATTATTAAAAGTGAAATAAATATAAATAGGTAAAGTCAATTAAACTACATGTTAATAGATGCTTGACCCTAATGTACATTCATAATTATTTATAAGCATACAAACGAATATAACTTCAAAATATTTGTATAATCAACTTTGTGATATGCTCTTTCATATTTATTTTGCATTGCATTTTGACTTTGTTCTCTCTTATAGAATACAATTTTTTTTAATTTTGATTTTAAGGTAAATTATTTATCAAGTTAAATTAGTATATAGTATGAAAATAATTACCAAGTACATAATTTTTTAAATTATATTATGTTATTTATTTAAAAAGAATTAAAGATAAATTATGCCATCTATATATAGGTATATGTAACTTATAACATGCATAATTAATTTTATTTAGTCTATAATATGTAGTGATTGAAGAAGAAAATTTATATCAAATCATCTTCTGATGATATATCAGTTTTCGATCAATTATTTTTGTAGAGGATTCAGTATGGTTTCCAGTTGACAATTACATTAATAAAATGGAAAAAATAATACCCGTCAAATATATTTTTCGATAAAAAAATTCTAACTTAAGAGTCTTACATTTTTTCTTTACTACGGAAAACAATTGCAGGGAAAAAGAAAATACTTCGAATATAGATTTTATGTTCAGCATTCCTCTTAAAGAACGTCATTGATTTCACAGTATAAATATTACTTTGCATGCTTCCATATAATTTTGAATATCTTTATTTACCATTTTCAAAATGTAAAAATATTATTTTTAATGCGACCTACAATTGAAACCTCATAAAAAGAAAAACAAATATTTATTTTTCTCTGTTGTGCGCATTAAAAAAAGCGGGCAGACGGGCACGGGAGTGCCCGTCTGAACGCTAGTATAAATAATAAGGGTCATGCATGAACAATCAAGACAAATAAATGGTAAGCATTCCCATGATAGGTTGTAATTAATAAATATCGTAACTAGTAATGATAAGAAAATAATGACGTCAATAAAAAAGATAGGAAATAATCTTACATATAAATTATCACTTATTTTAAAAGTCTTTATAAAAAGTTATATTAATTAATTCAATAAAAGCGATAAAGTATCAATAGACAAGTGTGGTGTCACTTCTCCTCCACACTCTCATTCGTCGGTCGACTTCGGTTCCAGAATTGAGTGAGTTTCATGACGTGGACGTAGAGGGGCGAGTAATAGATTATATGCGGCACTTGAGCATTTAGGTACGACGCATTTAAACAATCAAATTGTTCGTGGCATTATACAGTGACGGCAGTGACCGACATTCGACTAGCTTGTGGCAAAAAATCGCCACATATGGTGATGGTCATTATCAGGGATGGAAGCATGTACATGAAAGTGGAGGTTAGTGCCCAACCATCTTTTAATACTTGTTTATGATTAATATTATTTTTTATATTAGTATAAATATTTTAATTAAAATATGTACGTATTATTTTATATTAAATGTAAGTTTAATTAATCTAAAATAAAGACTATTACAGGACCCACTCAGTAAAAATAACACAAATTTTAACATCTCTTTAATATTGTTTTTGTAATTCTCTTTAATTATATAATAATAATAATAATAATAATAATAATAATAATAATAATAATATTATATTATATTATATTAAAATTTAAAAGTTTAAAATTATAGCAGTATGAGTTTTTTTATATGAAGTTTAAAATTTGCATATTGTCATGAGAGTTATATTTAAAGTTGCTAAAATTTTAATTGTTGATAATTTTTACGAATATAAATATCTTCAAAATTTAATGTGGAATTGTGTCTCAAAATATTATATTTTCACTTTTTTTTTAATTTCAAAATAATTATAACTTTTGAGTATTAATATAATATATATTTATTGTTATATATTTATTTATTAAATTTTAATATACATATGTTAATTATAATTAAAAAAATATATTCTGATAAGTAATATTAATTTTATCATTAAATATTTTATAAAAAGTTACACAAAACTTAAATGTAATATTTAAAGTTAAATAGAAAAAATATTTATATAAATTGCCCCCTTTATTAAAAAGTTCTGGCTCCGTCACCGGTCATTGCTCCTTTTTTTTTATAGTGGTTTTTAGGTTTGATTTTGAATTGGGAAATAAGGAACACTTCGTGAAGTGTTACAAATTGCAAATAGCCAACAATTGAAATGTGTTGTTGTAGACGAAACATTATAATGGGCCAGTTTGTTTTAGCTTTAAAAAAATGGATTTTTTCTTTGTATTTTTGAAAATGGATTTTACAAAAATATTTTTCAAAATATTACAAGTTTTTCTAAATTTATTTTTGATAAATTAAAAGATTGAATTGTTCATTGTATAACATAAATATACATTATTGAAGATCAAAACATAGTCAAAATCATAATTTTTTTAAAAAATTGTATCTCAAAAATGATTTTTAGAAAAAGCTATTTGAAATAGCTTCAAAATTAAGTGATTTTTTGAAATTTTGATATCCAAAAAAAGTTTTGATAAAATGATAAAATACCTAAAATAACATTTTAAGAATAACTACTTAAACAAAATTTTCATTTGAAGCTTTTATGAAAAATTTCTTTGTAATTTTTTTTTACACTAAAATATATAACACTATAAAAATCATTTTTAAAAAAAGCCAAAACAATATTTAGTAAGAATGTTGTTGAAAGGGTGTGTTTCATGAAGGGTCGCAAGTTTGTGAAACAACACTACCTTGGCCTATAAATTGATCATTATGTATTCATAAAACTACATTACAAAACATATATCCTCTTCAATAATAATTCTAGATTTTATCTTCCATACATTTGATTTTCATCGGTCGTGTGCAAATTCGAAGTAGACTGATTTTTCCTGGTTATTTCGGTGCATTGACTCTAAGACATTTTATAGTGCTTGAAATACTATAAGGAAAGTGATTCGTTCATGGTTCAAGCTTGGATCCATTCATCTTAGAAGCATTACCTAGCAGTCTTATTGTATCTCAAATTATGGCTATCGAGGCTTCAATTTCAAGCATCAAAGTGATGAACTAGGACCTTGTCAAGTTGGATCGTTTCGATGGAACAAACTTCATCCGCTGGCATGACAATATGATATTTCTTCTGACTGCCTTGAAGATTCAATATGTCTTGGATCCTTATTTGACACCAATTCCAGAACCAAAATAAAATGACTCTTATTAAATCAAGAAGGCAAGAAACGAAAAGATGATAAACTGTTATGTTATGGACATATTCTAAACACATTATTTGATCGTGTTTATGATCTATACTACAACAGAAATCTGGAAAGCACTCGAATTCAAAATGAAGGTTGAAGAGGAAGGTACCAAAAAGTTTTTAATTTCTAAATATTTTGATTTTAAATGTTGGATTCAAAGCCCATTCTTGCACAAGTACATGAGCTATATGTTCTCGTAAACAAACTGAAAGTTGTAAAGATAGATATTCCCTAAGCTTTCCAAGTTGGTGCAATTATGTCAAATTTTATATCTTCATGGAAAAGCTACGGGAAGAAACTGTTGCATAGTTCTAATGACATCTCAGTAGAGAAAATCCAGAAACACCTTAGAATCAAGGAGGAACCAAAGGATAGAGAGAAATTTGATTCCATTAGATTTTCTAAAGCCAATGTTGTGAGTGCAAAAGGAAAGAAGAAACATCATGGCATGAAATTGTCACTATGATTGAGACTACATGTACAATAAGTCAAAAAATGAGGCAAATGTTGTTCATGTTGATGACGACATAATCGTTACGGTGAGGAAATTATAGAAATCAAACACAAGGTACAAAGATCATGTGTCTTATGACTAAGCATCATCCAAAACCTATTTTGAAGTAAATTAAGGACTAGAAGATCAAATGGGGAATGAAGGGTGATCTAGGGTCGTTCGAATGGGATCCGTGGAACTCAACTTCACTTTCGAAAAGAAAATTTAGTGTTGCCTTTTAAAGCATAAGGATGATGCCTTTAATGACTTTAAAATTTATAAACTTAAAGTAACAGATCAAATAATAAGGATGGTGCCTTTAATGATTTTAAAATTTAGGGGAGGTGACTGTTTTTCTACTTAATTTGATGCATATTGTGAAGAATATGACATTACACATAATTGCTCCGCAGCTCATACACTACAACAAAATGGTCTAGTCGACAGAAACAATCAGACATATCAAGAAATGATAAATGCCATGTTAATTCATTCTGAATTTCCATTTAATTTGTGTGGTGAAGCATTACTATCCGCTTGTCACATAAAGAATAGAATTCCTTTGAAGAAGATCAGTATTTTCCATATGAGATATGGAAAGGAAAAGCGCCAAATATCAGTTATTTTAGAGTGTGATGTGTGTAGTCTATTATAAGAACATAGATCCTAAAAGAACTAAATTGGGTACTAAAGGGATCAAATGTGTCTTTGTAGGATATGCATCCAGCAGTAAAGCATATAGACTTTTTAATTTGGAGTCTAATGTAATTATTGAATCCCTAGATGTGAAATTCTTTCAAAAACCTTATTACAAAAGATAAGGAATTTGAGATTCCCACAAATAAAGAATCTTGTGATAAAGATTTTCACGGATTGTTGAAATACAATCCGAAAGTCTTTCACGGATTTTTGAAACACAGTATGAGCCTAGAATAAGCAAGAGAGCCCGAAAATCTAATGATCTAGAACTAAACAAAATTGATCCTCAACTTATTTTCTTTTATCTAATTAAAGGAAATTGTGAGAATTATGTTCGTAAGATTCCTATTATTCTTCAAGTAGAAGATGTTCCTAAAACTTATAAAGAAGCAGTAGTTTCAAGGGACTCTTCCTTTTGGAAGGATGATATCCAAGACAAAATAGATTCAATTATATCATACCACACTTAGGAACTCGTTGATCTATTTAAAGGATTGAGGCCCTTTGGATTCAAGTGAGTGTTTAGAAATAAGTATCATAGTGACAATAGATTAAATACCTACGAGGCTAGATTAGTAGCAAAGGGTTTTAGACAAAAGGAAGGTGTTGATTATTTCGACACATATGCACTAGTAGCAAGGACGACAACAGTTAGAGTATTGTTTGCAATAACTTTTTTGAATAACATTATAGGTCATCAAATGCATGTTAAAACATAATTCCTAAATGGATATCTCGATAAGAAAATCTACATGGAGAAACCAAAAGGTTATATATGCTTCCTGGAAATGAACAAAAGGTGTGCAAGCTCATTAAGTCCTTGTATGGATTAAAGTAAGCACTGAAATAATTGCATAAAAAATTTGTCTATGTCATACTTTCTAATGGATTTGTTCCTAACTCTTGTGACAAATGTTTGTATACAAAGGCGAGTGGGAAAATTTTAATATTTCTTTGTCTTTATATTGATGATATGTTGATTACTATCAACGAGATGAATGGAATTTTAGATACATATAGTTTTCTAACAAATCGCTGATTTGGATGTTCGTGCAACATTATGTAATAATGTTTACTATTACATTTGGAGGATTGGGTTTTTCAAACACTTAATGAATTTCTATATTGATAATATGTATCTCAGTTGAAGTAGATATAATATAAACTTGACCTATGTGAATTTTTAGACGGTTCCGTCTCAAAGGGAGAGTTAGAGTTTCTTTCATGAAAAAATTATGAAACAAAAAAAGCACATGGACATAAATAGTGCTAGGTGAGAGATATAGGCGAAGAACCATTAAAGTGTGTGTGTGCGTGTGTGTGTGAGAGGTAATACTTGTCTAATCATAAGGGATAATAGGTTCAAATCATTTCTACCTAAGGTTCTGATTAGACTTTGTGTTATCTTTATTAAAGTTAAATTCAAATCGAAAGATAATTAACTGTATAAACATTCTTTGTAATTTTTTTTGGAATTGGTCTTGCCATTATAAGAACAAAGGAATTATTATAATTAATAACAATCATAATTACCACGGTGTGTTCCAAAATGACAAGAAAACATGAAAGTGAGGAAATGAGCAATCAATGCATAGGAAATAGTCCCACATAGAAAGCATCTCTCACTTTAAAATCCTTTATAAAGAGTTACACTAATTAACTCAACAAAAGAGCTAAAGAGCATAAAGTGCCACATGGATAAGTGTGGTGGTGTCATACCCTAAATTTTACCCTGCATCTTTTTCATCTACATCAGCATGAAATGATCATTTTATTTGATCATGTATTTCATCATTCATTTCATTATTCAGAGGCTTGGATGGATGAAGAATCAGGAGTACTTAATTTCATTTGTGTCTTTGAAAAACATAACTATCATTTATGATTGATAATTAGAGATAACTAGTCCAAGAGTTGACTTTTTGCAGTTAGTTCTCCATTCATGAATCCTTCGGCATCATTGGCTTTCATCTGCATGCTTTGAGTAAAAGTCAAGAGTTTAACTTTATGCTCCTTCTATTTTCATTTTTGTATTTTTAGTTTTAATTACATTTTGTTAGAATTCATTTTAGAAAAAAAAGGAAAAAAAAGAAGAGGAAAAGATTAAAAAGTCAAGAGTTAACATTTTTTAATCTTGTTGCATTTTCATTTTTATTCTAATAATACATCTAAAAGTTTGTATTTTGCTTTATCTATACATAAGGAAAAATCTATTTTGGGATGAATGAAACAAAGGTACATTTTATTCAAATAAAAAAATGCTTTTACTTTACCAAAATTACATTACATTTGCTTCACAAAATTGAATTTCGCATTTGCATCACATCCTTCAATTTTACATCTATTTACATATTATAACTAAATTAGCATTTTACATTTCAAATTTGTATTTCAATTTGAATTTGTCACACATTTGCATTTACATGATATTTTAGTTTACATCTCCTTTCTAACAAATCTCTAACTATCATAACTACCTCTAACAATCTCAATCACTAAAACTAATACAATCTCCAACTAACTTCGAGATTCAATCTCATCCTCTCTTAAACTTATCATATGGATTACAATCCAAAGGCTATGAATAATTGAACCCTAACCACCTTCCCCTCCATTTCTATTTTATTTAAATTTCACTCATCATCACCATGAAAGGCTAATCACAATTCATAATTTTCATCATTCTCACCACATCATCACTTTCCTCATTCTCTCCAATCTTCATCTTTTCCTCTACACAATTAAACTTCGTTTTCAATCTTCAAACCACCACTATAACCACCTTCAAACCACCATCTTTAACAATCTCCATTCTCCAAACATCTTCAAACTTGAACAAACCTCCACAACCTATATCCATCTCTATCTCAATCAAAATTCTTCACCATAATTCACTCCATTAATCCACAACATTCAACCACGTTCAACTTTCAACAAATCTCCAAATTTCATCATAGTCACCACTCTTTAATCTTTATTATCATCACCCCTTTCAAGAGCTCAATAAGCCAAAGCAATAGTAACAAAAATAAATAAATCAGAATTCAAGTAGCAAGAAAACAACAAAGCAATATAAGCAAGAAAGAGAAGCAAATAGCACAAACCAAAATAAGAAGCAAAAGATTGGTTGAGGAATTTCATTGAACACCTTGTGAGCAAGATCGAAAGCTGCATTTTTTTCTCTTTTTCGCTTCAACAGGTAAAATTCTTCCAACTTTGTTGTGATTAGGTCTGTTCGCTTCAGTAGTAATTCAAACCACAATCAGAACTAAAACAGAAAACGCAAACGATTGAAATCGTAACACAAACCGTAAAGAAAAAACGTGAATCAAAATACCATAAGTTCTGAACCTAAACGAATTAAAACTAAACTTAGATTCGAAACACTAAACCAATTATGAGTCAAATCCAACCGTGAATCATGAGTGGATGGTCGTTGTTGTCGCGAGCTTGAATCCAGGCGACTTGGTCATCATGTCGTTGCAAGAAGCCTTATCGCAGAACCGTGAATCGTAGGGAAGAATCGCATTTGAGAATCGTTTTTTCCCTTTGGAGAAGCGCTTATGTGAGAACGGTAATGAGCTTTTTCTTTCCTTCTGCGTTTTCACATTCGTTAAAGCTATAGTCTCTCTCTTTTTTTTCTTTTCTATTATACTTGTTCTTTTTTATTATTATTTAATTTAATTTGGCCACATGTTAATTTTTTATTGGTGCTGAATTTTAAAATTGAAATAATTATGTACATACCTATGTGTTTTTTTTGTTTAGGCCTAAGTAATACTTTTTCTATCACATCCCATTCTGATTTCTCACACCCACTATATTTATTTTTTTAATCTTGTTAATGCATTCATTTTAATTAGTAAAATTATGTGACTAGTTTTTATTTTTAGTTAATTAATTTTGCTAATCGAATTTAATGAATTTGATTAACCAATTGAATTAACTTTCAATTGAATAATCTTAATAATTAATTTTAATTAGTAAAAATTGATTGATTTGATCAAATTAATTTATGAACATATGGTAATTCATTTGATTCTTTGGTTATTGGTTCTCAAATCTCGTTTATTTGCAAATCTATTTTATTTGCTCTACTATTTTCCATTTGGCAAAATATATTCTTCACTCTCAGGTTGTATTGTTTGTTTATTTTTATCACTTTCCTTTTGGTTGTTTTATTATCGTAGTTAATTTCTAATTTAAAATCACCCATTTTTTCATTATGCAAAATCCTTTCACAATAAAAATGGAATGAAAAGGATACTGAATGTGCATACCTCTTCATTCTTCAAATGCTTGGAGACTGTTGTAGAGCTCCATGTTCAAACCCCCATCTTCCGTATTAAAACACGATAACTAATGAAATTATGTGGGGTTTTGTATAGAAGAAAAATGATTGATTGGTTGTAGACCTTATCCTTCTCCGATTATTTGGACACTTCTACAGAGCCCTCTGTGCGAATAATTGTCTTTCGTTAACCAACCTTGACTTAATTCACCACACATTTTTCACAATAATTTAGAAGAAGAATGATTGCCGGTAGGAGTGTGAAGAAATATGATTAACCAAACTATATTAATAAACTGAATTAAATTTGAACCATACAAAAATTGAACCACTTAAATGGTTAATAAACTAAACCGTTTAATTTAAACAATTCTAATTCAGTTTAAAACCGTTTCATAATCAGTTTTCTTTTAGAAATTGATTTAATTATATAAATATGTTTTTCATAAAAAGAAGAAGACAACTATTGAGAGTGAAAAAAATTGGAAATTTAAAAATATTTTTTATTATTAAAAATAAAAAATACTTTTTTTGAAAAAAGAAATTATAAAAATAAAAAATATATTTTTTTTAGAAAATAATTTTAAAAAATATATTTTGTATTCCAAAATATAAAAATTATTTTCTTTTTAAAAATAAAATATTCTTTTATGAAAATAAAAATTATTCCGAAAAAAAATTCATTTTTTTTACTTAAATGCACTTTTGGTCCCCCTAGTTTGGACGTTTTAAATAATTGGTTCCCCTATTACAAAACTTACGATTTTGATCTCTTAATTGTGATGATCTTTGGATTTTTATGGTCTCCTTCCACTTTCGTAGATGTTGCATTGATGATTGGGATAAAAAAATATTTTTTAAATAATAGGTGGCAAGGGTCACTAGGATAATTATTAATTAATATGTTTTTAAATGAATTAATATTTAATAAATTGAATTAATATATTTTTGAATTAATTAATTAGTTAAAACCTTTAAAGTTGAAGTCAAAATTAAAGTTCATTAGACACACCAGTACTCCGGCAGATCCATTATCACTCTATTTCACTTAAGTAATAACTTATGTATGTTGAAGCTTTATAAAGTCTTCTAATATTTGAAACAAAATCAATGTGGGACTTGCTTAAGAATAAAATTGCATCAACATTAATAAAATTGCATATATGTAGGCATAACACCGTGATAAAGTCTTAACCTTTAGTTAATCCTACATTTGTAATAGTAAAATAAATTATGGAAGAAACTGGAAAGGGAATTGCCTCAAGCTCAGAAATTGTGGAGGTAGAACCAGTGGTAAGGAATACAATTTTTTTATATTGAATCATATTAAATAGAAATCATGTTAGAACCTGATCTTCAATTAGAAAAAAACATGAAATATAAGATTTGCACCTATTCTCCTTTGGCACATCATTGATTAACTCTGACCGTTGTTATTTCTTAAAGACATAAGCCTTAGGTAATGAAAAAAAAGATTCCATAAACATTACGTAGATACACAACTACGATAGTTATAATAATGGATTTGAAGTTTAAGGTATTGAATTTATTTACTCTTATTTTATTTCTTTTACAGATAAATGAATGGACAACAGAGACATTTGTTACATCTCAAGTTCGCAGTTTGCGTAAGGGCAATAGCGACTATGTTACCATTGTTGTTGATGAAGATCCTGGTAGTACTAGTAGGATAGAAGATGAAGATCACGACAAGGGTAATTTTGCACTACTTTGCTTATGTGCTATCACCCGGTGCAAAGGCCATCATACATAATACGTTGCAACAATGGTCCCTTAACCATAATGTTTATTGCAAACAAGAGATTAACATGTTGATTTAAATCATAACTCAAATAGTTTAATACATATCTAGTCGTGTAAATTTTGAACAAAGGATAATGTTTTATTTTAATGAAATTTATAATATGTTCATGGTTAAAGGGATTAATGAGTCCTCAAGTTTCCATAGTTAATAGGATTAATGAGTCTTCAAGTTTGGAGAAATTCGCCTTGTTCTTGTTTTTGGAAGACCAATGAACAATTCAGTCTCCACGTCTAAACTCAAACTACTTTGATATGCATAAGCTTCAACCTCAACTATATTTTCTCTATCATCCTTTTTTGCTTGCTGTAATGAATAACTACCATACTGAGTGATTTATAAAACTAAGGTAGAATGTTTCAAGTTTGAAACCATTAGTTAAAGTTATCAGATACAAAGTGAATTCACCTTCTTATAGAGCCTGATATTTTCACCTGCGTGATATCATCTTGTGCAAAGGTTTAGACTTTATCATGGTGTTATGCATACATTCATGCAATTTTATTAAAGTTGATCCAATTTTATTCTTAAACAAGTCCCACATTGATTTTATTTCAAATATTGGAAAAGTTTATAAAGCTTCAACATACATAATTTATTGCTTAAGTGAAATAGAATGATAATGGGCCTCTTGGACTATTTGTGTGTCTAATGGACTTTAGTTTTGAAGATTTTAACTAATTAATTAATTCAATTTATTAAATATTAATTCATTTAAAACATATTAATTAATAATTATCTTAGTCACCCTTGTCACCTAATTAAAAAAAATTATCGCAATCATCAATGTCACGCATTTAAGTCTTTTTTAAATAAAAAAAAATATTTTAAAATAAGTTTTTGTCCTAAAAATAAAAACAAAATTAAAAAATATTATGAAATTTTTTTCTCGATATTTTTTTTTAATAAATATTACGAAGAAAAAAATTATAAAATTCAAAAAATTGGTTTTAAAAGAATTCAATTTATAAATTTGGTTTATAGTTGTAAATTAATTATAAACTAGTGTATAAATACAAAGGATGTGAGGTGTAGCACCTCATTTGAATTATCTAATTCTATAGAATAATTTAATTGTATTGTATGTGTTTTGAATGATTGAGGTAGTATGCCTTGGGTATAGGATAGTGTCCATAGCATATTATAATTTTAAGTGAATGAGTGTGGTAGTAATTAACGAGAAGTAAGACGTGTTGGACACAATGAGATTAATAGTATTACTATTAGATTTAATTAAATTAATTTAGTAGTAATAATAAATAAGTTAATATTTATTTAAAATAACAATAATAATATAAAGATAGTATTGCTTCTATTATTATTTTATTGAATAATTGGTCTAATGATATGATTTAGAAAATATAATATATATATAGAGATATTATTATTATTGTTGTTATTTAATTTTTTTAGTTTGATTTAATATTATAGTAATAATAATAATAAGATTTAAAAATAAATTAAAAATAAGGAATTTAGTTGGTCTACTTATAAGAATGTGAGGAGAGAATAGAGAGTTGGGAACATACTTGAAAGGATTGGAAAAAGGAGGGTTATGACAAGAGGCAATGGTAGGAAGAAGAAGAAGACCACCATTATAGAAGAGCTTGGAGCTTAAAATTCTAAGGTAAGAGGGAGACTATTCCTATAAGGGTATCTAATCATGAGAGGGTAGTGATGGGTCTTTATCCTGTTAGGTTGGTCTTGTGTCATGTTCTGATTGTTATTGATATGTGACCATGATTGTGAGGAATGAATTGTAATTGTTGTGGCTATAGCAATTGATATTTGTTGATAATGAATTTTGAATTGTTGTTGAATTTTATGTTTATTGTATGTTTAGAGTTTGAGATGATGATTATGATAATCGTAGGGTATGAAATTGTAAATTTATTGGTGTGATTATATGAATATAAGCAGTGATTGATATTGGTATGTTTATGATTAAGTTTAAAGCAATGAAATATTTTTGGTGATGATTTTATGGATGTTTTTGGGGTTGGAGAAGATGAAAATCATGCTGGAAATTTCAGAAAAACAACAACTTTTTGGTAACGCCTTTGTGCACGGTTTTGATCATAACTTTCAACTTGTAAATGATTTTGGGACGGGGTTTGAAATGTTTGGTATCTGAAATAGAGAGATATAACTTGATTTCAGGGATAAAATATTTTTGGTGATGATTTCATAGATGTTTTGGGGTTGGAGAAGATGAAAATTGTGTTGGAAATTTCAGAAAAACAACAACTTTTGGTAACGCCATCGTGCACGGTTTTGATCATAAATTTCAACTTGTAAATCATTTTGGGATGAGTTTGAAGCATTGGGTAGCTGAAACAGATGACTATAACATTTTTTCAAGGATAAAATATTTTTGGTGATGATTTCATGAACGTTTTGGGGTTGGAGAAGATAAAAATCATGCTGGAAATTTTAGAAAAACAATAACTTTTTGGTAACGCCTTCGTGCTCGGTTTTGTTCATAAACTTCAACTCGTAAATCATTTTGAGACGGGGTTTGAAGAGTTGGGTAGTTGAAACAGGGAGATATAACTATGTTTCAGGGATAAAATATTTTTAAAGATTTTATCATAGGTCAGTAGCAGGTGAAAAAAACGTGTATGATATGACGAATATTGACGAGGTCCGTATTGGCAAATTATTTGATGTATTGTGAATGATTGGGAGGTATGTTTGATTTATTGGTGGTAGTACATACTGGTGGATTACGTTATGCATGTTTTCAATTGTGTGATCGATTGTTGATCACTAAATATTATTATAATTATTGTGTTAATTTTATTATTACCATGCCATGCATTCATTGCTGATATGTTGAAGGAGATAAGTCATAGGTCCGAAGGGGAACACAAGACTTATCCAGAACCCAGAAAGGGGAACTCAAGATTCCAAATGGGGAATCGAGTTTGTATGATGAACCATTGATGAGAATTAGTACCACATGCATCGTGTAATATTATCGGGTCTCATTGCATTGTAATTATGTTGTGCTTGTGCATTTGTTATGGTGAGGATGTGATTATGAATGAATGTAATTTGTGTGTATAAATACTACTCTCTTAATTATTATATATTATTTATTATATGAATGAATTTCTCACCCCTTTTGTGTTTGTTGTGTTTGTGCTCCCTCGTGTAGTACCCCAAAATTTGCCCCCATTTTTGCTTTTCATCTAACCCATAACCTGAGACCCATCTAACCTCATTCATGTCTCATGCATATTCAACATCATTCATTCATGATTAACATTGGCTAACAAACATCATATATTCAAGGTTTTTGGTTACCATAGCAGGTTTGGATGAGAGATTTTGGTACTGCACATCGTGTGGGTTGCAACCCTAATTCTTGGTCTTGAGGGATCTTGTTGCTCGGCCTCTATGCATGAACTGGGATTCTAAACCCTAGTTGTGGACCTTGGTTTGAGATATTGTTGGTGGAGCTTTGTGCTTGATCTGAAACCCTAATCAGGATTGGTTGTTGTTCAAATGCCTTGATTGATAGACGTTTGGATTGATGATTAATCAAAACCCTCACTTGTTGGTTCATAAGGGTCGTGAGCCTCACTACTTGATATATGCTTAAAACCTTGATCAGATTGTAAAACCCTAGCTCATGGGAGGGATTGTCTACATCATGTCATTCATTAAGTTCACTAAGAGGATTGTGGTTTCACAGTATTAATCATTCAAATCATCCATTTGATTCTAGACTCCATATGTCTCGTTGCATTGATTCATTAGTACATTCATACTTCCATTCATTTCCTTTGACAAACCATTTTCAGTCAAGGACATTCATCCATCATGGTGCATATTATGATAGTCTCTGATTCTGGTTATGTCATTATTTGAATTCCCATGTGAAATCATCCTTGATCATTGCATTCCGTATAAGTGTCCATAATCGTTTGCTCATTGTTTCAAGTTAATCTTAATAATTCGAGTTGATTTGGAAATGCAAGTTGATTTGAAAATTCAAGTTGATTTGAAAATTCAAGTTAACCTTGATTAATTCAATTTAATTTGGAAATTCAAATTGATTTAGAAATTCAAGATTAATTTTGACATTTCTTTTATTATTAGAATTTCTTTTTGAAATGATTTTATAATTGGGCCAAATCCATTCATTAAGCTCATTTATTCTTTCAATTAACCATTTCATTTTATCCATTACTAACCAATCCTCCAATTAATCTAAATCCACATCCATCATCAATCCAAATCTTTTTTTCATTTACCAATTATTCATTACATTACAGACCAAATACAATCAATAATGGTCCAAGTAATCACATGAGACAAAAGGAAGGAAAAGGAAAATACATTGGAAGTGATAGCAGCTGCCGAAATTGCAACAGGCAACAACGCTAGCAGCATCACAACCAGCTGCAAACGAAACCAAGAAAAAAGAGCCAAGCCACCAAGGCCAAACGGAAACGTCAGCGACGAGAAACGTCAGTGACGAGAACTATGCCACAGCAGCAAAACACATTGCAAAGCTAACATGGCCCTACAAATTGCAATACAACAGTACACACACCTGCAGAATCCCATTGCAATCATGCAGCCGAAGAGGTCTCTTATGCGGCACGAGATGATATGCAGCAAATCCCACCTTTCAATGTTGCACCCGTTTTGAATCCAAGGTTTTACCTTACCAGAACCACAAAAGCAATGGGGAAACGTCAAGAAGTTTTCTGAAAGAGACAAATTCACGGGGAGGACGAAAGTTTACACAGCAGCCAAGTTTCAGTTGGTTACTCACAGCTTCAGTAAAACCACCTTCTGGGAGTAGGCTCCCTTGGCCCTGTTTACAGAGTTGAGTAACCAAATGGCAGACTTATCTTTCAGTGAAGAGGAGAAATTCTTAGGTGTGGTTTGTACAACTTCCCGCCTGAAGTACTTGCCTGGCCTGCAACGAAATCAAGCCAACCATGAGCATCATCATGTGAGCATCAAGCTTTGCAAAGAAATAATCCTACACAGCAAACTTGCACAAGCCATAACCCTGCTACCATACATTCCACATTAAAGAAAAGGCTATCAAAACTAACACTCACAAAATACGCAATCAGCATGACATAGTTTAAATAATCCTCACAATTAACAGAGAGTTAGAGTGCATTTCAAGTGACATTTCAATTCATTTTTATAACAGATTCTCAATTTCTAACTGAAAGTGAATTTCAGTTGCATTTCGTCTTAATGTCTAACAGAATTCGGTTACTAACCTCACTATAAATACATCCACACTTTGGAGCTTTTGGAATCTTTTTTCTCCTTCTCTCAGCATTACACACAGGATCTTCTCACCACCTTCACCCTCTCACATTTTTCTCCATCTTTTCTCCACCTTCAATCAAACTGTGATTGGTTTTCTTCAACCAACGCACTCTCTCTCGTTTTTCAACGTCTTCTTCCATCTTCATCCTCCATACAATTCCAAGAAAAAACCTGCAAAAGGAGTTCAACGAACCCTCACCAGAGGACATTCAGAAATCACAATGAAGGAAACGATAAAGAGTTCGAAGAAAGGGATATAGCAGAGGAATGGATAAGAGGAGCACCTAGAGGAATGGATAAGAGGAGCACCTCAAGGTAACGTTCGGCTCCATCTTTCATCATCCTGGGAAGAAGCGAGTTTCCGTCATCCTCGCCTCACGAGATTCATCGCCAAAGCTCGTGAACCATCACTACAAAGAGTGGATTCACCAATCAACGATTCGGTTCGATACGATACGAATCAGTCACAAAATCAACGGAACGCAACAGAGGAAAGGAAAAAAAGGGGAAGTGCAAGAGAAAAGGAGAAGGTAAATCACCCTGGGTGTGCGTCTCATCTCCTTCTCCGATCGTCTCCGGTATGACTTTCTTATTTCTGCCTTTTTCCTTTTGCTTCTCGCTGCCATTTCGTCGCGTGAATGACGGCGTCCATTAACCCCATAGTCCCAGGTCTAGATGAGCATTGGTTTCCATTTAATTTAAGTCCCTCGCGTTAGGTTTCTTCAACCTTCCTCTTCAATTCGAACGCCTCGCGAGGAGGCAGAAGATTCTAAGGAACGGTGGAGACTCAGTGCATCGAAGTAGTTGAGGTGACGGTGTAATTTACATTCTAGGACCTCCGCCTCCGAAGATATTCCGGTGCGATAGAGGGAGAAGCCATTGTTACTGGAAATGAAAATGAAGAAGCGTCTTGCTAAATTGTGTCCAGCTAAGGCCACAAGTTACGTTACGTTCAAGAAAATATTTCTATAAATATAAATGTATCATTAACACGTGTCCCAAGAGCCCAAGGGCATATGTTAGCATTAGCCAACGAGGGACACAAGTTTATTTAAAGTACGAACCCTGCCTTCATCTAGTACGTGCCTGTATCTGCCACTGAGTTTGCAGCATGTGTAGCTCATCAACTGCATAAGCATTTCCAACGTCGAATCCGTTAAATGCCATGTTGCCACGTGTGTTCCCCATGTGAGGTTCGGTTCACCTGACCTTCGATTGCCATGCCACCAAGTGATGACTCAACTCCATGTCACCAATCCTTATGCATATCTATCCCACTCAACAATCCGTATGGGCCTTAACGTTTTGGGCCTTTGGACATTTCTGTTCAAACTACATAAACCTGCTTGCACACACCTGGGCTCATGAGAGTATTTGGAATATGGGCTTCCGAATGGGCTATGTGCAAGAACCATTATACACCCCTTCCACTGATTTTTCTACAAAGGCCCATTTTCCTTTTCTTTGTTATTGTTTGTTACTTGGTTTTGTTAACTATATTAAATTTGATTAGTAGATTTTTAGGTTAATTAGGATATTGATTAGGTTAGTTAGAAGCTAATTAGGAATTCTAGAAAATATTATCAGGTTTGTTAAAATTCTTGATTTAGATTAGAAATTTTATAAATTAGGTTTAAATAGATTTTTAGGAATATTAAACTTTGGTTAGAAATAGTGATTAATTCTAGAATTTTAGAAACATTAGGATAATTAGGTTAGATTAATCCTTTTAATATTTTAGAAATTAGAATAGCTTAGAATCTAATTGAGTTTTCATTAGAATTTTCATGATTTGAATTTTAATTCAATATTCCATAGATTCTTGAATGACCGTTTTGCCCCTAGGTTTAGAAATAGTCTAATTTTGCATGTTCCCCTAGTTTTAGGCATTGTAGAAATAATTCCAATAAAACTTTTAGGCATTGTAGAAATAATTCCAATAAACCATTAACCCTTTAGGTAGTTGTACATTCGCTTTCAACTAATTTTTCCCTATTGATTAAGTTGATCAAAGTACTATTTGGTTGACTAAATCCTTTGATTGTGCTTAATACCCCGAGCTTAGTTGAGTGATCAAAAGACCCTTGATCACTTGATAAAGCAAGTCCTTGTGATCAAGATACGCTGGATACTGGATCTCCAAGTTCAATCAAGATTCAAAGATCAAGATCAAGAGTTCAAGCAATTCGAATAAATACAAGACAGAACTACTATGCAAGCACTACTAAGGTCAAAATCAACATTTGAGAGTGGTTTTGGGAGTTCTGCGAGAAAAGAAGTTATTTGCTAAACTGTCTAAGTGTGAATTTTGGTTAGAAGAGGTTAGTTTTCTTGGTCATGTAATTTCAAGAGGTGTTGTTGTTGTTGATCCTTCTAAGATAGAAGCGGTATCTAAGTGGGAAGCTCCGAAGTCAGTTTCTGAGATAAGGAGTTTTCTTGGACTTGCAGGTTATTATAGGAAATTCATTGAGGGATTTTCTAAGTTGGCGTTACCGTTGACGATGTTGACTAGAAAGGGGCAAGCGTTTGTTTGGGATTCAAAATGTGAAGAAGGTTTCCAAGAGTTAAAGAGAAGGTTGATTACTGCTCCTATTCTGATATTACCGAGTTCGTCGGAATTATTTGAGGTTTACTGTGATGCTTCATTGTTGGGTTTGGGTGGTGTGTTGATGCAGAATAAGCAGGTTATAGCTTATGCTTCGAGACAACTGAGGGTTCATGAGAGGAACTATCCGACACACGATTTAGAGTTGGCAGCTGTGGTATTTGTTCTGAAGTTATGGAGGCATTACTTGTACGGGTCAAGATTTGAGGTTTTCAGTGACCATAAAAGTTTAAAGTATTTGTTTGATCAGAAAGAGCTGAATATGAGACAGAGGAGATGGTTAGAGTTTCTGAAGGATTATGACTTTGGTTTGAATTACCATCCGGGTAAAGCAAACGTAGTAGCTGATGCATTGAGTCGGAAATCATTGCATATGTCTATGTTAATGGTTAGAGAATTGGATTTAATTGAGCAGTTTAGAGACTTGAGTTTGGTGTGTGAGAGTACTCACAATAGTGTTAAATTGGGAATGTTGAAGTTAACGAGTGGTATTCTGGATGAGATTAGAGAGGGTCAGAAATCCGATGTGCTTTTGGTTGATAAGTTGACTCTAGTGAATCAAGGTCAAGGTGGTGAATTCAGAGTTGATGAGAATGGTGTTTTGAAATTTGGTAATCGGGTGTGTATTCCGGATGTTACCGAGCTTAAGAAGAGTATTCTTGAGGAAGGACATCGTAGTGGCCTGAGTATTCATCCTGGGGCTACGAAGATGTACCATGATTTGAAAAAGTTATTTTGGTGGCCGGGAATGAAAAGAGAAATTGCGAGTTTTGTTTATTCTTGTTTGACTTGTCAGAAGTCAAAGATTGAGCATCAGAAGCCGTCTGGGCTAATGCAACCGTTGCCTATTCCAGAGTGGAAGTGGGATAGTATCAGTATGGATTTTGTTTCTGGTTTACCGAGGACAATTAAGAATTTTGAAGCTATTTGGGTGATTGTTGACAGATTGACGAAATCGGCTCATTTCATTCCGATCAGAATGGATTATCCGTTAGAGAGATTAGCCGAGTTGTATATTGAGAAGATTGTAAGTTTGCATGGTATTCCGTCTAGTATTGTTTCGGACAGAGATCCTAGATTTACATCGAAGTTCTGGGAAGGTTTGCAGAGGGCTTTGGGAACTAAGCTGAGATTGAGTTCTGCATATCATCCGCAGACTGATGGTCAGACTGAGAGGACGATTCAGTCATTGGAAGATCTTTTGAGAGCATGTGTTTTGGAAAAGGGAGGTGCTTGGGATTGTTATTTACCTTTGATTGAGTTTACCTACAACAATAGTTTTCATTCGAGCATTGGTATGGCACCGTTTGAAGCTTTGTATGGTAGGAGATGTCGGACACCTTTATGTTGGTATGAGTCCGGTGAGAGTGCTGTAGTTGGACCGGAGATTGTTCAACAAACTACGGAAAAGATTAAGATGATTCAGGAGAAGATGAGAATTGCTCAGAGTCGTCAGAAGAGTTATCACGACAAGAGAAGGAAGTCACTTGAGTTCCAAGAGGGAGATCATGTGTTTCTTCGTGTTACTCCGATAACTGGTGTTGGTCGAGCTTTGAAGTCAAAGAAGTTGACACCTCGATTTATTGGTCCTTATCAGATTTTGGAGAGGATAGGGGAGGTAGCCTATCGTATCGCTTTACCGCCGTCGCTTGCGAATTTGCATGAGGTTTTTCATGTGTCTCAGTTGAGGAGGTACATTCATGATCCGTCGCATGTAGTCCAAATAGATGATGTACAGGTGAGAGATAACCTGACTGTTGAAACATCACCTATGAGGATCGAGGATAGAGAGTTGAAGCAGTTGCGGGGGTAAAGAGATTGCTTTGGTAAAGGTAGCTTGGGGAGGACCAGCAGGTGGCAATGTGACTTGGGAACTTGAGAGTCAGATGAAGGAGTCTTATCCAGAGTTATTCTCTTGAGGTATGTTTTCGAGGACGAAAACTCTTTTAGTGGGGGAGAGTTGTAACACCCCGATAAAAATAAGATAATTATTTAATTTAAGTTAATATTATATTTATTAATTTAATTAAATAATTGGAATTTTTGGATTATTATTATTATTATTATTGGAATAATAATTATTGGAAAATATATAAGTTGGAAATAAGGAAAAAGAGTTTCATTTTTGGTAAAAAGAGTTTTCACGTGAAAACAGAGAAGCGGCTCAAAAAGAGGAAAAGGGCAAAGAGGCAGAGCAAGAGGAAGAAGGTTGGAGAAGAGAAGAGCTTGGGGCTAAAGGATTGCCGGATTAACTCAGGTAAGGGGGGTTTATCGTCGTTTAATGGGTATTATGGGTTAACATGTAATGGGTAGTGATAAGCCGTTGAATTGACCCTAATTGGGATTGTTGAATGCTGAGAAATTGTGTTGGATAAGTTGTGTTAAAGCTGTAATTGAATCTGTATTTGTGTGAGTTGTGAATTCCCGAACGTATAGCTTTTTACGGAATCGGAATCGGAGGTCCGGAAGTCCTCCAACGGCGGAAAATGCGGATAATTCTGCATTCTGCTTCGTGTTAGCGCATGAACAGCTTTCTGTCTTGCGTTAACCGGTTAACCCAGGGTGTTAACCGGTTAACACTGTTAGGAATTATGAAATATTGCTGTTTTGCTTGCGTTAACCGGTTAACCCAGGGCGTTAACCGGTTAACACTGTTGTGATTTCTGAGATATTGCTGTTCTGTCTGCGTTAACCGGTTAACCCAGGGCGTTAACCGGTTAACACTGTTAAATTTGGCCAGGAAGCGTGTTTTGGTCTGCGTTAACCGGTTAACCCAGGGCGTTAACCGGTTAACACTGTTGAAAAATGGGAAAATTGGTACTTTAATGTTGTGAACATAATTGGTGATTGGCCTATATCGGTGTGTGATATAGTAGGGATTATTTCCCGTTGTTTTGAGTAGGATAGGTATTAGTAGAGTGTGCTAATGCTGTGACTGAATTATTTGGCATGACATAATATGATTATGTGATAAATATGATGATATGTGAAAATATGCATAATGTTGTGACTGTATATATTATGTGTGTAATTGTGGATGGACTGTTTTATGGCTTAGAGTGTGAGCATATGTCCATTGTGGATTGTTATTGATGTTGCATGCTAGGTGATTTGGCATAGCATAATGTGGACTTTATGGTGGTAGCTAATTCCCATGGTGAGGAATTAGTGATGTTAGTCATTTTGGACTGTTGTTGATGTTTGCATGCTAGGTGATTAACGTGCATAGCATGGCCCTTGGGGTGGTAGCTAATTCCCATGGTGAGGAATTAGTGATGTGAGTCACTAGGTCTCAAATGAGTGGGACTAGTGAGCTTGGTAGCCGTACCTGGGTTTGGTCGGTGAAGTTGAACTATATGTTCACGAATAGTCGGTACCGCATGCATGGAGTCTCATTGCATAATGTATGTATGGCGTATAATATGAATGGATGTATTCCAATATTATACGTGTGTTTTATGTTGGTGTTGAGTATGAATTGAGATTATACGTGTGCCTTATGTTGGTGTTGAGTATGAAGGTTGAGTTGTTGTGCCGTTACTGAATGTGTGTTATGATTAGGGTGATGAAATGTGTTAAATTACTTAACATTGCATGATATTTTATAATGCTTATTATATCGATTGAGGAACTCACCCTTACAACTGTTTTTCAGGTAACGAGCATTGATTGAGTAGGAGCTAGTGCTTGGAGTCTAGTGTAGTTCCTTAGTGGGTCATGCTCTGGTAGATGTAACATCGGGATGGGATGTTTTAAATGTTTATTGTTGGTTGTGAACCAGTTTACATGTAATATGCTACATGTTTTGAATGATTGATTTGATCTCTATCCGCTGCGTATTGTGCAATGCTTTATGTTTTGAATTAAATAATGAGCATGACTAAATATTATGGTGAATGGTGTGAAGTATTTGTGTGACACCCTTAATTGCACCTTTACTCTGATGTATATATTTGTTGTTTTAATTAAATATTTGGGGTAATTTAGAAGGGTGTTACATTAGTGGTATCAGAGCATAGTCGGTCGTGTCGAGTCGTAATTATTCTGTTTCCCTGTATGTGATAGGTGTTGTGTAACCCTATCCGTACTTATTGTTTTAGCTTGTTGGGTTTTCAGAATAGAGATGGCTGGAAGAGGTAGAGATGATGCTGCGATTGCTGAGGCTCTGGGTATGCTAGCTGGAGTACTTGGAGGAAATCCGAATGTTGCAGGAATGGGAGTTGCTCGTCAACTGAGTGAGTTCCAGAAGAACAATCCTCCAATGTTCAAGGGAGCATACGATCCAGATGGTGCTCAGAAGTGGTTGAAGGAGATCGAGAGGATCTTCCGAGTGACTGAGTGTGCCGATAACCAGAAGGTCAGGTTCGGTACGCATATGCTGTCAGAAGAAGCAGATGATTGGTGGGTTGCTACCCGCACTGAGTTGGAATCTGCTGGGAATGCTGAGATCACTTGGGCTGTGTTCAGAGAGAGATTTCTGAGGAAGTATTTTCCAGAGGATGTTAGAGGAAAGGAAGAGATAGAGTTCTTAGAATTGAAGCAGGGCAATCGGTCTGTTACTGAGTATGCTGCTAAGTTCACAGAGCTGTCGAAGTATTACACTCCCTATGATGAGGCTACTGGGGAATTTTCAAAATGTGTGAAGTTTGAGAACGGGTTGCGTCCCGAGATCAAGCAGGCTATTGGATATCAGCGGATTAGAGTGTTTTCTGATTTGGTTGACTGTTGCAGGATTTTTGAACAGGATACCAAGGCCAGAGCGGAGAGCTATCAGCAGAGGGTTGATAGGAAAGGCAAGAATCAGAATGATCGTGGGAAACCGTATGCAGCTGGCAAAGGTTTCCAGAGACAGAGTGGGATGAAGAGGCCTAGTGGGGGAGACTCCAGTGCCCCTGCTAAGTGTTACAGATGTGGTCAGGCTGGACATCGTTTCCATGAGTGTACCAGTGCTGAGAAGAAGTGTTTCAAGTGTGGCAAAGGTGGTCACTTGGCTGCAGAGTGCCGGTTGAAGACTATGACTTGTTTCAACTGTGGAGAGGTGGGTCATATCAGTCCACAGTGTCCTAAGCCGAAGAAAGAGAACCAGTCGGGAGGCAAGGTCTTTGCTTTATCGGGTTCTGAGACTTCTGCAGATGATCGTTTGATCCGAGGTACGTGTTATATTAATGGCTTTCCTCTTGTAGCTATTATTGACACAGGTGCGACTCATTCCTTTATATCTTTGGATTGTGCTGTGAAACTTAAGTTAGAGATATCTGAGATGCATGGAAGTATGGTGATTGATACTCCTGCGAAGGGTTCAGTGACTACTACTTCAGTTTGTTTAAATTGTCCTTTGAGTATTTTTGGTAGAGACTTTGGGATGGACCTAGTGTGTCTTCCACTAGTGCAGATTGATGTTATTCTGGGTATGAACTGGTTGGTGTGTAACCGAGTCTATATCAATTGTTTTGATAAGACTGTGATCTTTCCTGAGATTGAGGAAGGGAAGCGTTTGTTTCTATCTGCAAGGCAGGTGAATGAGGCAGTAGCAGATGGGGCAGAGTTGTTTATGCTGTTAGCGACTTTGGAGGCTAAAGATAAACTGGTGATTTGCGATCTAGCTGTGGTGTGTGATTTTCCTGATGTGTTTCCGGAAGAAGTGAATGAATTACCGCCAGAGCGTGAAGTTGAGTTCTCGATTGATTTGGTACCTGGTACTAGGCCGATATCGATGGCTCCGTACCGTATGTCTGCTGTTGAGTTAACGGAATTGAAGAGCCAGTTGGAAGATCTGTTGGATAAGAAATTTATTCGTCCGAGTGTGTCACCGTGGGGTGCACCAGTGTTATTAGTTAAGAAGAAAGAAGGTACTATGAGGTTGTGTGTGGACTACAGCCAACTGAATAAAGTGACGATCAAGAATCGGTATCCTTTGCCGAGGATTGATGATTTGATGGATCAGTTGGTTGGTGCGAGTGTGTTCAGCAAAATAGATTTGAGATCGGGGTATCATCAGATACGTGTGAAGACTGAGGATATTCAGAAGACTGCTTTCAGAACGAGGTATGGACATTATGAGTATTCTGTAATGCCTTTTGGTGTGACTAATGCGCCTGGAGTGTTTATGGAGTATATGAATAGGATTTTCCATCCGTACCTAGATCAGTTTGTTGTGGTGTTTATTGACGATATTTTGGTGTATTCGAAATCTGAAGAAGAGCATGCTGAACATTTGAGAGTGGTTTTGGGAGTTCTGCGAGAAAAGAAGTTATTTGCTAAACTGTCTAAGTGTGAATTTTGGTTAGAAGAGGTTAGTTTTCTTGGTCATGTAATTTCAAGAGGTGGTGTTGCTGTTGATCCTTCTAAGATAGAAGCGGTATCTAAGTGGGAAGCTCCGAAGTCAGTTTCTGAGATAAGGAGTTTTCTTGGACTTGCAGGTTATTATAGGAAATTCATTGAGGGATTTTCTAAGTTGGCGTTACCGTTGACGATGTTGACTAGAAAGGGGCAAGCGTTTGTTTGGGATTCAAAATGTGAAGAAGGTTTCCAAGAGTTAAAGAGAAGGTTGATTACTGCTCCTATTCTGATATTACCGAGTTCGTCGGAATTATTTGAGGTTTACTGTGATGCTTCATTGTTGGGTTTGGGTGGTGTGTTGATGCAGAATAAGCAGGTTATAGCTTATGCTTCGAGACAACTGAGGGTTCATGAGAGGAACTATCCGACACACGATTTAGAGTTGGCAGCTGTGGTATTTGTTCTGAAGTTATGGAGGCATTACTTGTACGGGTCAAGATTTGAGGTTTTCAGTGACCATAAAAGTTTAAAGTATTTGTTTGATCAGAAAGAGCTGAATATGAGACAGAGGAGATGGTTAGAGTTTCTGAAGGATTATGACTTTGGTTTGAATTACCATCCGGGTAAAGCAAACATAGTAGCTGATGCATTGAGTCGGAAATCATTGCATATGTCTATGTTAGAGAATTGGATTTAATTGAGCAGTTTAGAGACTTGAGTTTGGTGTGTGAGAGTACTCACAATAGTGTTAAATTGGGAATGTTGAAGTTAACGAGTGGTATTCTGGATGAGATTAGAGAGGGTCAGAAATCCGATGTGCTTTTGGTTGATAAGTTGACTCTAGTGAATCAAGGTCAAGGTGGTGAATTCAGAGTTGATGAGAATGGTGTTTTGAAATTTGGTAATCGGGTGTGTATTCCGGATGTTACCGAGCTTAAGAAGAGTATTCTTGAGGAAGGACATCGTAGTGGCCTGAGTATTCATCCTGGGGCTACGAAGATGTACCATGATTTGAAAAAGTTATTTTGGTGGCCGGGAATGAAAAGAGAAATTGCGAGTTTTGTTTATTCTTGTTTGACTTGTCAGAAGTCAAAGATTGAGCATCAGAAGCCGTCTGGGCTAATGCAACCGTTGCTATTCCAGAGTGGAAGTGGGATAGTATCAGTATGGATTTTGTTTCTGGTTTACCGAGGACAATTAAGAATTTTGAAGCTATTTGGGTGATTGTTGACAGATTGACGAAATCGGCTCATTTCATTCCGATCAGAATGGATTATCCGTTAGAGAGATTAGCCGAGTTGTATATTGAGAAGATTGTAAGTTTGCATGGTATTCCGTCTAGTATTGTTTCGGACAGAGATCCTAGATTTACATCGAAGTTCTGGGAAGGTTTGCAGAGGGCTTTGGGAACTAAGCTGAGATTGAGTTCTGCATATCATCCGCAGACTGATGGTCAGACTGAGAGGACGATTCAGTCATTGGAAGATCTTTTGAGAGCATGTGTTTTGGAAAAGGGAGGTGCTTGGGATTGTTATTTACCTTTGATTGAGTTTACCTACAACAATAGTTTTCATTCGAGCATTGGTATGGCACCGTTTGAAGCTTTGTATGGTAGGAGATGTCGGACACCTTTATGTTGGTATGAGTCCGGTGAGAGTGCTGTAGTTGGACCGGAGATTGTTCAACAAACTACGGAAAAGATTAAGATGATTCAGGAGAAGATGAGAATTGCTCAGAGTCGTCAGAAGAGTTATCACGACAAGAGAAGGAAGTCACTTGAGTTCCAAGAGGGAGATCATGTGTTTCTTCGTGTTACTCCGATAACTGGTGTTGGTCGAGCTTTGAAGTCAAAGAAGTTGACACCTCGATTTATTGGTCCTTATCAGATTTTGGAGAGGATAGGGGAGGTAGCCTATCGTATCGCTTTACCGCCGTCGCTTGCGAATTTGCATGAGGTTTTTCATGTGTCTCAGTTGAGGAGGTACATTCATGATCCGTCGCATGTAGTCCAAATAGATGATGTACAGGTGAGAGATAACCTGACTGTTGAAACATCACCTATGAGGATCGAGGATAGAGAGTTGAAGCAGTTGCGGGGTAAAGAGATTGCTTTGGTAAAGGTAGCTTGGGGAGGACCAGCAGGTGGCAATGTGACTTGGGAACTTGAGAGTCAGATGAAGGAGTCTTATCCAGAGTTATTCTCTTGAGGTATGTTTTCGAGGACGAAAACTCTTTTAGTGGGGGAGAGTTGTAACACCCCGATAAAAATAAGATAATTATTTAATTTAAGTTAATATTATATTTATTAATTTAATTAAATAATTGGAATTTTTGGATTATTATTATTATTATTATTGGAATAATAATTATTGGAAAATATATAAGTTGGAAATAAGGAAAAAGAGTTTCATTTTTGGTAAAAAGAGTTTTCACGTGAAAACAGAGAAGCGGCTCAAAAAGAGGAAAAGGGCAAAGAGGCAGAGCAAGAGGAAGAAGGTTGGAGAAGAGAAGAGCTTAGGGCTAAAGGATTGCCGGATTAACTCAGGTAAGGGGGGTTTATCGTCGTTTAATGGGTATTATGGGTTAACATGTAATGGGTAGTGATAAGCCGTTGAATTGACCCTAATTGGGATTGTTGAATGCTGAGAAATTGTGTTGGATAAGTTGTGTTAAAGCTGTAATTGAATCTGTATTTGTGTGAGTTGTGAATTCCCGAACGTATAGCTTTTTACGGAATCGGAATCGGAGGTCCGGAAGTCCTCCAACGGCGGAAAATGCGGATAATTCTGCATTCTGCTTCGTGTTAGCGCATGAACAGCTTTCTGTCTTGCGTTAACCGGTTAACCCAGGGTGTTAACCGGTTAACACTGTTAGGAATTATGAAATATTGCTGTTTTGCTTGCGTTAACCGGTTAACCCAGGGCGTTAACCGGTTAACACTGTTGTGATTTCTGAGATATTGCTGTTCTGTCTGCGTTAACCGGTTAACCCAGGGCGTTAACCGGTTAACACTGTTAAATTTGGCCAGGAAGCGTGTTTTGGTCTGCGTTAACCGGTTAACCCAGGGCGTTAACCGGTTAACACTGTTGAAAAATGGGAAAATTGGTACTTTAATGTTGTGAACATAATTGGTGATTGGCCTATATCGGTGTGTGATATAGTAGGGATTATTTCCCGTTGTTTTGAGTAGGATAGGTATTAGTAGAGTGTGCTAATGCTGTGACTGAATTATTTGGCATGACATAATATGATTATGTGATAAATATGATGATATGTGAAAATATGCATAATGTTGTGACTGTATATATTATGTGTGTAATTGTGGATGGACTGTTTTATGGCTTAGAGTGTGAGCATATGTCCATTGTGGATTGTTATTGATGTTGCATGCTAGGTGATTTGGCATAGCATAATGTGGCCTTTATGGTGGTAGCTAATTCCCATGGTGAGGAATTAGTGATGTTAGTCATTTTGGACTGTTGTTGATGTTTGCATGCTAGGTGATTAGCGTGCATAGCATGGCCCTTGGGGTGGTAGCTAATTCCCATGGTGAGGAATTAGTGATGTGAGTCACTAGGTCTCAAATGAGTGGGACTAGTGAGCTTGGTAGCCGTACCTGGGTTTGGTCGGTGAAGTTGAACTATATGTTCACGAATAGTCGGTACCGCATGCATGGAGTCTCATTGCATAATGTATGTATGGCGTATAATATGAATGGATGTATTCCAATATTATACGTGTGTTTTATGTTGGTGTTGAGTATGAATTGAGATTATACGTGTGCCTTATGTTGGTGTTGAGTATGAAGGTTGAGTTGTTGTGCCGTTACTGAATGTGTGTTATGATTAGGGTGATGAAATGTGTTAAATTACTTAACATTGCATGATATTTTATAATGCTTATTATATCGATTGAGGAACTCACCCTTACAACTGTTTTTCAGGTAACGAGCATTGATTGAGTAGGAGCTAGTGCTTGGAGTCTAGTGTAGTTCCTTAGTGGGTCATGCTCTGGTAGATGTAACATCGGGATGGGATGTTTTAAATGTTTATTGTTGGTTGTGAACCAGTTTACATGTAATATGCTACATGTTTTGAATGATTGATTTGATCTCTATCCACTGCGTATTTTGCAATGCTTTATGTTTTGAATTAAATAATGAGCATGACTAAATATTATGGTGAATGGTGTGAAGTATTTGTGTGACACCCTTAATTGCACCTTTACTCTGATGTATATATTTGTTGTTTTAATTAAATATTTGGGGTAATTTTGAAGGGTGTTACATTTGGCTCGTTGCTTATCGTATCCATTTTTACTCATAGACTTTAATGTGATTCTTATCAAATTACTATCAAGTCTATTCCACTCTCCATTCTAATCATTTCAATTCAATCATTCAATCATATTCTTTTGCCTCAAATCATTCTTGCTTTCAGCCCTAATGGGTTGAACTACGAAAGCTTTGATTTCCTTATTGCACTATAAAGATACGTAGGCAAGAGAATCCAGATTCTTCGCGAGCTATCTTATTTATCAATCTACCTTATCTATTGCTACCCTATTTATCAATCAATATTTCTTCATTCATTCAATAAATACCATCTTTTTGAGATCAATCATAATTCTCCTCGGACTCCTTGTTTATCCTTTTGGGATGTCTTAACGACAATCTACCTCATCAATCGAGAGTTGTTTGGGACTATGACCAAACACTTAATTCAGTCTTTCTTTTTGGCTTTACCCTATAGTGGCGGTCTTACTAGTCCACGTATGGGTAAATGCCTACTTTGCTCTCCGATTCAGAGTCTATCTCCTTCTTGGATCCAAGATACTATTCTTATTTGATCTTGAACTGTTGGTTCCCCATCCAGTGATCCACTATTCTTTGTACTATACAGTACTACAATCATTCCTTGAATTGGTATTTGTCTTGTGAGTCCCCCGTCGCTTAGACAAATATCTCTCTCTCCTTGTTTCATGGCAGTTAACCTCTAAAATTGGGTTTGTCTCGTGAGTCCCATGTCGCTTAGACCAATACATTTTGATACCATTCTGTTGGTATAAGTTATACCTTTCATCACCGTATATCTCTCTCTTTCTATTCTCGTGGTTCCGAACTACGATTGCTCTGACTTTCTCATTGCACAAGAAGAATACGTAGGCACGAGGATGCGAATCCTTGGCGAGCATACTTCTAATTATTCCTTCTTTGCCTTAGGGCACCATCCATATCTTTCACAATCCATTATCTACATTCGATCATAAATCGTTCACCCAGTGACATATTATTCCTTTGACATCGAAATACACTCTCTTTGGAATTCCATACATACCCTTTTAGGACACCTAACGCATAGTCCGCATTTCTACCTAGAGTTGTTTGGGCTACACCCTCAAACACTTAATTCCTTCTTTTTTTGTGGAACACCCTATAGTGGTGGTCATACTAGTCCACGTATCGGTTAAAGTTGTTTCCCTATATGGTATAAATCTCATTTCCCTTATGGATTCCAATACACTTTCACCTTTCGATTTCAAACAATACTTCTTCAGTCACTTATCACCAAATATCCAATTCTGTAACCTCGGTCACTTCACTCCCTTCATTTTTATGATGCATCCATATACTACCTTCATTCACTCCACGTGATATACCAGATCTTTGAGCCAAATACACTATCTCTTTGTGCTCCTTCTTGCACCACCTTGTGAACCAAGAGATGTTTGGGACCTATTTCTTCGTCTTTTCGGCTTTACCCTATAACGGCGGTCCTACTAGCCTGTGTACTAGTAATAATCACCTTACTATTGGGTTCATCTTTTCACCCTTGTTGGAGTTCAAAATACTATTCTTTGGTTCAAACCATATCTTTATCACGATCCTTTCCACCTCCCACTTCTAGTTCCTTGAACTACGAAGCTCTGAATTCCTCATCGCACTATGAGGATACGTAGGCATGAGGGCCCTAATCCTCACCGAACACTTTATCTATTTCTCTTCCTTTTCCCATTCCTTTGAGAGTAAACTTTAGATATCACACTTATTCGAGCGAGAATAGTCAAAATGGTTCCCATGGAGTACCATGGATGTTTGGGGTGCTAATACCTTCCCCTTGCATAATCGACTTCCTTACCCAGCATATCTCTTTCCCCCGGGGTTTATCGATGTTTTCCCTTTACTTATGGAATAAATAAAGTTCAATGGCGACTCTGTTGTATGTTCGAGCGTGTGATACGTTCGGGTATATTTCTGCTAGCTTCACCTCGGAGTACAAACAATCAGGTACCTGAGTAGTTAGAGATGTACCTCATGTTGCTATCGTTCGAGTCTACTAGTGGAGTTGTTATGATACGTAACACTGGAGAACAAGTTGTTTTATTTGTGTTATTCTGTTACGTAGCTTTGAATTTAAAGTAATTATTGTACTAATTTTGATGTGGATGATTTGTTGAGGCTATGAATGTCATACTTTTGATTAATTTTGCTATTTGGACTATATTTTTTATCGAATGAACTAACATTCAGACTTCTTGGATTGTGAAGTGACATCCTACTTGGATAGAATTATATTTTATTTATTAATTATTGAGTCGGGAAGTAGGGTGTTACGTAGTGGTATCAGAGTCGGTCGGTTCGTCCGACCAGGTGTTATAGTGAGTCAGTAGTGTACGACTGGTGTGTGAACATGGTCGAGTCAAGTTACTTCTGTTAGTACCTTAAGATTGACATTAATTTTGTAAAACAAATAATGTAATCACCTCTGTTGTTTTAATATGTTGGGTTGAAGAAGTTCAACATCTGGACCAACATGTCATGTAAGATGTCACGACATCGGGACTGTGACATCTCACATGTGTATAAAACTGAATAAGTTAATTCTGGTTTGTGTTAAATAATTAATTAGGATATCTGGTGAATATCCTAACTCCTATGTGGAGATCTTGAAGATTCAATCAGAAGATTTGGTGAATATATTTGGTGAATATACAGTTTCCAAATATGGAGATCTTTTAGGAAATAAAAGATTGAAGACCTTGATTGTAGCAGAAGATTTCTGCCAGCTCTGTGACAGCAAAAGAAAAGCTTTGCTGCGATTTCTGAAGGCCCAAATCCAGTTGGGTGGTTAGGTTATAAATAGCAGATTGTAACCTAGGTTTTGTAAGCCTCAAACAATGTAAAAATTAGAGGTGTGTGTGAGGTAAACCTCCCAACCTGTGGGAAGGTTACCAGGTGTTTCTCAGTGCTTGAAAGCATGAGATTATTTGTAACTCAAAGCCTGTAGGCAAGAGTTGTTATGCTCTTGAACGAAGCTGTGAAGCATGTTCAAGTTGTTTAAACATTACATTGTAATTGTAGTGATAGGAATGGAAACTGGAGGTTTCTATCTAGGAGTTCCTAGGTATAAATTGCATTGGGTAGGGATTAAGTGAAGAGTTGTAAACGGGGGAGTTTAACTCTGAATTAATACTGCTAATAATGGGTCTTCTTCCTGGCTTGGTATGCCCCCAGAGTAGGTAATGTTGTACCGAACTGGGTTAACAAGTACTGGTGTTTTTACCTTCTGCACACTATATTCTGTCTGTTATAACTCAGTCTGGTGTTAGTCTATTTATGAAGGGAATAACAGACCTGACACATAACCTGCAATCTGAATGCAAAACAGAATGTTATGACATTCATAATTGACTGCTAATACTGATGTATATACTGATTGGTCTGTTACAGTTCAACCTTCTGTAATGTTGGAACAAGTGATGTTCAAATCAATGTTGAGACATCATGCTGATAACTGGGCAGGATCAATAAACATAAGTGTTATGTCTGATCTCTACTGTGTCTTTGTACTAGATGGACAAAACTGGATGTTCTTCTGTCCATGGTGGTATAGTAGCATATGTCATGACATCTGTGACTGTGTGCATATGAGTACTGGGTTTTAATTTTTATAACTGTCTTGCTGTATTAGTAACAATGTTGGATCAGATGTCATGACTTCGTGTAGAACATCTGAACTCTGACTATACCAGAATTTCAATTGGTATCAGAGCAGGCATCCTGTTCTGTTTCTGGATGAGATCCATGGGTGATACTTTCTGGTATCTGTAACACCCCGATAAAATATGATAATTATTTAATTTAAGTTTAATAGTATATTATGATGATAATATGAATGAGAGGGTATTATTTTTTTCAAAATAAAAGATAAACCATTCATATATATTATTATTAGTATATTTATTAATTTAATTAAATAATTGGAATATTATTGGAATAATAAAGTTGGAATTGGAACGGTTTCTGGAATCAGTAAAGAGTCCCATTTAGTAAAAAGGTTTTCACAACGTGAAAAGAGAGAAGCGACTAAAAAGTGGAAAAAGGGCAAAAAGGAAGAGCAAGAGAAAAAGGGTTAAAGAAGGGAAAAGCTTGAAGTTAAAGGATTTGCCGGATTAACTCAGGTAAGGGGGGTTTATCGTCGTTTAATGGGTATTATGGGTTAACATGTAATGGGTAGTAATAAGCCATTGAATCGACTCTAATTAGGATGATGAATGCTGCAAATTATGAACTTATGGATGAATGAAATATGGGTTTATAATTGAAGAAAATTTGTAGGAATCGGATGTAATAAGGTTAGAAATTGTGAAATTGAATGGGTATGATCTGTGTTAGATAATAAGAATGAATGCTGTGTAAAAATTGGACTATGGAAGGTTGGATCTGAGAAATCTCGTAGCAGAGAAAACCCATAGCAGATCTGGAAAATTGGTTTCTGGTCATACGCGTATGACACTAGGCCATACGCGTATGAGATGGCCTGGTACGCGTATGGGGTGAGGCCATACGCGTATGAATGGAGAAGATGATGTTCTAAACATAGTTTTGTCTCTGTTGGTACGCGTATGGGAGAAGTGGTACGCGTAGCATACGCGTATGGGAGAGGCCATACGCGTATGGGCTTGGCTAGGAAATGTGCCATACGCGTATGGACATGGGGCATACGCGTATGGGCAGAAGTTTGGTTTTTTCTGAGCTGTTGTTGTGCAGTTTTGGTCGTTTCAGCTGAGTGATGTAATTTAGCTGATGTATGATATAGTAGGGATCATTTTCCGTTGTTTTGAGCCGTATAGGTATTAGTAGAGTGTGCTAATACTGTGATTTATTATTTGGCATGACATGATATGATTCTGTGATAAAAATGCTGATGATGCATGATGGTATGCATAATGCTATGAATGTATCTATTATGTATGCAATTGTGGATGGACTGTTTATGGCTTAGAGTGTGAGCATATGTCCATTGTGGATTGTTGTTGATGTTTGCATGCTAGGTGATTTAGCGTGCATAGCATGGCCTTTATGGTGGTAGCTAATTCCCATGGTGAGGAATTAGTGAGTGAGTCACTGGGTCTCAAATGAGTGAGACTAGTGAGCTTGGTAGCCGTATCTGGGTTTGATCGGTGAGGTTGAACTATGTGTTCACGAATAGTCGGTACCGCATGCATGGAGTCTCATTTCATAATGTATGTATGGCGTATAATATGAATGGATGTATTCCAATATTATACGTGTGTTTTGTGTTTGTGTTGAGTATGATTTATGAGTTGATGTTGCCGTTGCTGAATGTGTGATATGATTAGGGTGATGAATGTGTTAATTTACTTAACATTACATGATATTTTATAATGCTTATTATATCGATTGAGGAACTCACCCTTACAACTATGTTTCAGGTAACGAGCAGTGATTGAGTAGAAGCTAGTGCTTGAAGTCTAGTGTAGTTCCTTAGTGGGTCATGCTCTGGTATATGTAACATCGGGACGGGATGTTTTACTTTGTTTTCATCTTTGGTTGTTGAACAATTTTACATGTAATGTGTTACATGGTCTGTATGTTGTTAGATTTCCATCCGCTGCGAATTGTGCAATGTTTTATTTTGATTAATAAATGAGCATGACAGGTTATTTTGGTGAATGGTGTGAAGTTTCAAGTGTGACACCCTGAAATTGCATATCTACTCTGATTCATATTTTGTTGTTTTAATTAATTATTGGGGTATTTTAGAAGGGTGTTACATTAGTGGTATCAGAGCATAGTCGGTCGAGTCGAGTCGTAATTATTCTGTTTCCCTGTATGTGATAGGTGTTGTGTAACCCTATCAGTACTTATTGTTTTAACTTGTTGGATTAACTCAGAATAGAGATGGCTGGAAGAGGTAGAGACGATGCTGCGATTGCTGAGGCCCTGGGTATGCTAGCTGGAGTACTTGGAGGGAATCCGAATGTTGTGGGATTGGGAGCTGCTCGTCAACTGAGTGAGTTCCAGAGGAACAATCCTCCAATGTTCAAGGGAGCATACGATCCAGATGGTGCTCAGAAGTGGTTGAAGGAGATCGAGAGGATCTTCCGAGTGACTGCGTGTGCCGATAACCAGAAGGTCAGGTTCGGTACGCATATGCTGTCAGAGGAAGCAGATGATTGGTGGGTGTAACACCTCAAAATTTGCCCTCCTCTCTTGGGACTAGCATTAACATGTTGCATATCATTTTAGGTCATTAGGCATTGCATATTGCATATCATGTGGTTACACTGTGCAAGCCATTCTCCCAAGTCTTGATCAGAAGATGGAGAAGTCTAAGTGCAAGCCTAGGGTTTATTGACTGATCATGGGCCATCTGAGGATTGGGCTGTGAATTAGGGTTTATGATTCTCAATGGAGGTTGGTCTTCATCTTGATTTCAGTGATATATCATCATCATCATGGTTGGATGTCATCAGAAGATTGAAGCTCATTCCTTGAGATTAGGGTTTTGACCACTGGTCAACCCCAATCAGTTGCATAGGGCCAATCAGGGCATGATCAGGAGATGGGGTTTATGATGGATATGAGGTTCATTCTTTGATTATTTTGTGGTTATTGAGGCTAGGGTTTCACCCTTGAGCCATTTCAGTTGAAGATGGGAGCTCAATTTGATCAATGCATTGCCAGATTCATCTATCAGATGAAAAAGTCAACTGTGGTCAACTGTACATGATATGGTGGATTTGGAGGTGGAAGTGAGTTAGACACATCTCATTCATGTTGGAACAAGTGTTATTTGACATCTCAAAGCTTAAAAATGAAGAAAATCAAGTCAGGACAAAAACTGCCAAAAATAGAAAGTGACTTGTAATTGAAGTTTCCAAAAATGGAAAGTTTTGGACCTCAAGGCCACGTGTCCAAGGAAGCTTCAAATGCAAATTTGTTCAACATGAAAGTTGTAGATCTTGTTCTCACCTTTCCAAAAAGTCCAAGAACTTGAAAATCCCATGTATGGTTGGAAAATTATGGCTCAGTGAAATTCAAAAATGACCCGTAATCAGGAGGCCATAACTTCCACATGGTTTGTCCAAATTGCAAGTTCTTTATATGCACAAACTCCATTTGACATGTACTTTCATGGTGCATAATTGGATTTTCCCAAAAATGGTCAATGCAAAAAGTCAATTTTCAACTGGACAGTTAAATTGGACCAAGGGCAAAATTGTCCAACTTTCAAAATAATTGGAATTTTTGAGTGGGGATTTTTGCAACACCTCATGAATGGCATTTAAAATTTGTTGGAATCATCACTTCATGGCTAGGCTTCATGGTTTGGGATTTGGCTTGAAAAATGAAAGTGTAAAATTGGACAAAATGCAAATACATAGTGAAATTGAGAATTACACAACCAATGAGGGTGAGACAAGTTTCAATAGCTCACACATGGCATTTGGAAGTTGTGTGAGCTGTCAAATAGGTGGCATTGAGCTGGCAAGTGAAATTCCTATTTTGCCCTCACTTTGAAAATTAACCATTTTCACTAATACACTCCATTTGGTTAATGACATGATTAAACTTGGTTTAAGCACACATATATAAGCCTAATCACTTTCTAATCCTAACAGAATTTCACATTCACCAAGATTAGATCTGAAACCTCTCAAATTCATCAAAATCTCAAGAACACCATAAACACAAAACTTCATCAAACTTCATCAAATTTCATCCAATTCTCGAAATTCTTTTTGCATTGAACTCCTCTCATCCTCTTCTCAAACTGTTTGTGGAGTTTGGATTGGAAAAAGCTTGGAATCGTGACTGTCATAGCAAGCATCATCCATGGCTTTTGGAATTTTCGAGTGCTAGAGGCTACCTGGAGTTGAAGCAATCATCCTATTCACCTTCCACAAGTTCCTACTGCTGCTGTTTCAAGGAATCGAGCTTCAAAAACAACAAGAATCACACTACCATTCCAGGTTTTGAGTTTTTTCGAATTGCAAGATTTTGTGAATTGTTAGATGCGTTCTGTAGAGCATTAATTGTAGAGCACGGTGATAGTTTTAGTTTAGCAAATGATGAACCATAGCTTACTAAATCTGGATTTAAAGATTGGATCCCAAACCCTAACTTGCTCGATTCACAAAATAGAGAAACAATTAGGACAAATAGAGTTCATATTTGGATTGTGCGTGTTCAGACGATTCTATTGGTTATTCGCATGTCCATTTTGGTGACGTTTTGAATTTAGCGTGTTCTTGAGGATTCTGGGTAGAAGAAGAAGTTTTCTGGAAATATTAGTGAGTTTGATCCGTGTTTTCATTTGAAAATTCAAATTCGGAGTTTACCGCCCCCGCGCCAATTATTTACAAATATGCCATTGGATTTTTCATTTAATTTGATTAATTCTAAAAAATTCATTAACATGTTTAAAAATTCATAAAAAATTGTAGAAAATTCAGAAAAATGTGGAAATTTTTGTGTTGACTTTGTTGTTGAGTGTAGAATTTGTGTGACCTATTGGTCAAAGTTGTGCATGGTAGGAATAATGTTTGACCTAGGGATCTTTAACATGTACTCATTTTTGATACATTCTACCAATTCCAATGTGAAATTCTCATGCTTACAAATAAATGTCTTGAAAATTTTTGTGATGATTGTTGACTGGTTGATGCTTATTTACATGTAGATTTCATGAATTTTTGATACCTGATCATTGAGTTATGAATTTTGGAACTTAGGTGTGACAATTTGTGTCACACCTCATTATGTCAATTTGCTGGATTTATTTGAGTGACTTAGACTTGGTGAAATGATGTGAAATTTTGCATGATGGTTCATTAACATGTTAAGATGCTATGTGAATTTTTGTGGAATTTTACATTGCATTTTCAAATTGATTGCTATTTTTCATCTCTGGTGGTTGAATTTGCAAGTTCATGTGACATAGGTTGGTAGATTTAATGTGAAATGCTCATATGGTATTGAATGGTCATGAAATTTGATATGCATGTTGTAGACACATGATGTGACATCCCTGTTTTGGTCTCACTCATTTCTTTACTGTTTTCATTGAGTTATGAATTTTTGAAGTGGAAGCATATGTTGATGTTGTGATTTGGAGCATGTAACTGTGTCTGTTTTTGTTGATTTTTATTGACATGGTTCCCTTTGCCCAATTAAGCTGAAATTTGGTGTGCCATACCTGGATTAGGTCCTGTTTAAGTGTAATTTATTTGAGATTTTTTGGATTTGTTTTGATGTGGATTTGAATGCAATAGTTCTGTTTGCATGTTTGGTGTTTCATTTGAACTAGTTTGAATTGTTTTGTGCATAAAATGAACATGATGAATGATATGGACATGGGATTAATTGTGTTGGCTCTTGTTTGACATTAATTTGACTTTGGTTGGTGAATACCTTGCTGTTTAGGAATTTTTCTTGCCTTTGGACCCTAGGCTTAGCCTAGTGGTCTTGTTGCTAATATTTGCTTGATTTTTCAGGATCAAAAGCATAATGCACATGGAGAATGAATCAAGTTAAATGTAATTGATGTTGTTTGATGTTTGTACACTAACATAACATTGTTTTGTAGGTTGTGAAGTTTGGGATTGAGCTGTGAGCTTGCTTTGTTGTGCATTGATCTGTATAGATTAATTGGTTGATACTTGCTGTTTAGTTTTGTCTGTCTGAGTACTAACTGTGTTTGACTGTTTCCAGGTACTTTTAGTTGCTCAGTTCCTTGTGAACTTTTGCTTTGCTTTGCTTAAGCAACTTGCATTGAGGTATAACTTCCTAACTTCATGTAGTCTGGAGACCCGGCTGTTACCGGGCCGGGCAAATAAATGTCTGAAGTCCTCCTTAAGAGGCGATGATTGTGATTGTTTAATTTTGTGCCTAAGCAGGTAAAGTCCTTAATCAAGGCAATTGGTGGAAGGTAGGGATATGCAATCTATCCCCCACTATTCAGTTGAGTCTTATCCTTGCTCCCATTACATGGTTGTAGCATTGAGATCACAAGCCCAAGATCCGTGCAGTGCACATTGTGTCAGAGTCTCTGAGTATAGAAGGGTTCCCCCATTCTGGACCCATGCTCATTTGTCAGAAGCTCTCCCTGGTTAGGGATAAGAGCTGTGAGGTCTGATCCTCACTTCACCTCTCATCTGCTTCACCTTAGCCTCGTAATGGCAAGGTTAAGAGCAAACACAACCCGTACAGACGACTCGCTTCGGCAGTCAAACCTATTGTGTGAGCCACTTGTTTGGTTATAGTGCGTGCTGTGTGGATATCTGTTTGAGATGCTTGTTCTCATTTGATGTATGCTTGAATTATTTTGTATGCTTGTGTGCTTGCTTCTTTCCTGGATAGGAGTAGTTTGCTTATGCAAGTAGGATAGAAAACCGAACTTAGGGTTGACTTTGCATGACAACATCTAGGCTCGAGTCGTAGTCTCCCTAGTGTTGTGTCTCCCTCTGTTATCTGGTTAGGCTAAGTCCTTTATCCCTGCGTAGGGGAACTACATCGCCCTGATCCTTGTTCCAGACAAGGTATGTAGGCAGGTGGTCGTGCGAGACCACTCCGGGCAACCTTTTTCTTTTTTGCGTGCGTTTACTTGTTATCTGACTGTGTGTTTTGGTTCGGATGCCGACGTAAGCCCAGTGATTGGCAGTCGGGCTCCCCGTTTGCCGTTTTGAGTGTGTTTTGGTTCGGATGCTGACGTAATTCCATCGAGTGGTTGTCAGGCTCCATGTTTGCCACCCTTGCTTGTTTGTATGTTTTGTGTTGTTTGGCGTGCGTAAGCCGAACTACAGTGGCTCTGATTCTTGTTCCAGACAAGATATGTAGGCATAAGGTGCGATACCTTATCGAGCTCCCTTCTCTTAACCCCACCTGCGTTCCCCGTGTGTGTGTGTGATATTTTAGCAACCTATTCTTTATTCTAGGACGTGGATCCCGTCGAGTACGACGGACGTGAGGGGTGCTAATACCTTCCCCTTGCGTAACCGACTCCCTTACCCTTTCTCTCTGGTCGCGAGACCATTTCCTTTCCAGGTTTCTCTGAGCGTTTCCTTTCCCTATCTTGGGATAAATAACGCGCAGTGGCGGCTCTGTGTTGTATTTTTGTTCGAGCCTCGCCGGTTGATTTTTTGCAGGATGCGACAGCTGGCGACTTCACTGGGGACTTCACGGATGTAGACCTATGCTGGTCCATCGTCCCTAAGCGAGTCCTTCCTAGCGTTTTAGGATTGGTTTGGGTTGCTTATTGTGTTTTATTTATTGCATTTATTATTCTAACCAGTGTGTATCTATATTTGCATTAATGTCTGCTTGCATCATACTATCATGTTGTTGCCGTCCTCTGTGCAGGTGGTTCCTCTGTTTGGGGTGGGTGTTCTGAGTGGGGCTAAAACCCAGGCCCGAGTATACACCTAGGATTAGTGTGGTCTCGCGTTCCTCATTTGCTTTATCAGCATATTGTTGCAACGTGACATACCACAAGCCAGACGAGGTTCATTTGATAGTGCTTTCCTCTGTGGGGTACTCCACTTTGGTTGAGTTACTTCATCTGAACTATTGACTCTGGTGACCGATCATTTCCCGGATCTTTGGTTTAGACGATCGTAAGGGAGCTACAATGGCACACCCGAAAGGGCAAACCCATTGAGTATCTCTGCCCGATTGTCGAGACTATTATCCGCCTTAGGGTGACCTGATTAGAATTTACCTGTGAGGGGAGGGTGATTCTTACAGATGCATGTTCTGTTGGTGACTCAGATGGTGACTAATTGTTCCGTGGATCAGAGTCCTATTTATAAGTCGGATTTATGGCCGTTTATTTCTGAGACGCCGGAGTGCTGTCCGTGATTTATTAGTGGGGATCCGTTTATTTCAGGATTCCCCGGGCCGATTTTATCAGTGGGGATCCGTTTATTTCAGGATTCCCCGGGCCGATTCAGATGTTGTGGGTATCTGCTCAGAGTTTTGTCTGGTGATGATGATGATGTATCTGTTTTCCGTTTATTTCGGAACCCTTGAGTCGGATTTGTGGGTAACCAGACTTCAGATGGTTGTGATCAGTCCAGGGATCCGAGCTGTAGTTCAGAGCAATAGATGATCAGATGACTTGGAGGATGGCACTATGCATTGCATACATCTGCATCATTCTCATTTTGCATTCATCTGCACCAAACTCACGTCTAGCCATATGGGGAGTATTATAGATTGAGAATCTGGTTGAGAGACATCTTGAATTTCAGAATGTGGATGCCAAAACGTTATCTGTCTCGATGAAACCAAGATCAAAAGACAGAAGCTTCCTCATATGGATAGACGTTGCATTCATGCATATTAACCTGTTTGCTGTTTTGCAGGAATCGTTGCTCGCGCTCGTAGAGTCATCCCTTGCACTCAACCCGTCCTCACAGATACTACACCAGACGCAACACTCCTCGACTGATGGATCTCCCAAGTACTGATCTCCTCGAGCTGAAGGACAAGATGACTGAGCTGATCAACATCATGCAGGGTTTTGCAGTTGGTCAGAAAGCTTTAGCAGATAAGGTTGAGAAGCTTGAGCGGGCTTCAGCTGCTAACAGTGTTGTTAATCTGGATGGTGTCTCCAATCAGGGGCTGGGTAGATCCAGAGATGGTGAAAAAAGAGCAACCGTGGGTTTGGTGAACAACAATGCTGCTGGTTTTGGTGCTGGTGGTCAACCTGGGCCCGGTCTGGGGCAGAATTTGAAGGACAATTTTGTGCCTCCTTTCTATGGGTTTGATGATGACAGGGAGGAGGACAGAGAGGCTGATCAGTTCTCTATGCTGAATGAGCCATTCGGTCAGTATGGTGTCCAACCCCAAAGCAAAGAAATTCAGTTACTGGCAGAGAAGGTAAGGGCTCTGGAAAGCCATGCTACTCCGGGGTTTGTCAACATGTCCAACATGGGGCTGGTAGAGGGGATTGTGATCCCACAGAAGTTCAAGGCGCCCGCATTTGACAAATACAATGGGAGTTCCTGCCCAGAGACTCACCTTCAAGCATTTGTCCGCAAGATCTCTGCATACACTACAGATCAGAAGCTGTGGATGTATTTCTTCCAAGACAGTCTGTCTGGAGGATCCTTGGAATGGTATACCAAGCTGAAATCTGCTGACATCAAGAGCTGGCAGGATCTTGGTGACGCTTTCTTCAAACAGTATCAGTTCAACGCTGATATGGCTCCGAGTCGTACCCAGCTGCAGGGTATGTCTCAGAAGAATAACGAGGGGTTTAAAGAATATGCTCAGAGGTGGAGGGAGTTGGCTGCCAGAGTGCAACCTCCATTGGTTGATAGAGAGATGTCTGATCTCTTTATGGGTACCTTGCAAGGGGTTTTTGCCGAAAGAATGGTGGGCTGTCCGGTAACCAACTTTGCAGACATTGTGGTGGCTGGGGAGAGAATTGAAAGTTGGCTGAAAATGGGGAAGATTCAAGGTAGTACTTCGTCATCAGCATCGAAGAAGCCATTCGGGAACGGTCAGCGCAAGAATGAGGGTGAATCGAGTGCTGTGTACGCCCAAAGGGGACACGGTGGGGATCGTTACTATCAGCACACTGCTGCTGTAACCATCCCTGCTGGTAATCAGTCAGTACGACAGCAACGTCAGCCGCCTCAACAGAGAGCCGGGTACCAGGTGAAAGGAAAAGGGGTTGATCGCTATTTTGACAAGCCGCCCGTGACATACGCTGTTTTGTTCAAGAAGCTGATGGATCTTGGGTTGGTTCAGCCGAGGGCGATGGTTCCGATGAGAACAGATCAGAGGCCTCCCAACTATGATGAGAATGCCCAGTGTGATTTTCATTCTGGAACACCGGGGCATAATATTGAGGGCTGTAGAGCATTCAAGAATGTTGTCCAGGATCTGGTAGACTCCAAAGCAATCAACTTTGCTCCGTCTCCAAATGTTAATGCCAATCCCATGCCGGCACATGGTCAGGCGATGGTGAGTGCAATTACTGAAGATTCGGATCACGCCTATGCGGTGGGTAAAGAAACTAACAGTGACTGGGAGATTGATCAATGGATAAAATCGTGTGTACCAGGAAGCTGGAAGGCCTAAACAAGATCAGCACTGTCACTCGTCCTGAAGAGTAATAATTTCTGTTTTCAGTTTATATGCATGAAAGCCATGTGTGTTGCCCGACACGTAATGGTTCATTGTAAGGGCCACCTCATGTTCATAATTTGCATTTCTGCATCATTAATAAATGGATGTTTTTCAGTCAAAAAAGCGGTGTTCCCTGTTTTTCATTTATTTTTGCAGTTTAAAAACAAATAAAAATGGCAATGTTTGTTTTCATTTTTCTTTTTTGATTTGTCTCGTTCCGAATTCAAAAATAATTCTCCGGATCTCATTGATAACAATTTGGTTACCCCTCATATGACTTCGACAATCTGAGCAATCATGCCGAAGAAGAATACGAAGAAGATTGTGATCTGCTGGAATTAACCAGGATGTCGAAACAAGAGGAGAAGTTGATTCAGCCGCATGCGGAGCGGATTGAGGTTGTTATTCCGAGCACCGCCGAGGTCAGGAAGTGAAATTAGGGCCGCTTCAGAGGCGAGTCGAGAGCGGAATGGTAGCCTTGTTGAAAGAGCAGGTGGATACCTTCGCCTGGTCATGTCAGGATATGCCAGGGTCGGATACTGGTGTCGTTGCGCACAAGCTGCCATGGAGAGAAGACTGTCCTCTAAAGAAGCGAAACGCCAGTGCTACTTATCAGAGAGCCATGGTGACTTTGTTTCATGATATGATTCATCGTGGAATCGAATGCTATGCTATGACATGATAGCAAAGTCCCAGACAGAAGAGGGGCATCTGGTGGCTCTGGCCAAGTTGGTTAACTGGTTGAGACAATTCAAACTGAGGTTGAATTTAGACGAGTGCACTATCAGAGTGCGGTCCGGTAAGATGTTGGGGTTCATCGTAAGGGAGGAATCGAGGTTCATCCTGCAAAAAAAAAAAAAAAAAAAAAAAAAAACCTGAACCAAGAAAGAAAAAGAGAGGTTCGTGGTTTCATAGATAGATTGAACTACCTGTCATGGTTCACATCTCATCTAACAGCCACGTGCGAACCTATAATTCAAGCTGTGAAAAAAAGAGATCGAACGGTCAGGCGAAATAATGATTGCCAAGGGGCAGTGAAAAATAAAAGAATAAGTTGCAGGAGCCTCTGATTCTGATGTCCCTATGGAGAGAGACTGTTAATCTGTACTTAACGGCTTTCGAGGGGTCTACGAGGTGTATTGGGTCAGCATGACGAGTCTTGTCGAAAAGAGCATGCAATTTACCTAAGCAAAAAGTTTACCGACTGTGAAACAATACATTCACTGCTCGGGGAAAACTTGATGTACTTTGGCATAGGCTGCTCGCCGACTGAGACAATATATGCTGATTCATGCCACTTTGTGGATTTCCGAGATGGATCCGATCGAGTATGTGTTTGAGAAGCCAGCATCGACCGGACGGGTTGCGGGAGAGCAAAAGAATGTTGACTGATTTGTGATCCGCTCAGAAAGCAATCAAGGGGTGTATTGTCTGATTACATCTCTCTGCAACCCGTTGAGGTTATCAACCGATGAAGTTTGAGTTCCCTGATGAGGACATCTCGAGGTGCTCCGATCGAAAGATTGAGAGTAGCCGATCCCGGAAGAGGGGCCTGACCCTGAATCCGAACGGATTCTGATGTCTGATGGGGATGTTAAGGTGAATAAGCTTTTGTTGCCCGGATAACGTTTGAATACACCAACGACGGTGTGATTGAGTAGGAAACTGGTATCCTGGGTATTGATCTTCGGTGTGTCTACTGGGGCAACTCCTTTCTCATTGGTATATGGGATGGAAGCCGTGTTACCTGTTGAGGTTCAGATTCCCTCCTTGAGAGTCCTGATGGACGTAAAATTGCAAGAGGCGGAATGGGTAAGGACCCGGTACGAAGAGTTGAGCCTGATAGAGGAAAAGAGGCTGGCAGCCATCTGTCATGGGCAGTTGTACCAACAAAGGATGAAACGTGCTTTTGACAAGAAGGTGCGACCTCGGGTATATCACGTAGGTGATATGGTGCTGAAAAGGATCCTTCCTCCTCAAAACGATCGAAGGGGAAAATGGACACCGAATTATGAAGGTCCATTCGTGGTCAAGAAGGTTTTTTCTGGTGGAGCCTTGTTGCTAACGACCATGGATGGTGAGGATTTTCCATCCCCTGTGAATGTGGACGCAGTTAAAAAATACTTCGTGTAAAGAGACCCGCTGGACGAAAAGAATAAAATAGTCCAGGCAAAAATGGGCATCCCGGCGAACCAAAAACAGAAGAAAGGTTCGGGCAAAAATTAGGGATAAAAAGAAAATGTACACCCGGCAAGTCGAAAACCCCACAAGGGCGACTTGGGCAAAAAAGGGTTCCCGGTGGACTGAAAACCCGAAAGGGCGGTCCAGGCAAAAGAGGGATTGAAACGAACAACTGCGTCTGGCATGATCGTTTGCGCTTTGGTTAAAGCATCATGGATAATACCCGGTAGGGATCAGTCAGAAACGTCTTGTTCAGAAGGCAGAAGGCACGGAGAGTCTGAGGACATATGGGGTGTAACCGAGTTGGAACTCGATGAGATCGCGGTTTCACATTGCCATTAGGATAGATTTTTTCCTTTTGTGCAATTACCTCTTTTCAGGAATTGCTTCCTTTGTATTGCTCAATTTGAGCCACACACTTTTTCAATCAGTAAAATGCACATTCAGTCCAATAATTTTGTTTTTGTTGTCATTACCGCTTTGATTGCAAAAACATCTGATTATTTTGATAAAGAATCTTTGCATTTTAAAACATACAGGTTCCTTCCAATGCATGTTTATAAGATTGAAAATTTGAAATCTTATTTGGAAGGTTGAGTGACCCAAGTGTTGAAATCTTGACACGCCTGGGGCACGGTTTTATCTAATGGTTTGCTTTGCAGGAACTGTTAGATATTTTCACTCACTTGCAGGTTGTGATGTGGAAGCTTTTGTTGAAAGCAAATCTCCAGAGAGTTCGCTCAGGAACGAATGTATGAAGGGATGACGAAGACGTTGAGACGTACGACGATCCTTGATTTTAATCAAGAAGACTCTTCAAAATCGGAAGATTGGAAAGTCTGTGGGAATTCCCCGCATGGTCCAATAAGGAACGAATGAAGGGACGAGGGGAGACGTCGAGACGTCCGATGACCTTGGAATTAATCAAGAAGACTCTTCAAAATCGGAAATTGAAAAATCTGTATACATCTCAGGAGTACGTTTCCGTCGAGCGCGGAGCGATTTGGAATACAAGATGATGGAGCAGAAAAGGTCCAGACGAGTCTGGGAATTTTCAAAAGTGGAAAGCTGATACGAGACTGGAAGGTAGATACCGTGGTTCGACGAGTCGATGGGTGTTCTATACCAACTTTTCTCATTTCCCAGCGAGGTCCCCAAGCAGAAGTAGAGGACCAACTCCCTAGCAGATCCCAGGTCTGTGGATTTCTCCAGCCGAGTCAGGATGGTTATCCCCGGCGGGTTTAAAGCGATGTTTCCTCAGCAGCCAGGCCAGAAGGTTGCTATTCCCCGAGTGGAGCGGGTTTCAGTGAAATATATCTCCAGTAGTGTTCATCCTACCAGTGGATTGGACAAGTTCCCGTAGCGGACGAGTTTTTGCATCCCCAGCTGAGTTAATTCTACCTACGGATTGCATGGGTTATCCCCAGCGGAGTAGCATTCGTTGTCCTAGCAGGGTCAGGATGGTTATCCCCAGCAGGTGTCAGATCAATGCTTCCCCAGACGCCAGGCCTGGAGGTGGCTGTTTCCCAGCAGAGTATCTGTGAGCATCTCCCCAGTGAAGTCGTCAGGTATCTGTGAGGGTTCCCAAAGCAGAGTCGGGATTGATATCCCTAGCAAGTCGAAGACTGGTGTATCCCCACAGAGTGTGGGTGGTGCTTATCCCCAGCAGTTTCCCGAGCGGATTGGGGGCAAAGGAGGTTCTTCCCCAGCAAGGGTTACCTTTTCCCAGCAGCAGTGCTATTCCCCAGCAGGGTGGGAGTTGGAGCAATGGCGAGTTCCTCAGCAGAGTGTCTCGTGCTTCCCAGAAGAGTCCCTTGAGGGGGATGCTTTTTATGCATTCATCATAAAAAATAGCATAGCATATTGCATAGAAAAATAATGAATCGCGTAGCATTTCCATAATTATGGAGCATTACGCAGAAAAATCAATCATGCATCATATTGCAAGCACAAGCTAGTCTCAAGCCGTGGTTACCGGTTGAGAGGTGGTTTTACCAGAAGCAAAGGTGTTACTCCGAGGAGTTTGGCCTCATGATTGGATCAGAGATGTACCCCAGTAGTGCGATACTGGAGGAAGCTTTTCCGTCGGGCAGAGATGGAAATGAAGATTAGAAATGTTACGCGATCAGCGCGATTCAAGCCGTGGTTACCGCTTGGGATTTGGTTTTGCCGGATAGTGAAGACGTTACTCGGAGGAGTTCAGCATTGTGAGTTTGGAGCAGCAGTATTTCCCAGTCATCAGTAAGTGCCTGGTCGAGCTTTCTTTGGTGTCAGTCAACATCATCATTCGATGTCCAGTCAACGTCAAGTTATTTCCCAGTCATTGTTTAATGTCTGGTCGATCATTGTTTGATGCCTGTCCACATCATTGTTAGATGTCCTGTCAACATCCTTATTTGATGCCTGTAAACATCATTGTTTGATGCCTGTAAACATCATTGTTTGATGCCTGTAAACATCATTGTTAGATGCCTGTAAACATCATAGTTCGATGTCCTGTAAACATCATTGTTAGATGCCTGTAAACATCATAGTTCGATGTCCTGTAAACATCATTGTTTGATGCCTGTAAACATCATTGTTTGATGCCTGTAAACATCATTGTTAGATGCCTGTAAACATCATAGTTCGATGTCCTGTAAACATCATTGTTAGATGCCTGTAAACATCATAGTTCGATGTCCTGTAAACATCATTGTTTGATGCCTGTAAACATCATTGTTTGATGCCTGTAAACATCATTGTTAGATGCCTGTAAACATCATAGTTCGATGTCCTGTCAACATCATTGTTTGATGCCTGTAAGCATCCTTGTTTGATGTCCTGTCAACATCATTGTTCGATGTCCTGTCAACATCATTGTTTGATGCCTGTAAACATCGAGTTTTCTCCCAATCATTGTTTAATGTTTGGTCGAGTTTTCTTTGGTGTCCTGTAAAACATCATCGTTCGATGTCCAGTAAACGTCGAGTTTCTTCCCGGTCATCAGTCAGTGTCTGGTTGAAGGTGTACCCTCTGATATGTCGCCATCAGAGTGGTGATTGGTGTTATTTCCGACGATTGCCAGCGGAGTTATCACAAGGAAAGAAGATTTCGGGGTTCAAATGCAGTGATCTGGGATCATTTGCGCGAAAGAAAAATTTGGGGTTCAGGAAAAGCAGAAAAAGAGGATAATAATCCCGAGCGGATGAGTGGTGTTCAGGCCATAGTTATCCCTGCGTTACCATTTATTTTGGTATCCAGGTCGACGTCTTTTCGTTTTCGAGTTTGTTTCTTCGCCGATGCTGACAGGCGTTGTTAATTATTATCCCATCAGAGTGCAAATTGTTCGTCTGTTCTTGGTATTCAATCACTCTTCATCCTGATCATCCGAAAGCCGAGGCTATCTCGTATCGACAGGTTCACAGTGGATTGAATAGGGGCAGCTGTAACACCTCAAAATTTGCCCTCCTCTCTTGGGACTAGCATTAACATGTTGCATATCATTTTAGGTCATTAGGCATTGCATATTGCATATCATGTGGTTACACTGTGCAAGCCATTCTCCCAAGTCTTGATCAGAAGATGGAGAAGTCTAAGTGCAAGCCTAGGGTTTATTGACTGATCATGGGCCATCTGAGGATTGGGCTGTGAATTAGGGTTTATGATTCTCAATGGAGGTTGGTCTTCATCTTGATTTCAGTGATATATCATCATCATCATGGTTGGATGTCATCAGAAGATTGAAGCTCATTCCTTGAGATTAGGGTTTTGACCACTGGTCAACCCCAATCAGTTGCATAGGGCCAATCAGGGCATGATCAGGAGATGGGGTTTATGATGGATATGGGGTTCATTCTTTGATTATTTTGTGGTTATTGAGGCTAGGGTTTCACCCTTGAGCCATTTCAGTTGAAGATGGGAGCTCAATTTGATCAATGCATTGCCAGATTCATCTATCAGATGAAAAAGTCAACTGTGGTCAACTGTACATGATATGGTGGATTTGGAGGTGGAAGTGAGTTAGACACATCTCATTCATGTTGGAACAAGTGTTATTTGACATCTCAAAGCTTAAAAATGAAGAAAATCAAGTCAGGACAAAAACTGCCAAAAATAGAAAGTGACTTGTAATTGAAGTTTCCAAAAATGGAAAGTTTTGGACCTCAAGGCCACGTGTCCAAGGAAGCTTCAAATGCAAATTTGTTCAACATGAAAGTTGTAGATCTTGTTCTCACCTTTCCAAAAAGTCCAAGAACTTGAAAATCCCATGTATGGTTGGAAAATTATGGCTCAGTGAAATTCAAAAATGACCCGTAATCAGGAGGCCATAACTTCCACATGGTTTGTCCAAATTGCAAGTTCTTTATATGCACAAACTCCATTTGACATTTACTTTCATGGTGCATAATTGGATTTTCCCAAAAATGGTCAATGCAAAAAGTCAATTTTCAACTGGACAGTTAAATTGGACCAAGGGCAAAATTGTCCAACTTTCAAAATAATTGGAATTTTTGAGTGGGGATTTTTGCAACACCTCATGAATGGCATTTAAAATTTGTTGGAATCATCACTTCATGGCTAGGCTTCATGGTTTGGGATTTGGCTTGAAAAATGAAAGTGTAAAATTGGACAAAATGCAAATACATAGTGAAATTGAGAATTACACAACCAATGAGGGTGAGACAAGTTTCAACAGCTCACACATGGCATTTGGAAGTTGTGTGAGCTGTCAAATAGGTGGCATTGAGCTGGCAAGTGAAATTCCTATTTTGCCCTCACTTTGAAAATTAACCATTTTCACTAATACACTCCATTTGGTTAATGACATGATTAAACTTGGTTTAAGCACACATATATAAGCCTAATCACTTTCTAATCCTAACAGAATTTCACATTCACCAAGATTAGATCTGAAACCTCTCAAATTCATCAAAATCTCAAGAACACCATAAACACAAAACTTCATCAAACTTCATCAAATTTCATCCAATTCTCAAAATTCTTTTTGCATTGAACTCCTCTCATCCTCTTCTCAAACTGTTTGTGGAGTTTGGATTGGAAAAAGCTTGGAATCGTGACTGTCATAGCAAGCATCATCCATGGCTTTTGGAATTTTCGAGTGCTAGAGGCTACCTGGAGTTGAAGCAATCATCCTATTCACCTTCCACAAGTTCCTACTGCTGCTGTTTCAAGGAATCGAGCTTCAAAAACAACAAGAATCACACTGCCATTCCAGGTTTTGAGTTTTTTCGAATTGCAAGATTTTGTGAATTGTTAGATGCGTTCTGTAGAGCATTAATTGTAGAGCACGGTGATAGTTTTAGTTTAGCAAATGATGAACCATAGCTTACTAAATCTGGATTTAAAGATTGGATCCCAAACCCTAACTTGCTCGATTCACAAAATAGAGAAACAATTAGGACAAATAGAGTTCATATTTGGATTGTGCGTGTTCAGACGATTCTATTGGTTATTCGCATGTCCATTTTGGTGACGTTTTGAATTTAGCGTGTTCTTGAGGATTCTGGGTAGAAGAAGAAGTTTTCTGGAAATATTAGTGAGTTTGATCCGTGTTTTCATTTGAAAATTCAAATTCGGAGTTTACCGCCCCCGCGCCAATTATTTACAAATATGCCATTGGATTTTTCATTTAATTTGATTAATTCTAAAAATTCATTAACATGTTTAAAAATTCATAAAAAATTGTAGAAAATTCAGAAAAATGTGGAAATTTTTGTGTTGACTTTGTTGTTGAGTGTAGAATTTGTGTGACCTATTGGTCAAAGTTGTGCATGGTAGGAATAATGTTTGACCTAGGGATCTTTAACATGTACTCATTTTTGATACATTCTACCAATTCCAATGTGAAATTCTCATGCTTACAAATAAATGTCTTGAAAATTTTTGTGATGATTGTTGACTGGTTGATGCTTATTTACATGTAGATTTCATGAATTTTTGATACCTGATCATTGAGTTATGAATTTTGGAACTTAGGTGTGACAATTTGTGTCACACCTCATTATGTCAATTTGCTGGATTTATTTGAGTGACTTAGACTTGGTGAAATGATGTGAAATTTTGCATGATGGTTCATTAACATGTTAAGATGCTATGTGAATTTTTGTGGAATTTTACATTGCATTTTCAAATTGATTGCTATTTTTCATCTCTGGTGGTTGAATTTGCAAGTTCATGTGACATAGGTTGGTAGATTTAATGTGAAATGCTCATATGGTATTGAATGGTCATGAAATTTGATATGCATGTTGTAGACACATGATGTGACATCCCTGTTTTGGTCTCACTCATTTCTTTACTGTTTTCATTGAGTTATGAATTTTTGAAGTGGAAGCATATGTTGATGTTGTGATTTGGAGCATGTAACTGTGTCTGTTTTTGTTGATTTTTATTGACATGGTTCCCTTTGCCCAATTAAGCTGAAATTTGGTGTGCCATACCTGGATTAGGTCCTGTTTAAGTGTAATTTATTTGAGATTTTTTGGATTTGTTTTGATATGGATTTGAATGCAATAGTTCTGTTTGCATGTTTGGTGTTTCATTTGAACTAGTTTGAATTGTTTTGTGCATAAAATGAACATGATGAATGATATGGACATGGGATTAATTGTGTTGGCTCTTGTTTGACATTAATTTGACTTTGGTTGGTGAATACCTTGCTGTTTAGGAATTTTTCTTGCCTTTGGACCCTAGGCTTAGCCTAGTGGTCTTGTTGCTAATATTTGCTTGATTTTTCAGGATCAAAAGCATAATGCACATGGAGAATGAATCAAGTTAAATGTAATTGATGTTGTTTGATGTTTGTACACTAACATAACATTGTTTTGTAGGTTGTGAAGTTTGGGATTGAGCTGTGAGCTTGCTTTGTTGTGCATTGATCTGTATAGATTAATTGGTTGATACTTGCTGTTTAGTTTTGTCTGTCTGAGTACTAACTGTGTTTGACTGTTTCCAGGTACTTTTAGTTGCTCAGTTCCTTGTGAACTTTTGCTTTGCTTTGCTTAAGCAACTTGCATTGAGGTATAACTTCCTAACTTCATGTAGTCTGGAGACCCGGCTGTTACCGGGCCGGGCAAATAAATGTCTGAAGTCCTCCTTAAGAGGCGATGATTGTGATTGTTTAATTTTGTGCCTAAGCAGGTAAAGTCCTTAATCAAGGCAATTGGTGGAAGGTAGGGATATGCAATCTATCCCCCACTATTCAGTTGAGTCTTATCCTTGCTCCCATTACATGGTTGTAGCATTGAGATCACAAGCCCAAGATCCGTGCAGTGCACATTGTGTCAGAGTCTCTGAGTATAGAAGGGTTCCCCCATTCTGGACCCATGCTCATTTGTCAGAAGCTCTCCCTGGTTAGGGATAAGAGCTGTGAGGTCTGATCCTCACTTCACCTCTCATCTGCTTCACCTTAGCCTCGTAATGGCAAGGTTAAGAGCAAACACAGCCCGTACAGACGACTCGCTTCGGCAGTCAAACCTATTGTGTGAGCCACTTGTTTGGTTATAGTGCGTGCTGTGTGGATATCTGTTTGAGATGCTTGTTCTCATTTGATGTATGCTTGAATTATTTTGTATGCTTGTGTGCTTGCTTCTTTCCTGGATAGGAGTAGTTTGCTTATGCAAGTAGGATAGAAAACCGAACTTAGGGTTGACTTTGCATGACAACATCTAGGCTCGAGTCGTAGTCTCCCTAGTGTTGTGTCTCCCTCTGTTATCTGGTTAGGCTAAGTCCTTTATCCCTGCGTAGGGGAACTACATCGCCCTGATCCTTGTTCCAGACAAGGTATGTAGGCAGGTGGTCGTGCGAGACCACTCCGGGCAACCTTTTTCTTTTTTGCGTGCGTTTACTTGTTATCTGACTGTGTGTTTTGGTTCGGATGCCGACGTAAGCCCAGTGATTGGCAGTCGGGCTCCCCGTTTGCCGTTTTGAGTGTGTTTTGGTTCGGATGCTGACGTAATTCCATCGAGTGGTTGTCAGGCTCCATGTTTGCCACCCTTGCTTGTTTGTATGTTTTGTGTTGTTTGGCGTGCGTAAGCCGAACTACAGTGGCTCTGATTCTTGTTCCAGACAAGATATGTAGGCATAAGGTGCGATACCTTATCGAGCTCCCTTCTCTTAACCCCACCTGCGTTCCCCGTGTGTGTGTGTGATATTTTAGCAACCTATTCTTTATTCTAGGACGTGGATCCCGTCGAGTACGACGGACGTGAGGGGTGCTAATACCTTCCCCTTGCGTAACCGACTCCCTTACCCTTTCTCTCTGGTCGCGAGACCATTTCCTTTCCAGGTTTCTCTGAGCGTTTCCTTTCCCTATCTTGGGATAAATAACGCGCAGTGGCGGCTCTGTGTTGTATTTTTGTTCGAGCCTCGCCGGTTGATTTTTCGCAGGATGCGACAGTGGGTTGCTGCCCGCACTGAGTTGGAAGCTACCGGGAGTGCTGAGATCACTTGGGCGGTGTTCAGAGAGAGATTCCTGAGGAAGTACTTTCCAGAGGATGTCAGAGGAAAGAAAGAGATAGAGTTCTTAGAATTGAAGCAGGGCAACCGGTCTGTTACTGAGTATGCTGCTAATTTCACAGAGATGTCGAAGTATTACACTCCCTATGATGAGGCTACTGGGGAATTTTCAAAATGTGTGAAGTTTGAGAACGGGTTACGTCCCGAGATCAAGCAGGCTATTGGGTATCAGCGGATTAGAGTGTTTTCTGACTTGGTTGACTGTTGCAGGATTTTTGAACAGGATACCAAGGCCAGAGCGGAGAGCTATCAGCAGAGGGTTGATAGGAAAGGCAAGAATCAGAATGATCGTGGGAAGCCGTATGCAGCTGGCAAAGGTTTCCAGAGACAGAGTGGGATGAAGAGACCTAGTGGGGGAGACTCCAGTGCCCCTGCTAAGTGTTACAGATGTGGTCAGGCTGGACATCGTATCCATGAGTGTACCAGTACTGAGAAGAAGTGTTTCAAGTGTGGCAAAGGTGGTCACTTGGCTGCAGAGTGTCGGTTGAAGACTATGACTTGTTTCAACTGTGGAGAGGTGGGTCATATCAGTCCACAGTGTCCTAAGCCGAAGAAAGAGAACCAGTCGGGAGGCAAGGTCTTTGCTTTATCAGGTTCTGAGACTTCTGCAGATGATCGTTTGATCCGAGGTACGTGTTATATTAATGGCTTTCCTCTTGTAGCTATTATTGACACAGGTGCGACTCATTCCTTTATATCTTTGGATTGTGTTGTGAAACTTAAATTAGAGATATCTGAGATGCATGGGAGTATGGTGATTGATACTCCTGCGAAGGGTTCAGTGACTACTACTTCAGTTTGTTTGAATTGTCCTTTGAGTATTTTTGGTAGAAACTTTGGGATGGACCTCGTGTGTCTTCCACTAGTGCAGATTGATGTTATCCTGGGTATGAACTGGTTGGTGTTTAACCGAGTTTATATCAACTGTTTTGATAAGACTGTGATCTTTCCTGAGATTGGGGAAGGAAAGAGTTTGTTTCTATCAGCAAGGCAGGTGAATGAGGCAGTAGCAGATGGGGCAGAGTTGTTTATGCTGTTAGCGACTGTGGAGGCTAAAGATAAACTGGTGATTTGCGATCTAGCCGTGGTGTGTGACTTTCCTGATGTGTTTCCTGAGGAAGTGAATGAATTACCGCCAGAGGGTGAAGTTGAGTTCTCGATTGATTTGGTACCTGGTACTAGGCCGATATCGATGGCTCCGTACCGTATGTCTGCTGTTGAGTTAACTGAATTGAAGAGTCAGCTGGAAGATCTGTTGGATAAGAAATTTATTCGTCCGAGTGTGTCACCGTGGGGCGCACCAGTGTTATTGGTTAAGAAGAAAGAAGGTACTATGAGGTTGTGTGTGGACTACAGGCAACTGAATAAAGTGACGATCAAGAATCGATATCCTTTGCCGAGGATTGATGATTTGATGGATCAGTTGGTTGGTGCGAGTGTGTTCAGCAAAATAGATTTGAGATCGGGGTATCATCAGATACGTGTGAAAACTGAGGATATTCAGAAGACTGCTTTCAGAACAAGGTATGGACATTATGAGTATTCTGTAATGCCTTTTGGTGTGACTAATGCGCCTGGGGTATTTATGGAGTATATGAATAGGATTTTCCATCCGTACCTAGACAAGTTTGTTGTGGTGTTTATTGACGATATCTTGGTTTATTCGAAATCTGAAGAAGAGCATGCTGAACATTTGAGAGTGGTTTTAGGAGTTCTACGAGAAAAGAAGTTATTTGCTAAACTGTCCAAGTGTGAATTTTGGTTAGAAGAGGTTAGTTTTCTTGGTCATGTGGTTTCAAGAGGTGGTGTTGCTGTTGATCCTTCTAAGATAGAAGCGGTATCTAAGTGGGAAGCTCCGAAGTCAGTTTCTGAGATAAGGAGTTTTCTTGGACTTGCAGGTTATTATAGGAAATTCATTGAGGGATTTTCTAAGTTGGCGTTACCGTTGACGATGTTGACTAGAAAAGGGCAAGCGTTTGTTTGGGACTCAAAATGTGAAAAAGGTTTCCAAGAGTTAAAGAGAAGGTTAACTACTGCTCCTATTCTGATATTACCAAGTCCGTCGGAACCATTTGAGGTTTACTGTGATGCTTCATTGTTGGGTTTGGGTGGTGTTTTGATGCAGAATAAGTAGGTTGTAGCCTATGCTTCGAGACAACTGAAGGTTCATGAGAGGAACTATCCGACACACGATTTAGAGTTGGCAGCTGTGGTATTTGTTCTGAAGTTATGGAGGCACTACTTGTACGAGTCAAGATTTGAGGTTTTCAGTGACCATAAAAGTTTAAAGTATTTGTTTGATCAGAAAGAGTTGAATATGAGACAGAGGAGATGGTTAGAGTCTCTGAAGGATTATGACTTTGGTTTGAATTACCATCCGGGTAAAGCAAACGTAGTGGCTGATGCATTGAGTCGGAAATCATTGCACGTGTCTATGTTAATGGTTAAGGAATTGGATTTAATTGAGCAGTTTAGAGACTTGAGTTTGGTGTGTGAGAGTACTCACAATAGTGTTAAATTGGGAATGTTGAAGTTAACGAGTGGTATTCTGGATGAGATTAGAGAGGGTCAGAAATCCGATGTGCTTTTGGTTGATAAGTTGACTCTAGTGAATCAAGGTCAAGGTGGTGAATTCAGAGTTGATGAGAATGGTGTTTTGAAATTTGGTAATCGGGTGTGTATTCCGGATGTTACCGAACTTAAGAAGAGTATTCTTGAGGAAGGACATCGTAGTGGCCTGAGTATTCATCCTGGGGCTACGAAGATGTATCATGATTTGAAAAAGTTATTTTGGTGGCCGGGAATGAAAAGAGAAATTGCGAGTTTTGTTTATTCTTGTTTGACTTGTCAGAAGTCGAAGATTGAGCATCAGAAGCCGTCTGGGCTAATGCAACCGTTGGCTATTCCAGAGTGGAAGTGGGATAGTATCAGTATGGATTTTGTTTCTGGTTTACCGAGGACAATTAAGAATTTTGAAGCTATTTGGGTGATTGTTGACAGATTGACAAAATCGGCTCATTTCATTCCGATCAGAATGGATTATCCGTTAGAGAGATTAGTTGAGTTGTATATTGAGAAAATTGTAAGTTTGCATGGTATTCCGTCGAGTATTGTTTCGGACAGAGATCCTAGATTTACATCGAAGTTCTGGGAAGGTTTGCAGAGGGCTTTGGGAACTAAGCTGAGATTGAGTTCTGCATATCATCCGCAGACTGACGGTCAGACTGAGAGGACGATTCAGTCACTGGAGGATCTTTTGAGGGCTTGTGTTTTGGAAAAGGGAGGTGCTTGGGATTGTTATTTACCTTTGATTGAGTTTACCTACAACAATAGTTTTCATTCGAGCATTGGTATGGCACCGTTTGAAGCTTTGTATGGTAGGAGATGTCGGACACCTTTATGTTGGTATGAGTCCGGTGAGAGTGCTGTGGTTGGACCGGAGATTGTTCAACAAACTACGGAAAAGATTAAGATGATTCAGGAGAAGATGAGGATTTCTCAGAGTCGTCAAAAGAGTTATCACGACAAGAGGAGGAAGTCACTTGAGTTTCAAGAGGGAGATCATGTGTTTCTTCGTGTTACTCCGATAACTGGGGTTGGTCGAGCTTTGAAGTCGAAGAAGTTAACACCTCGATTTATTGGTCCTTATCAGATTTTGGAGAGGATAGGGGAGGTAGCCTATCGTATCACTTTACCGCCGTCACTTGCGAATTTGCATGAGGTTTTTCATGTGTCTCAGTTGAGGAGGTACATTCCTGATCCGTCGCATGTGGTCCAAGTAGATGATGTACAGGTGAGAGATAACCTGACTGTTGAGACATCACCTATGAGGATTGAGGATCGAGAGTTGAAGCAGTTGCGGGGTAAAGAGATTGCTTTGGTAAAGGTAGTTTGGGGAGGACCAGCAGGTGGCAATGTAACTTGGGAACTGGAGAGTCAGATGAAGGAGTCTTATCCAGAGTTATTCGCTTGAGGTATGTTTTCGAGGACGAAACCTCTTTTAGTGGGGGAGAGTTGTAACACCCCGATAAAATATGATAATTATTTAATTTAAGTTTAATAGTATATTATGATGATAATATGAATGAGAGGGTATTATTTTTTTCAAAATAAAAGATAAACCATTCATATATATTATTATTAGTATATTTATTAATTTAATTAAATAATTGGAATATTATTGGATTATTATTATTGGAATAATAAAGTTGGAATTGGAACGGTTTCTGGAATCAGTAAAGAGTCCCATTTAGTAAAAAGGTTTTCACAACGTGAAAAGAGAGAAGCGACTAAAAAGTGGAAAAAGGGCAAAAAGGAAGAGCAAGAGAAAAAGGGTTGAAGAAGGGAAAAGCTTGAAGTTAAAGGATTTGCCGGATTAACTCAGGTAAGGGGGGTTTATCGTCGTTTAATGGGTATTATGGGTTAACATGTAATGGGTAGTAATAAGCCATTGAATCGACTCTAATTAGGATGATGAATGCTGCAAATTATGAACTTATGGATGAATGAAATATGGGTTTATAATTGAAGAAAATTTGTAGGAATCGGATGTAATAAGGTTAGAAATTGTGAAATTGAATGGGTATGATCTGTGTTAGATAATATGAATGAATGCTGTGTAAAAATTGGACTATGGAAGGTTGGATCTGAGAAATCTCGTAGCAGAGAAAACCCATAGCAGATCTGGAAAATTGGTTTCTGGTCATACGCGTATGACACTAGGCCATACGCGTATGAGATGACCTGGTACGCGTATGGGGTGAGGCCATACGCGTATGAATGGAGAAGATGATGTTCTAAACGTAGTTTTGTCTCTGTCGGTATGCGTATGGGAGAAGTGGTACGCGTAGCATACGCGTATGGGAGAGGCCATACGCGTATGGGCTTGGCTAGGAAATGTGCCATACGCGTATGGACATGGGGCATACGCGTATGGGCAGAAGTTTGGTTTTTTCTGAGTTGTTGTTGTGCAGTTTTGGTCGTTTCAGCTGAGTGATGTAATTTAGCTGATGTATGATATAGTAGGGATCATTTTCCGTTGTTTTGAGTCGTATAGGTATTAGTAGAGTGTGCTAATACTGTGATTTATTATTTGGCATGACATGATATGATTCTGTGATAAAAATGCTGATGATGTATGATGGTATGCATAATGCTGTGAATGTATCTATTATGTATGCAATTGTGGATGGACTGTTTATGGCTTAGAGTGTGAGCATATGTCCATTGTGGATTGTTGTTGATGTTTGCATGCTAGGTGATTTAGCGTGCATAGCATGGCCTTTATGGTGGTAGCTAATTCCCATGGTGAGGAATTAGTGAGTGAGTCACTAGGTCTCAAATGAGTGGGACTAGTGAGCTTGGTAGCCGTATCTGGGTTTGATCGGTGAGGTTGAACTATGTGTTCACGAATAGTCGGTACCGCATGCATGGAGTCTCATTTCATAATGTATGTATGGCGTATAATATGAATGGATGTATTCCAATATTATACGTGTGTTTTGTGTTTGTGTTGAGTATGATTTATGAGTTGATGTTGCCGTTGCTGAATGTGTGATATGATTAGGGTGATGAATGTGTTAATTTACTTAACATTACATGATATTTTATAATGCTTATTATATCGATTGAGGAACTCACCCTTACAACTATGTTTCAGGTAACGAGCAGTGATTGAGTAGAAGCTAGTGCTTGAAGTCTAGTGTAGTTCCTTAGTGGGTCATGCTCTAGTATATGTAACATCGGGACGGGATGTTTTACTTTGTTTTCATCTTTGGTTGTTGAACAATTTTACATGTAATGTGTTACATGGTCTGTATGTTGTTAGATTTCCATCCGCTGCGAATTGTGCAATGTTTTATTTTGATTAATAAATGAGCATGACAGGTTATTTTGGTGAATGGTGTGAAGTTTCAAGTGTGACACCCTGAAATTGCATATCTACTCTGATTCATATTTTGTTGTTTTAATTAATTATTGGGGTATTTTAGAAGGGTGTTACAGTATCTTGCAAGGAGTTATGTTAGTACTGATGTTGGAACCCGTGGAAGGTTCTGTGATTTCCCTGAATGGTCCCTTGAAGTAGGTGGATGGACTATTCATGACAGGAACTGTGTGTACCTGTCTCTGGAGGTTGGAAATTGGACTTTGTGTGGGACAACTGTGCTAGTATTGAATCATATGCAAACTTGGTATGTTCTTGGAGGCTGATCTAGTGAAGTGCGTGTTCATAGGTTGAGTTGTATTATGAGTTCCGCTGCATAATGTAACACCTCAAAATTTGCCCTCCTCTCTTGGGACTAGCATAACATATTGCATATCATTTTTAGGTCATTAGGCATTGCATATTGCATATCATGTGGTTACATTGTGCAAGTCATCCTCACAAGTCTTGATCAGAAGATGAGGAAGTCAAAGTGCAAGCTAGGGTTTTATTGGACTGGTCATTAATCATCTGAGGATGTGGAGGTCCAAATTAGGGTTTCATGATTCTCAAAAGATATTGGTCTTCATCTTGATTACAATGGTTCATCATCATCATCATGGTTTGTCATCATCAAGTGTTGAAGTATTCCTGGAGATTAGGGTTTTGACCACTGGTCAACCCTAATCAGTTGCATTGGGCCAATCAGGGCATGATCAGGAGATGGGGTCTATGATGGAGATGGGGATCATCTTATGTTTTTATGGAGCTTATTGAGGCTAGGGTTTCATCCTTGAGCCGTTTCTTCAGAGGATTGGGGCTCAGATTGATCAGTGCATGACCAGATTCATCTATCAGTTGAAAAAGTCAACTGTGGTCAACTGTGCTTGATTTTATGGATTTGGAGGTGGAATTGAGTTGGATACATTTCATTCATGTTGGAACAAGTGTTATTTGATATTTCAAAGCTCAAGAATGGAGAAAATAAAGTCAGACAAGAAACTGCCAAAAATAGAAAGTGACTTGTAATGGAAGTTTCCAAAAATGGAAAGTTTTGACCACAAAATTACGTGTCCAAAAAAGCTTCAAATGAAACTTTGTTCAACATGAAAGTTGTAGATCTTGATCTCACCTTTCCAAAAAGTCCAAGAACTTGAAATTCCCATGTATGGTTGGCAAGTTATGGTCCATTCAATTTCAAAAATGACCCATAATCAAAGTGACATAACTTCCACATGGAGTGTCCAAATTGGATGATCTTTTTATGTGCAAACTCCATTTGACATGTACTTTCATGGTGCATAATTGGATTTCATCAAAAATGGTCAATACAGAAAGTCAATTTTCAAGTGTACAGTTAAAAGATCCAGGGGCAAAATGGTCCAACTTGAGAAATAATGAGAATTTTGGAATAGGGATTTTTGCAACACCTCACAAATGCAATTTGAAAATGGTTTGAACTGTCATAACATGTTGAGGTTCATTATTTGGTTAAGTCACTTTTGAACTTCACTTGAAAAATGCATAAAGTGCCATGACATAGTGAAAATGCAAATTACACATCCAATGGCCATGGGACAAGTTGCAACAGATCACACATGTCATTTTGAGAGTGTGTGAGCTGTCAAATGAGCTGTCATTGGCCTGTGGTGAAATGGCATTTTTGCCCTTGCTTTGAAAATGACATTTATGCCAATTACCATTCATTTTGGTTAATTCATGATTAAGGATGTAATTAGTTGGAAGTATAAATTCTTAATTGTAACTAACTTTGATCACAATCACAATTCACCAGAAATTGCAAACTTTTCCCTCCAAATTCTCAAGAAAGCTCAAGAACATTCAAGAGCAAAAATCCAAAAATCTCTTCCAATTCTCCATCAAATCGTGTGATTTTTGTTGCTTCAATCTCCATTCATCTTCTACCTCAACTGTTTTGGCAAGGCAACATCAAGATCTTCACCAATCGTGACTGTTCCAATTATGCTCATCAATGGCTTTTGAAGATTCCTTCCACTAGAAGCGATTTCAATTGAACCTAACACCTCCAGTCCTCTTCCTGAGCTTGGTGCTTCACCTGTTTTGGATCAAGAAGCGCAAAGAACACACGAATCATCACTGCCTTCCAATTAAGGTGAGATTTCGAATCTCACGATTTTGTCAATTGTTATAGGCGTTTGAAAGAGTGCTCGATGTAGTTTATCATGATATAATTAGTTTTTGATTTGGTGAACCATAGGATAAGTTATGTTGATTCAAAGATTTGAGAGCAAAACCTAATTCGATCGATCCGGTTTGTACAGTTAGATTTAGGTTGATTAGGTTACATATTCGTGTTCCTGGAGATTAGACCTTTCCAACGGATATAAGTTTGTGGATTTCCGTTGAGTTTTGATGTTCTTGTTGTTCATGCGTTTCTGGAAATACGCGTGTTGAAGATGAAGATTTCTGGAGAATTTTTGTAGTTTGATCCGTGCCAAGCTTGTTCCAATTTCAAATGTTGTTTCCCGCGGAATCCTAGCCACTCACGTTGCGCCACTGCATTATTGAAACGATGCGTTTTGGTACCGGTGGGAGATAATTACAACAATGCCACGGATTTCATTTAGTTTAATAAAACATTCAATAATTATTTAAAAAATTACCAAAACTTAGAAAAATCATAGAAAATTATTGGCTAATCAGAAAATTATGAGAGTTTTTTTTGTTAGATCCCATTTTTCCTCTAGTTTTTTATGAGCATGGTTTTACAAGTTGTGCATGGTGAAATATTGACTTTGCCTAGGGAACTTTGACTTGTGTGTATTTTTTACATGTTTTGCCATTTTCATTGTGAAATGCTCATACCATAAAAGAAATGTCTGGAATTTTTTGAGCTTATTCTAGACATGTTGCTGGTGATTTACATATAAAGTTTGTGATTTTTGGATACCTGTGGAGTAAGATATGATTTTTTGAATCTAGGTGTGACAATTTGTGTCACACCTAGCTAGGTCAACTTTCTGGATTTATTTGCATGACCTATGATTGTTGAAATGGAGTGAAATTTTGCATGAATGATTATTGATATGTTGAGATGTCTTGTGAATTTTTATGGATTTTTCCATGGCATTTTCAATTTGATTGATATTTTTCTTCTCTGTTGGCTCATTGTGCAAGATTGTATGACACATGTTTGTATATCTTGTGTGAAATTCTCATATGGTTTTGGATGAATGTGAAATTTGGTATGCTGATTTTAGACACATTGTAGGACATCCCTGTTTTGGTCCCATTCATTTCTTAATTGTTTTCATTGACTTATGAATTTTTGAAGTGAATGCATGTGTTGATACCTTGAATTGGTTTGAATAATTGTGTCTGTATTTCTTGATTTTCATTGCCTTAGTTCCTTTTGTCCAATTGAGCTGAAAATAGACATGCTATACCTTGAATATGTCCTGTTTAGGTGTGAATTATTTGAGGATTTTTGGAATTGTTTTGATATGCTTTTGATTGAAGTTATTCTGTTTGGACATTGGATGTTGCATTTGACCTAGTTTGTGATGTTTTGGTCATGAAATGAATATGGTGAATGATATGAGTATGGGATCAATTGTATTGGCTTTCTATTTGCATTAATTTGGTTTTGGTTGAGAATTGTTTGCTGTTTAGAGTTTTTTCTCCCTTTTGGACCCTAGGCTTGGCCTAGTGGTCCAGTTTCTCACATTTGGATTGACTTTTCAGGATGAAATGCATGGTGCTTAAGGAGAATGCTTCAAGTCAATAAAATTGGGATTGTTTGATGTGGAGAACTAACATAACTTTGTTTTGTAGGTTGTGAAGCGTGAGCTTGAGCTTGTAGCTTGCATTTATGTGCTTGTGTTGTTTGTATAGTCTGACTGATTAACATTTGCTGTTTATTGTTGTCTGTCTGTGTACTGATGATACTTGATTGATTTCAGGTACATTTAGTCGCTTACAGTTCTTTAAGAACTTGCTTGCTGCTGCTTGGTTTTTAAACCACTCGAGGTAGGACTTCTATTCTTCATGTAGTCTGGGAGACCCGGTCTGTTATTTGGCCGGGCAAAATGTCTGAAGTCCTCCTTAAGAGGCGATGTTTGTGATTGTTTAATATTGTGCCTAAGCAGGTGAAGTCCTCTATGAGGCAATTGGTGGAAGCCAAGGGATATGCAATCTATCCCCCACTATTCTGTGAGTCGTCCCTCTGCTCACACGGCTGTGTGTTGATGCATTGGGACACAAACCCAAGATCTCGTGCTGTTGCACAATCGAGTCAGAGTCTTTGAGCGTAGAAGGGTCCCTCCATTCTGGACCCACGCTCCTTTGTCTAAAAGCTCTCCCTGGTCAGGGATAAGAGCTGTGAGGTCTCATCCTCACTTCACCTTTTCATCTGCTTCACCTTAGCCTCGTAATGGCAAGGTTAAGAGCGAATACTACCTATGTACAGATGACTTGCTTCGGCAGTCAAACCCATTGTGTGAGCCTCACTTGATTGGTTATAGTGTGTGCTATGTGAATATTTGCTTGAAATGCTTGTGTTTGCTCTGTTTTGATTTGCATGCTTGTATGCTTGCTTCTTTCCTGGATAGGATTAGTTTGCAATTGTGCAAGTAGGTAGAAACCTCAACGTAGGGTAATGATGCATGACAACACTAGGCTCGAGTACAGCTCCCTGGTAGTGTGTCTTCCCTTGGTTTCTGGCTAGATTTTCTTTCCCTTGAGGGGGAACTACATCGCCCTCAAATAAAAACACAACACAGAGCCGCCACTGCGCGTTATTTATCCCAAAATAGGGAAAGGAAACGCTCAGAGAAACCTGGAAAGGAAATGGTCTTGCGACCAAAGAGAAAGGGTAAGGGAGTCGGTTACGCAAGGGGAAGGTATTAGCACCCCTCACGTCCGTCGTACTCGACGGGATCCACGTTCTAAAATAAAGAATAGGTTGCTAAACATCACACACACACACAGGGAACGCAGGTGGGGTTAAGAGAAGGGAGCTCGATAGGACATCGCATCCTATGCCTACATATCTCGTCTGGAACGAGAATAAGAGCCACTGTAGTTCGGCTCACGCACGCCAAACAACACAAAACACACAAACAGATGGCAAACATGGAGCCCGACAACCACTAGATGGAATTACGTCAGCATCCGAACCAAAACACACTCAAAGGGGCAAACGTGGAGCCCGACAGCCAATCACTGGACTTACGTCAGCATCCGAACCAAACAAACATAATCAGATGACAAGTAAACACACACAAAAAAGAAAAAGGTTGCCCGGAGAGACCTCGCACGGTCTCCTGCCTACATACCTCGTCTGGAACGAGGATCAGGGCGATGTAGTTCCCCCTCAAGGGAAAGAAAACCTAGCCAGAAACCGAGGGAAGACACACTACCAGGGAGCTGGACTCGAGCCTAGTGTTGTCATGCATCATTACCCTACGTTGAGGTTTCTACCTACTTGCACAACTGCAAGCTACTCCTATCCAGGAAGCAAGCATACAAGCATACAGATCAAAACAAGCATTTCAAGCAAATATTCACATAGCACACACTATAACCAATCAAGTGAGGCTCACACAATGGGTTTAACTGCCGAAGCAAGTCATCTGTACATGGGTATTATTCGCTCTTAACCTTGCCATTACGAGGCTAAGGTGAAACAGATGAAAGGTGAAGTGAGGATGAGACCTCACAGCTCTTATCCCTGACCAGGGAGAGCTTCAGACAAAGGAGCGTGGGTCCAGAATGGAGGGACCCTTCTACGCTCAAAGACTCTGACTCGATTGTGCAACAGCACAGGATCTTGGGTTTGTGTCCCAATGCATCAACACACAGCCGTGTGAGCAGAGGGATGACTCACAGAATAGTGGGGGATAGATTGCATATCCCTTTGATCCACCAATTGCCTCTTAGAGGTCTTTACCTGCTTGGCACAAATGTAAACAACCACAAACATTGCCTCTTAAGGAGGACTTCAGACAATTGCCCGGCCAGGTAACAGGACGGGTCTCCCAGACTACATGAAGAATAGAAGTCCTACCTCAAGTGGTTTAAAAACCAAGCAGCAGCAAGCAAGTTCTTAAAGAACTGTAAGCAACTAAATGTACCTGAAATCAATCAAGTATCATCAGTACTCAGACAGACAAACAGTAAACAGCAAATGTTAATCAGTCAGACTATACAAACAACACAAGCACATAAATGCAAGCTACAAGCTCAAGCTCAAGCTTCACAACCTACAAAACAAAGTTATGTTAGTTCTCCACATCAAACAAATTCAATTTTATTGACTTGAATCATTCTCCTTAAGCTTTGTGCATTTCATCCTGAAAAGTCAAACCAAATGTGAGAAACTGGACCACTAGGCCAAGCCTAGGGTCCAAAAGGGAGAAAAAATTCTAAACAGCAAGTAATTCTCAACCAAAACCAAATTAATGCAAATAGAAAGCAAATGCAATTGATCCCATACTCATATCATTCACCATATTCATTTCATGACCAAAACAAGTCAAACTAGGTCAAATGCAACATCCAATGTCCAAACAGAATGACTTCAATCAAAAGTATACCAAAATAATTCCAAAAATCCTCAAACAATTCACACCTAAACAGGACCTATTCAAGGTATAGCATGTCAATTTTCAGCTCAATTGGACAAAAGGAACTAGGGCAATGAAAATCAAGAAATCCAGACAAGATTATGTAAGCCAATTCAAGGTATCAACACATACATTCACTTCAAAAATTCATAACAGAGTGAGAACAATTAAGAAATGAATGGGACCAAAACAGTGATGTCCTACAATGTGTCAACAATCAGCATACCAAATTTCATCTTCATCCAAAACCATATGAGAATTTCACACAAGATTTACCAACATGTGTCACACAAGCTTGCACAATGAACCAACAGAGATGAAAAATATCAATCAAATTGAAAATGCCACATAAAAATCCAGAAATATTCACATAACATCTCAACACATCAATAATCATCCATGCAAAATTTCAATCCAATCCAACATCTCTAGGTCATGCAAATAAATCCAGAAAGTTGACCTATCTAGGTGTGACACAAATTGTCACACCTAAGTTCAAAAAATCATATCTCACTCTACAGGTATCCAAAAATCACAAACTTTACATGTAAATCACCATCAACATGTCCAGAATGAGCTCAAAAAATTTCAGGAATTTCTTTAAATGTATGAGCATTTCATGATGAAAATGGTAAAACATGCAAAAAATACACACAAGTCAAACATCCCTAGTCCAAGTCAATATTTCATCATGCACAACTTGTAAAATCATGCTCATAAAAAACTAGAGGAAAAAGGGGAGCTATCAAAAAAAACCTCATAATTTTCTGATTTTCCATTATTTTTTTATGATTTTTCTAAGTTTTGGTAATTTTTTAAATAATTATTGAATGTTTTATTTTAATTAAATGGAAGCAGTGGCAGTTTGGTAATTAAGCGCGCAGGATGTCAAAACGCAGCGCTTAACTAATGTAGTGTCAGCGCGTGGTTGGCTGGCTTTGGCGCTAAACACGAATTCGAATTGCCAGGCCAGAATGAAAGATCAAACGCGTGTTCATCATCATTTTCGCTCAACAATTTTCCAGAAATCTCAAGAACACTCGAAGAACAAACCCTAACCAAAATCTACAAACGAGTAACCGTTGGAAAGGTCTGAGTGAGAGGATCACAAATATGTCCTTGATTTCCACTAATTCTTCCTAAATCTCACGAATCGAACACTTTAGGTTTTCACATCAAAGCTTTGAATCAACATAACCTAGCCTATGGTTCACCATTTTACAAACTAAGCCTAGCATTGGATTCTACATTAAACGCACTTTCAAACGCATATAACAATTCATCAATCCATGAGATTCGAAAGTTCACCTTAATTCGAAGGCAGTGACGGATCTGGCGTTCTTGAAGCTTCTTGATCCAAAACAGATGAAGCAAGATGTTAGGGAAGATGAATGGAAGTGTTAGCCTAGCTCGAATTTGCCTCTAATGGAAGAAATCCTCAAACACCATAGTTGAACCTCACTTGGACAGTGGAGATTGGTGAAGCCTTTGATGTTGATCTTCAAAAACAGTTGAAGAAGATGATAATTGGAAGAAGCAGCAAGAAAAACCACACGATTTGATGGAGAATTGGAAGAGTTATGCTTCAATTTGCTTGATGTGTTCTTGAGAGGTTTTAGAGAATTTGGAGGGAAAAAAGGTTGAGATCTTGTGATTTGTGATTCTGTTAGAAGTTTGTTATGATTAGGAATATATATCTCCAATTAATCAAGCCTTAATCACCTTAATTAGCAAAATGAAATATGATTAGCAAAATGTCACTTTCAAAGGCAAGGGCAAAATGGTATTTTCATATGGGCTCTGTGACAGCTCATTGCCAGCTCACACATGCTCTAAATATCTGTCATGAGCTGTTGCAACTTGTCCCATCTTCATTGGCCATGTAATTTTGATTTTCACCATGCCATGGCACTTTGTTCATTTTTCAAGTTCATTTCAAAAGTGAATTCTTCAACCATTGCACCTTGACCTGTTATGATGATTCAAACCATTTCCAAATATCATTTGTGAGGTGTTACAAAAATCCCCATTCAAAAATTCCCATTATTTCTCAAGTTGGACCATTTTGCCCCTGGATTTTTAACTGTACACTTGAATTTTGACTTTTTGCATTGACCATTTTTGATGAATTCCAATTATTCACCATGAAAGTACATGTCAAATGGAGTTTGCACATAAAAAGATCACTCAATTTGGACACTCCATGTGGAAGTTATGCCCCTCTGATTATGGGTCATTTTTGAAATTGAATAGACCATAACTTGCCAACCATACATGGGATTTTCAAGTTCTTGGACTTTTTGGAAAGGTGAGACCAAGATCTACAACTTTCATGTTGAACAAATTTTCATTTGAAGCTTCCTTGTACATGTAATTTTGAGGTCAAAAACTTTCCATTTTGGGAAACTTCCATTACAAGTCACTTTCTATTTTTGGCAGATTTTGTCCTGACTTGATTTTCTCCATTCTTGAGCTTTGAAATGTCAAATAACACTTGTTTCAACATGAATGAAGTGTATCCAACTCTCTCCCACCTCCAAATCCATAAAATCAAGCACAGTTGACCACAATTGACTTTTTCAACTGATAGATGAATTTGGCAATGCACTGATCCAACTGAGCCCCAATTCTCTGATGAAATGGCTCAAGGATGAAACCCTAGCCTTAATAATCTCCATAAAACCATGGGATGATCCCCATCTCCATCATAGACCTCATCTCCTGATTATGCCCTGACTGGCCCAATGCAACTGATTAGGGTTGACCAGTGGTCAAAACCCTAATCTCAAGGAATGTGCTTCAACACTTGATGAAATCAAGACCATGATGATGATGATGAATCATTTAAATCAATATGAAGACCAATCTCCTTAAGAATCACAAAACCCTAATTTGGACCTCCACATCCTCAGATGATCAATGACCAGTCCAATGAACCCCTATCTTGCACACAACCTCTTATCTTCTGACCAAGACTTGGGAGGATGATTTGCACAATGTAACCACATGATATGCAATATGTAATGACTAATGACCTAAAAATGATATGCAATAATGCAAAGCTAGTCCCAAGAGAGGAGGGCAAATTTTGAGGTGTTACAGCTGCCCCTATTCAATCCACTGTGAACCTGTCGATATGAATAGCCTCGGATTTCAGATGATCAGGATGAAGAGTGATTGAATACCAAGAAACAGACGAACAATTTGCACTCTGATGGGAAAATAATTAACAACGCCTGTCAGAATCGGCGAAGAAACAATCTCTGAAAGAAAAATCCTTCTGGAACGGAAGAAAGTCGGCTTGATCACCGAATCACAGCAACATCGACCTGGATACCAAAATGAATGGTAACACAGGGACAACCACGGCCTGAACGCCACATCCGCTCGGGATTATTATTCTTTTTCTTCTTTTCTTGAACCCCGAAATTTTTCTGCTTTTTTCATTTTCTTGGCCTGAACACCACTTTGGTCTGAACACCTCTTCGGTCTGGATACCACTTCGGTCTGGATACCACTTCGGTCTGGATACCGGGAAACTGGCCAGATTGCCGCAAGCTGCATCGATCTAATCATCGTGAGCTTCTTCGATCTGGAATCGGAACTGGCCGGAGTGCCGCAAGTTCTTCGTCCTGACTGGTGAGAACCTCTTCGATCTGGAAATCGGAAACTGGCCGGAGTGCCACAAGTTCTTCGTCCTGACTGTTGAGAACCTCTTCGATCTGGAAATCAGAAACTGGCCGGATTGCCACAAGTTCTTCGTCCTGACTGTTGAGAACCTCTTCGATCTGGAAATCGGAAACTGGCCGGAATGCCACAAGTTCTTCGTCCTGACTGTTGAGAACCTCTTCGATCTGGAAATCGGAAACTGGCCGGAATGCCACAAGTTCTTCGTCCTGACTGTTGAGAACCTCTTCGATCTGGAAATCGGAAACTGGCCGGAATGCCACAAGTTCTTCGTCCTGACTGTTGAGAACCTCTTCGATCTGGAAATCGGAAACTGGCCGGAATGCCACAAGTTCTTCGTCCTGACTGTTGAGAACCTCTTCGATCTGGAAATCGGAAACTGGCCGGATTGCCACAAGTTCTTCGTCCTGACTGTTGAGAACCTCTTCGATCTGGAAATCGGAAACTGGCCGGAATGCCACAACGACCCATGCTGAGGATGACAAGCCCTGAGCCGACTGCTCTCTATTCAACCCTGGCAGACAAACACTTCGCGTTTAGCTGGGGATTATCTTCTTTCTTGTTTTTCTTTTTGGACCCCGAAACTTTCTTGATTAACATTCCCATCTCTGCTCGACAGAAACTTACCCTCCAGTATCGTACTACTGGGGAATATCCTTGATTAAAACCATGATGCTAGACTCCTCGGAGTAACACCTTCACTGTCTGATAAAACCACCTCCCAAACGGTAACCACGGCTTGAGACTAGCTTATGCGTGCAATATGATGCATGATTGATTTTTCTGCGTAATGCTCCATACTTATGGAAATGCTACGCGATTTATTTTTTCTATGCAACATGCTATGCTTACTCTACATGATGAATGCATAAAAAGCATCCCCCTCAAGGGACTCTTCTGAGGAGCACGAGACACTCTGCAGAGGAACTCGTCAATACTCCGATTCCGCCCTGCCGGGGAATAGCACTGCTGCTGGGAAAAGGCAACCCTTGCTGAGGAAACCTCCTTTGCACCCAATCAGCTCGAGAAACTGCGGGGATAAGCACCACCAACGCCCTCTGTGGGGATACAACAATCTTTGACTTGCTGAGGATATCAATCCCGAACCTCCTTTGGGAAACCCTCACAGATACCCGGTGACTTCATTGGGGAACTGCTCACAGATACTCTGCTGGGAAACAGCAACCTCCAGGCCTGTCGACTGGGGAAGCCTCGATCTGACACCTGCTGGGGATAATCATCCAAACCCTGCTAGGGAAAACGAATGCTACTCCGCTGGGGACAACCCATGCAATCCATAGATAGAATCAACTCAGCTGGGGATGCAAAAATCCGTCCGCTACGGAAACTCATCCAATCCACTGGTAGGATGAATACTGCTGGAGATATATTTCATTGAAACCCGCTCCACTCGGGGATAGCAACCTTCAGGCCTGGCTGCTGAGAAAACACCGTTTTAAATCTGCCGGGGATAACCATCTTGACTCAGCTGGGGATCCATAGACCTTGGATCTGCTGGGGAGTTGATCTTCCGATTCTGCTCGGGGACCTAGCTGGGAAATGAGAAAAGTTGGTACATAACACCCGTCGACTCGTCGAACCACGGTATCCGCCTCCCAATCTCGTATCAGCTTTCCATTTTTGAGAACTCCCAGACTCGTCTGGACCTTTTCTGCTCCATCATCTTGTATTCCCAATCGCTCCGCGCTCGACGGAAAGCGAACTCCTGGGATTTATACATACTTTTCAATCTTTCGACTTTGAAGAGTCTTCTTGATTAATTCCAAAGGTCGTCGGACGTCTCAACGTCTCTTCGTCGCTTCTCTACCCATCATTCGTCCCTGATTGGACCCTGTGGGGAATTTCTACAGACTTTCCAATCTTCCGATTTTGAAGAGTCTTCTTGATTAAAATCAAGGATCGTTGTACGTCTCAACGTCTTCGTCATCCTTTCACATTCATTCGTCCCTGATTGGACTCCATGGGGATTTGTTTCATCAACAGCTTCCACATCACAACCTGCAAGTGAGTGAAAATATCTAACAGTTCCTGCAAAACAGATCGTTAGATAAAACCATGCCCCAGGCGTGTCAAGACGAGGTCATTAGGCATTGAGACCTCGGCGTGCGAAATAACGCGCAGTGGAACTCAAATAACGCGCAGGTTGTTGAAACAAGAGGAGAAGGTGATTCAGCCGCATGCGGAGCGGATGGAGATTGTTATTCAAAGCACCGCCGAGGTCAGGAAGGAAAAAAATTGGGGCCGCTTCAGAGGCGAGTCGAAAGAAGAATGGTAGTCCTGTTGAAGGAGCATGTGGATACCTTCACCTGGTCATGTCAAGATATGTCAGGGTCGGATACCGATGTCGTTGTGCACGAGCTACCATGGAGAAAAGACTGTCCTCTAGAGAAGCAGAACGCCAGTGCCTGTATCAGAGAGCCATGGTGACTTTGTTTCATGATATGATTCGTCATGAAATCAAATGCTATGACATGATAGCAAAGTCCCAAACAGAAGAGGGGCATCTGGCCAAGCTGAGTAGACTAGTTGAGACAATTCAAACTGAGGTTGAATTCGAGTAAGTACACTATCAGAGTGCGATCCGGTAAGCTGTTGGGATTCATTGGAAAAGAGGAATCGAGGTTGATCCTGAAAAAAAAAAAAAGATATAGAAAAAGAAAAAAGAAACGCCTGAACCGAGAAAGAAAAAGAGAGGTTCGTGGTTTCTTAGAAAGATTGAACTACTTGTCATGGTTCACATCTCATCTAACAGCCACGTGTGAACCGATAGTCAAGCTGTTGGAAAAAAAGATCAAACGGTCAGGTGAAATAATGATTGCCAAGGGGCATGGAAAGAATAAAAGAATAAGTTGCAGGAACCTCCGACTCTATTGCCTCCCTATGGAGAGAGATTGTTAATCTGATACTTGACGACCTTCGAGGGGTCTACGAGGTGTATTGGGTCAGCATGACGAGTCTTGTCGAAAAGAGCATGCAATTTACCTTAGCAAAAAGTTTATCGACTGTGAAACAATACATTCACTGTTCGAGAAAACTTGATGTACTTTGGCATAGGCTGCTCGCCGACTGAGACAGTATATGCTGATTCATACCACTTTGTGGATTTCGAGATGGATCTGATCAGGTAGATTTCTGAAAGAGCCAGCAATGACCGGACGGGTTGCGAAAGGGCCAATGATTTTGATTGAATACGATATTCGATATACCTCTCAGAAAGCAATCAAGGGGAGGGTGTTGTCTGATTACATCGCCCAGCAACCCGTGGAGGATTATCAACCGAGGAAGTTTGAGTTCCCTGATGAGGACATCTCGAGGTGCTCCAATCGAAAGATTGAGAGTGACCGATCCCGGAGGAGGGGCTTGACCCTGAATCCGAACGGATTCTGATTTCTGATGGGGAGGTTAAGGTGAATGAGCTTTTGTTGTCCGGATAATATTTGAATGCACCAACAATGGTGGCTGAGTACGAAGCTTGTATCCTGGATACCGAACTTCGATGCGCACATCTACTGGGGCAACGCTTTTCTCGTTGGTGTATGGAATGGAGGCTGTATTACCTGTTGAGGTTCAGATTCCCTTTTTGAGAGTCCTGATGGACGTGAAATTGCAAGAGGCTGAATGGGTAAGGACCCGGTACGAAGAGTTAAGCCTGATTGAAGAAAAGAGGCTGGCGGCCGTCTGTCATGGGCAATTATACCAGCAGAGGATGAAACGTGCTTTTGACAAAAAGGTGCAACCTCGGGTATATCACGTGGGTGATATGATGCTGAAAAGGATCCTTCCTCCTCAAAACGATCGAAGGGGCAAATGGACACCGAATTATGAAGGTCCATTCGTGGTCAAGAAGGTTTTCTCTGGCGGAGCCTTGTTGTTAACGACCATGGATGGCGAGGATTTTCCATCCTCTGTGAATGCGGACGCAGTTAAAAAATACTTCGTATAAAAAGACCCGCTGGACGAAAAGAATAAAATAGTCCAGGCAAAAATGGGCATCCCGGCGAACCAAAAACAGAAAGAAAGGTTCGGGAAAAAATTAGGGATAAAATGAAAAAACTGTACACCCGGCAAGTCGAAAACCTGTGAAGGCGACTTGGGCAAAAAAGGGTATCCCGGTGGACTGAAAACCCGAAAGGGCGGTCCAGGCAAAAGAGGGATTGAAACGAACAACTGCGTCTCGCATGATCGTTTGCGCTTTGGTTAAAGCATCGTGGATAATACCCGGTAGGGATCAGTTGGAAACGTCTTGTTCAGAAGGCAGAAAGCATGGAGAGTCTGAGGACATATGGGGTGTAACCGAGTTGGAACTCGATGAGATTGCGGGTTTCACATTGCCATTAGGATAGATTTTTCCTTTTGTGCAATTACCTCTTTTCAGGAATTGCTTCCTTTGTATTGCTCATTTGAGCCACACACTTTTTCAATCAATAAAATGCATGTTCAGTCAAAAAATTTTGTTTTTGTTTTTCATTACCGCTTTGATTGCAAAAACATCCAGATATTTTTGATAACGAATTTTGCATTTTAAGACATACAGGTCCCTTCCAATGCATGTTTATAAGATTGAAAGCTTGAAATCTTATTCGGAAGGTTGAGTGACCCAAGTGTTGAAATCTTGACACGCCTGGGGCACGGTTTTATCTAACGATCTGTTTTGCAGGAACTGTGAGATGTTTTCACTCGCTTGTAGGTTGTGGTGGAAGCTGTACAAAACAAATCCCCATGGAGTCCAATCGGGGACGAATGAATATGAAGGGATGACGGAGAAGACGTTGAGACGTCGATGATCCTTGATGATAATCAAGAAGACTCTTCAAAGTCGGAAGATTGGAAAGTCTGTAGAAATTCCCCGCAGGGTCCAGTCAGGGACGAATGAATGGGTAAGAGAAACGGTGAAGAGACGACGAAAAGATGTCCGAGGATCCTTGAAATTAATCAAGAAGACTCTTCAAAGTCGGAAAATTGAAATTTCTGTATAAGTCCCAGGAGTTCGCTCTCCGTCGAGCGCGGAGCAATTGGGAATACAAGATGATGAGCAGAAAAGGTCCAGACGAGTCTGGGAATTCTCAAAGATGGGAAGTCGGTACGAGATTGGGAGGTGAATACCATGGTTCGACGAGTCGACGGGTGTTCTGTACCAACTTTTCTCATTTCCCCAGTGAGGTCCCCAAGCAGAAGTAGAGGACCAACTCCCTAGCAGATCCGAGGTCTGTGGTTCCCCAGCCGAGTCGAGATGATTATCCCGGGCAGGTAAACGGTGTTTCCTCAGCAGCCAGGTCTGAAGGATGCTATTCCCCGAGTGGAGCGGGTTTCAATGAAATATATCTCCAGCAGTGTTCATCCTACCAGTGGATTGGGTGAGTTTCCATAGCAGACGGATTTTTGCATCCCCAACTGAGTTGATTCTACCTATGGATTGCATGGGTTGTCCCCAGCGGAGTAGCATTCGCTTTCCTAGCAGGGTTTGGATGTTTATCCCCAGCAGGTGTCAGATCGATGCTTCCCCAGTTGCCAGGCCTGGAGGTGGCTGTTTTCCCAGCAGAGTATCTGTGAGCATTTCCCCAGTGAAGTCACTGGGTATCTGTGAGGGTTTCCCAAAGGAGGTTCGGGATTGATATCCTCAGCAAGTCAAAGATTGTTGTATCCCCACAGAGGGCGTTGGTGGTTCTTATCCCCAACAGTTTCTCGAGCGGAGTGGGTGCAAAGGAGGTTCTTCCCCAGCAAGGGTTACCTTTTCCCAATGGCAGTGTTATTCCCCCAGCGGGATGGAGAGCGGAGTGTTGACGAGTTCCTCATCAAAGTGTCTCGAGCTCCCCAGAAGAGTCCCTTGAGGGGGATACTTTTTATGCATTCATCATGTAGAATAGCATAGCATGTTGCATAGAAAAATAAATCGCGTAGCATTTCCATAAGTATGGAGCATTACGCAGAAAAATCAATCATGCATCATATTGCACGCATAAGCTAGTCTCAAGCCGTGGTTACCGTTTGGGAGGTGGTTTTATCAGACAGTGAAGGTGTTACTCCGAGGAGTCTAGCATCATGGTTTTAATCAAGGATATTCCCCATTAGTACGATACTGGAGGGTAAGTTTCTGTCGAGCAGAAATGAGAATGTTAATCAAGAAAGTCTCGGGGTTCAAGAAAAACAAGAAAGAAGATAATCCCCAGCTAAACGCGAAGTGTTTGTCTGCCAGGGTTGAATAGAGAGCAGTCGGCTCAGGGCTTGTCATCCTCAGCATGGGTCGTTGTGGCATTCCGGCCAGTTTCCGATTTCCAGATCGAAGAGGTTCTCAACAGTCAGGACGAAGAACTTGTGGCATTCCGACCAGTTTCCGATTTCCAGATCGAAGGGGTTCTCAACAGTCAGGACGAAGAACTTGCGGCAATCCGGCCAGTTTCCGATTTCCAGATCGAAGAGGTTCTCAACAGTCAGGACGAAGAACTTGCGGCAATCCGGCCAATTTCCGATTTCCAGATCGAAGAGGTTCTCAACAGTCAGGACGAAGAACTTGTGGCACTCCGGCCAGTTCCGATTTCCAGATCGAAGAAGCTCACGATGATTAGATCGATGCAGCTTGCGGCAATCCGGCCAGTTTCCCGGTATCCAGACCGAAGTGGTATCCAGACCGAAGTGGTATCCAGACCGAAGAGGTGTTCAGACCAAAGTGGTGTTCAGGCCAAGAAAATGAAAAAAGAAGAGAAAATTTCGGGGTTCAAGAAAATGAAAAAGGAGAGAGAATAGTAATCCCGAGCGAGTGGTGTTCAGGCCATGGGTTATCCCTGTGTTACCATTTATTTTGGTATCCAGGTCGACAGTGTTGTTTTGGTATCTAGGTCGACGTTTATGTTTTGGGGTTCAAGCCGAGTTTTCTCCGTACCAGACGGATTTTTCTTTGAGATTGCTTCTTCGCCGACTCTGATAGGCGTTGTTAATTATTTTCCCATCAGAGTGCAAATTGTTCGTCTGTTCTTGGTATTCAATCACTCTTCATCCTGATCATCTGAAAGCCGAGGCTGTTCATATCGACAGGTTCACAGTGGATTGAATAGGGGCAGCTGTAACACCTCAAAATTTGCCCTCCTCTCTTGGGACTAGCATATCATATTGCATATCATTTTTAAGTCATTAGGCATTGCATATTGCATATCATGTGGTTACATTGTGCAAATCATCCTCCCAAGTCTTGGTCAGAAGATAAGAGGTCATGTGCAAGCTAGGGTTTCATTGGACTGGTCATCAATCATCTGAGGATGTGGAGGTCCAATTTAGGGTTTTGTGATTCTCAAGGGGATTGGTCTTTATCTTGATTGCAATGATTCATCATCATCATCATGGTTTATCATCAGAAGATTCAAGTGTTGAAGCATATTCCTTGAGATTAGGGTTTTGACCACTGGTCAACCCTAATCAGGTGCATTGGGCCAATCAGGGCATAGCAAGGAGATATGGTTTATGATGGATATGGGGATCATCATGTGGTTTTATTGTGCTTATTGAGGCTAGGGTTTCATCCTTGAGCCATTTCATCATAAAATTGGGGCTCAGATTGATCAGTACATTGCCAAATTCATCTATCAGTTGAAAAAGTCAACTGTGGTCAACTGTGCTTGATTTTATGGATTTGGAGGAGGGATTGAGTTGGATACACTTCATTCATGTTGAAACAAGTGTTATTTGACATTTCAAAGCTTAAGAATGAAGAAAATAAAGTCAGGACAAAAATTGCCAAAAATAGAAAGTGACTTATAATGGAAGTTTCCAAAAATGGAAAGTTTTTGACCTCAAAATTACATGTCCAAGGAAGCTTAAAATGAAAATTTGTTCAACATGAAAGTTGTAGATCTTGATCTCACCTTTCCAAAATGTCCAAGAACTTGAATTTCCCATGTATGGTTGACAAGTTATGGTCCATTCAATTTCAAAAATGACCCATAATCAGAGGGGCATAACTTCCACATGGAGTGTCCAAATTGAGTGATCTTTTTATGCACAAACTCCATTTGACATGTACTTTCATGGTGCATAATTGGAATTCATCAAAGATGGTCAATGCAAAAAGTCAAATTTCAAGTGTACAGTTAAAGATCCAGGGGCAAAATGGTCCAACTTGTGAAATAATGGGAATTTTGGAATGGGGATTTTTGCAACACCTCACAAATGCAATTTGAAAATTGTTGGAATCATCATAACATGTCAAGGTGCAATGGTTGGACAATTCATTTTGAACTTGCACTTGAAAAATACATTTCATGCCATGACATAGTGAAAATCAAAAATATACATCCAATGGCCATGGGACAAGTTGCAACAGCTCACACATGTCATTTTGAGAGTGTGTGAGCTGTCAATGAGCTGTCATAAAGCCCATAGGAAAATACCATTTTTCCCTTGCCTTTGAAAATGACACTTTGCTAATTACATTTCATTTTGTTAATTAGTGATTAAAAAGCTTGATTAGTGGGAAGTATAAACAGTTAATTGTAACAAACTTCTGAAAAAAATCACAAATCACAAGATCTCAACCTCTTTTCCCTCCAAATTCTCTAAAACCTCTCAAGAACACATCAAGCAAATTGAAGCATAACTCTTCCAATTCTCCATCAAATCGTGTGGTTTTTCTTGCTGCTTCTTCCAATTATCATCTTCTTCAACTGTTTTTGAAGATCAACATCAAAGGCTTCACCAATCTCCACTGTCCAAGTGAGGTTCAACAATGGTGTTTGAGGATTTCTTCCATTAGAGGCAAATTCGAGCTAGGCTAACACCTCCAGTCAACTAACCTATCACTATTCTTCATCTGTTTTGGGAATACACGCGCAAACACCTCCAGATTCGACACTGCCATCTCAAGGTACTTCAAAATTGAATCTCATGATATGATGAATTGGTATATGCGTTTGAAAGAGTGCTCGATGTAGTTTATCATGATATAATTAGTTTTTGATTTGGTGAACCATAGGATAAGTTATGCTGATTCAAAGATTTGAGAGCAAAACCTAATTCGATCGATCCGGTTTGTACAGTTAGATTTAGGTTGATTAGGTTACATATTCGTGTTCCTGGAGATTAGACCTTTCCAACGGATATAAGTTTGTGGATTTCCGTTGAGTTTTGATGTTCTTGTTGTTCATGCGTTTCTGGAAATACGCGTGTTGAAGATGAAGATTTCTGGAGAATTTTTGTAGTTTGATCCGTGCCAAGCTTGTTCCAATTTCAAATGTTGTTTCCCGCGGAATCCTAGCCACTCACGTTGCGCCACTGCATTATTGAAACGATGCGTTTTGGTACCGGTGGGAGATAATTACAACAATGCCACGAATTTCATTTAGTTTAATAAAACATTCAATAATTATTTAAAAAATTACCAAAACTTAGAAAAATCATAGAAAAATATTGGCTAATTAGAAAATTATGAGAGTTTTTTTGTTAGATCCCATTTTTCCTCTAGAATTTTATGGACATGATTTTACAAGTTGTGCATGATGAAATGTTGACTTTGCCTAGGGATGTTTGACTTGTGTGCATTTTGTATACATTTTACCATTTTCATTGTGAAATGCTCATACCATAAAAGAAATGTCTAAAATTTTTTGAGCTTATTCTAGACATGTTGCTGGTGATTTACATATAAAGTTTGTGATTTTTGGATACCTGTGGAGTAAGATATGATTTTTTGAACTTAGGTGTGACAATTTGTGTCACACCTAACTAGGGCAACTTCATGAAATTATTTGCCTAGCCTATGATTGCTGGATTGAGTTGAAATTTTACATGGAAGTTTATGGATATGTTGAGATGCTATGTGAATTTTTCTGGATTTTTATGTGGCATTTTCAATTTGATTGATATTTTTCATCTCTGTTGGTTAAATGTGCAAGTTTATAGGACACATGTTTGTATATCTTGTGTGAAATCCTCATATGGTTTTAGATGAATGTGAAAGTTGGTATGATGGTTGTAGACACATTGTAGGACATCCCTGTTTTGGTCTCATTCATTTCTTAATTGTTCTCACTGATTTATGAATTTTTGAAGTGAATGCATGTGTTGATACCTTGAATTGGTTTGAATAATTGTGTCTGTATTTCTTGATTTTCATTGCCTTAGTTCCTTTTGTCCAATTGAGCTGAAAATTGACATGCTATACCTTGAATATGTCCTGTTTAGGTGTGAATTATTTGAGGATTTTTGGAATTGTTTTGATATGCTTTTGATTGAAGTTATTCTGTTTGGACATTGGATGTTGCATTTGACCTAGTTTGTGATGTTTTAGTCATGAAATGAATATGATGAATGATATGAGTATGGAATCAATTGCATTTGCTTTCTATTTGCATTAATTTGGTCTTGGTTGAGAATTGTTTGCTGTTTAGAACTTTTTCTCCCTTTTGGACCCTAGGCTTGGCCTAGTGGTCCAGTTTCTCACATTTGGATTGACTTTTCAGGATGAAATGCATGGTGCTTAAGGAGAATGCTTCAAGTCAATAAAATTGAGATTGTTGGATGTTTTGAACTAACATGAATTTGTTTTGTAGGTTGTGAAGCTTGAGCTTGAGGTTATAGCTTGCATTTATGTGCTTGTGTTGTTTGTATAGTCTGACTGATTAACATTTGCTGTTTATTGTTGTCTGTCTGTGTACTGATGATACTTGATTGATTTCAGGTATATTTAGTCGCTTACAGTTCTTTAAGAACTTGCTTGCTGCTGCTTGGTTTTTAAACCACTCGAGGTAGGACTTCTATTCTTCATGTAGTCTGGAAGACCTGGCCTGTTACTTGGCCAGGCAACTGTCTGAAGTCCTCCTTAAGAGGCGATGTTTGTGGATGTTTACATTTGTGGCAAGCAGGTAAAGACCTCTATGAGGCAATTGGTGGATCAAAGGGATATGCAATCTATCCCCCACTATTCTGTGAGTCGTCCCTCTGCTCACACGGCTGTGTGTTGATGCATTAGGACACAAACCCAAGATCCTGTGCTGTTGCACAATCGAGTCAGAGTCTTTGAGCGTAGAAGGGTCCCTCCATTCTGGACCCACACTCCTTTGTCTGAAGCTCTCCCTGGTCAGGGATAAGAGCTGTGAAGTCTAACCTTCACTCACCTTTCATCTGCTTCACCTTAGCCTCGTAATGGCAAGGTTAAGAGCGAATACTACACATGTACAGATGACTTGCTTCGGCAGTCAAACCCATTGTTTGAGCCTCACTTGACTGGTTATAGTGTGTGCTATGTGAATATTTGCTTGAAATGCTTGTTTTGATCTGTATGCTTGTATGCTTGCTTTCTTCCTGGATAGGATTAGCTTGCAGTTGCGCAAGTAGGTAGAAACCTGAACATAGGGTAATGATGCATGACAACACTAGGCTCGAGTCCAGCTCCCTGGTAGTGTGTCTTCCCTTGGTTTCTGGCTAGATTTTCTTTCCCTTGAGGGGGAACTACATCGCCCTGATCCTCGTTCCAGACGAGGTATGTAGGCAGGAGACCGTGCGAGGTCTCTCCGGGCACTTTTTTTCTTTTTTGTGTGCGTTTGCTTGTTATCTTGTGTTTGGTTCGGATGCCGACGTAAGCCCAGTGATTGGCGGTCGGGCTCCACGTTTGCCTCTTGTGTGTGTTTTGGTTCGGATGCTGATATAAGTCCAGTGATTGGCTGTTGGGCTCCATGTTTGCCATCTGTTTGTGTGTTTTGTGTTGTTTGGCGTGCGTGAGCCGAACTACAGTGGCTCTGATTCTCGTTCCAGACGAGATATGTAGGCATAGGATGCGATGTCCTATCGAGCTCCCTTCTCTTAACCCCACCTGCGTTCCCTGTGTGTGTGTGTGATGTTTAGCAACCTTTTCTATTTTCTAGAACGTGGATCCCGTCGAGTACGACGGACGTGAGGGGTGCTAATACCTTCCCCTTGCGTAACCGACTCCCTTACCCTTTCTCTTTGGTCGCAAGACCATTTCCTTTCCAGGTTTCTCTGAGCGTTTCCTTTCCCTATCTTGGGATAAATAACGCGCAGTGGCGGCTCTGTGTTGTGTTTTTTATTTGAGTCCCGCCGGTTGTTTTTCGCGGATGCGACAGCTGGCGACTCTGCTGGGGACTGTCAAGATGTTGACCTGTGCTGGTCCATCTTCCCTAAGCGAGTCCTTCCTAGCATTCTAGGATAGTTTAGGTTGCTTGTTTTGTTTGATTTATTGCATTTATTATTCTAACCAGTGTATATATTTGCATTAATATTTGCATGCATCATACTATCATGTTACTATCCTCTGTGCAGGTGGTTCCTCTGTTTTGGGGTGGGTGTTCTGAGTGGGGCTAAAACCCAGGCCCGAGTATACACCTAGGATTAGTGTGGTCTCATGTTGCCTCCTTCATGTTAAGTCAACATGTGCCTGGCAGCATGATGTACCACAAGCCGGACGAGGTTCATTTGATAGTGCTTGCCTCTGTGGATATTCCACTTTGTTTGAGTTACGTCATCTGAACTGTTGACTCTGGTGACCGATCATTTCCCGGATCTTTGGTTTAGACGATCTCAGGAGAGCTACAATGGCACACCCGAAAGGGCAAACCCATTGAGTATCTCTGCCCGATTGTCGAGACTATTATCCGCCTTAGGATGACCTGTTTAGAATTTACCTGTGAGGGGAGGGTGATTCTTTCAGATGCATGTTGATGGTGATTTCCATGTAAATTTTGTGATTTTTGGATACCTGATGATTGAGTTATGATTTTTTGAATCTAGGTGTGACAATTTGTGTCACACCTAGCTAGGTCAAATTCATGAATTTATTTGCATGACCTATGATTGTTGGATTGGATTGAAATTTTGCATGGATGATCATTGATATGTTGAGATGTCATGAGAATTTTTCTGAATTTTTCTATGGCATTTTCAATTTGATTGATATTTTTCTTCTCTGTATGCTCATTTTGCAAGCTTGTGTGATACATGTTGGTATATCTTGTGTGAAATTCTCATATGGTTTTGGATGAATGTGAAATTTGGTATGCTGATTATAGACACATTGTAGGACATCACTGTTTTGGTCCCATTCATTTCTTAATTGTTTCACTGATTTATGAATTTTTGAAGTGGATGCTTGCTTGAATGTATTGAATTGGCTTACATAATTGTGTCTGGATTTCTTGATTTTCATTGACCTAGTTCCTTTTGTCCAATTGAGCTGAAAATTGACATGCTATACCTTGAATATGTCCTGTTTAGGTGTGAATTATTTGAGGATTTTTGGAATTGTTTTGGTATGCTTTTGATGGAAGTCATTCTGTTTGGACTTTTGGGGTTGTATTTGACCTAGTTTGTACCAAATTGGTCATGAACTGAATATGGTGAATGATCTGAGTATGGGATCAATTGTATTGGCTTTTGATTTGTGTTAATTTGATTTTGGTTGAGAATTACTTGCTGTTTAGATTTTTTTCTCCCCTTTGGACCCTAGGCTTGGCCTAGTGGTCCAGTTTCTCACATTTGGTTTGACTTTTCAGGATGAAATGCACAATGCTTAAGGAGAATGATTCAAGTCAATTAAATTGAGATTGTTTGATGTTGAGAACTAACATGACTTTGTTTTGTAGGTTGTGAAGCTTGAGCTTGAGCTTATAGCTTGCACTTGTGTGCATTAACTCGTGTTGTTTGTACAGATTAACTGATTAACATTTGCTGTTTATTGTTTGTCTGTCTGAGTACTGATGATACTTGATTGATTTCAGGTACATTAAGTTGCTTACAGTTCTTTAAGAACTTGCTTGCTGCTGCTTGGTTTTTAAACCACTTGAGGTAGGACTTCTATTCTTCATGTAGTCTGGAAGACCTGGCCTGTTACTTGGCCAGGCAACTGTCTGAAGTCCTCCTTAAGAGGCGATGTTTGTGATTGTTTACATTTGTGCCAAGCAGGTAAAGACCTCTATGAGGCAATTGGTGGATCAAAGGGATATGCAATCTATCCCCCACTATTCTGTGAGTCGTCCCTCTGCTCACACGGTTGTGTGTTGACGCATTGGGACACAAACCCAAGATCTAGTGATGTTGCACGATCGAGTCAGAGTCTTTGAGCGTAGAAGGGTCCCTCCATTCTGGACCCACGCTCCTTTGTCTGAAGCTCTCCCTGGTCAGGGATAAGAGCTGTGAGGTCTCATCCTCACTTCACCTTTTCATCTGCTTCACCTTAGCCCCGTAATGGCAAGGTTAAGAGCGAGCAATACCCATGTACAGATGACTTGCTTCGGCAGTCAAACCCATTGTTTGAGCCTCACTTGACTGGTTATAGTGTGTGCTATGTGAATATTTGCTTGAAATGCTTGTTTTGATCTGTATGCTTGTATGCTTGCTTTCTTCCTGGATAGGATTAGCTTGCAGTTATGCAAGTAGGTAGAAACCTGAACATAGGGTAATTATGCATGTAGTCATTGAGTCCCCAGTGGAGTCGCCAGCTGTCGCATCCGCGAAAAAACGTCGACCTGGATACCAAAATAAATGGTAACGCAGGGATAACTATGGCCTGAACACCACTCATCCGCTCGGGATTATTATTCTTTTCCTTTTTTTTTTTGCTTTTCTTGAACCCCAAAATTTTCTGCTTTTTTCATTTTCTTGGCCTGAACACCACTTTGGTCTGAACACCTCTTCGGTCTGGATACCACTTCGGTCTGGATACCACTTCGGTCTGGATACCACTTCGGTCTGGATACCGGGAAACTGGCCGGATTGCCGCAAGCTGCATCGATCTAATCATCGTGAGCTTCTTCGATCTGGAAATCGGAACTGGCCGGAGTGCCACAAGTTCTTCGTCCTGACTGTTGAGAACCTCTTCGATCTGGAAATCGAAAACTGGCCGGATTGCCACAAGTTCTTCGTCCTGACTGTTGAGAACCTCTTCGATCTGGAAATCGGAAATTGGCCGGAATGCCACAAGTTCTTCGTCCTGACTGTTGAGAACCTCTTCGATCTGGAAATCGGAAACTGGCCGGAGTGCCACAAGTTCTTCGTCCTGATAGTTGAGAACCTCTTCGATCTGGAAATCGGAAACTGGCCGGAATGCCACAAGTTCTTCGTCCTGATTGTTGAGAACTTCTTCGATCTGGAAATCGGAAACTGGCCGGAGTGCCACAAGTTCTTCGTCCTGATTGTGGAGAACCTCTTCGATCTGGAAATCGGAAACTGGCCGGAATGCCACAAGTTCTTCGTCCTGACTGTTGAGAACCTCTTCGATCTGGAAATCGGAAACTGGCCGGAATGCCACAAGTTCTTCGTCCTGACTGTTGAGAACCTCTTCGATCTGGAAATCGGAAACTGGCCGGAATGCCACAAGTTCTTCGTCCTGACTGTTGAGAACCTCTTCGATCTGGAAATTGGAAACTGGCCGGAATGCCACAAGTTCTTCGTCCTGACTGTTGAGAACCTCTTCGATCTGAAAATCGGAAACTGGCCGGAATGCCACAACGACCCATGCTGAGGATGACAAGCCCTGAGCCGACTGCTTTCTATTCAACCCTGGCAGACAAACACTTCGCGTTTAGCTGGAGATTATCTTCTTTCTTGTTTTTCTTGAACCCCGAAATTTTCTCTGCGCAAATGATCCTCAAATCATCGTATTTGAACCCCGAAATTTTCCTGCGCAAACGATCCTCGGACCTTTGCATTTGAACCCCACTCCTGTTTGCCAAATAATGAACCCCATTCTCCGATTTGAACCCCAGTCGCCCGACGATAACTCGCGATCGCCAATATGAACCCCGTTCTCCAGAAAATGCCGCAACATCTCCTTTTCTCCGTTTGAACCCCATCTCCAGAAAATGCCTCAACATCTTCTTTTCTCCGCTTGAACCCCGTTCTCCAACTTCTCGTGATAATTCCGCTGGCAACGTCGGAAATAGCACCAAACACCACTCTGAGGGCGACATGTCAGAGGGTATACCTTCACAAAGGAAGGTAGCATGTGTATCTCTTCCTCAGAAGACACCTATAACGACCTCCATTGGCATCCGCCAAAGTCTTAGGTGACACATGAACAGAAGATAATCCTGCGGACCTCATCCTGGATACAATCTTCAACTCCAAGCTCTATTTGAACCCCAGAAAATGCCTCAGCATATATTCTTCTCTGTTTGAACCCCGATCTCCAGAAAATGTCGCAACACTTCCCTTTCTTCATTTGAACCCCATCTCCAGAAAATGCCTCAACATCTCCTTTTCTCCATTTGAACCCCGGAATCGCGCTGATCGCGTAACGTCTTCTGATATTATTTCCATCTCTGTCCGATGGAAACATTTCCTCCAGTATCGCACTACTGGGGAACACTGCTGATCTGACGTCATGATGCTGAACTCCTTAGAGTAACACTTTCAACCAGACACTGACTGATGACTGGGAAATACTGTTGCTCACAATGCTGAACTCCTCGGAGTATCGTCTTCACTGTCCGGCAAAACCAATCCTCAAGCGGTAACCACGACTTGAATCGCGCTGATCGCGTAACATTTCCATCTCTGCCCGACGGAAAAACTCCTCCAGTATCGCACTACTGGGGAAATACCTTTGATCAAATCATGAGGCCAAACTCCTCGGAGTAACACCTCTACTTCTGGTAAAACCACCTCTCAAACGGTAACCACGGCTTGAGACTAGCTTATGCGTGCAACAATGATGCATGATCTTTTTCTGCGTAATGCTCCATAATTATGGAAATGCTACGCGATTTATTATTTTTTCTATGCAATATGCTATGCTTATTTACATGATGAATGCATAAAAACGTCCCCCTCAAGGGATTCTGCTGGGGAGCACGAGACACTCCGCTGAGGAACTCGTCAATACTCCGATCTCCACCCTGCCGGTGAATAAGCACTGCTGCTGGGAAAAGGCAACCCTTGCTGAGGAAACCTCCTTTGCACCCAATCCGCTCGGGAATTTGCTAGGGATAAGAACCACCAATGCACTCTGTGGGGATACATTCTTTTGACTTGCTGGGGATATACATCCACCTCTGCTTCGGGAACCCTCACAGATACCTGTTGACTTCACTGGGGAAATGCTCACAGATAGCTCTGCTGGGAAACAGCCACCTTCAGGTCTGGCAACTGGGGAAACATCGATCTGACACCTGCTGGGGATAACCATCCAAACCCTGCTAGGGAAAACGAATGCTACTCCGCTGGGGACAACCCATGCAATCCATAGGTAGAATCAACTCAGCTGGGGATGCAGATATCAGTCTGCTACGGAAACTCGTCCAATCCACTGGTAGGATGAACACTGCTGGAGATATATTTCATTGAAACCCGCTCCACTCGGGGATGCAGATATCGGCCTGCTACGGAAACTTGTCCAATCCACTGGTAGGATGAACACTGCTGGAGATATATTTCATTGAAACCCGCTCCACTCGGGGAAATAACAACCTTCTGGCCTGGCTGCTGAGGAAACACCGTTTTAAACCTACCGGGGATAACCATCCTGACTCGGCTGGGGAAGTCACAGACCTTGGATCTGCAGGGGAGCTAGTCCTATGATTCTGCTTGGGGACATAGCTGGGAAATGAGAAAAGTTGGTATAGAACACCCGTCGACTTGTCGAACCATGGTATCCATCTCCCAATCTCGTATCAGCTTTCCACTTTTGAGAATTTCCAGACTCGCCTGGACCTTTTCTGCTCCATCATCTTGTATTCCCAATCGCCCCGCGCTCGACGGAAACGTACTCCTGGGACTTATACATACTTTTCAATCTTTCGACTTTGAAGAGTCTTCTTGATTAATTCCAAAGGTCTTCGGACGTCTCGACGTCTTCTCATCGCTTCTCTACCCATTCATTCATCCCTGATTGGACCCTGCGGGGAATTTCTACAGACTTTCCAATCTTCCGATTTTGAAGAGTCTTCTTGATTATCATCAAGGATCGTCGTACGCCTCAACGTCACTTCGTCATTATTATTCATTCGTCCCTGATCGGACCCTCTGGGGATCTGTTTCAAAGCTTCCACATCACAACCTGCAAGTGAGTGAAAATATCTAACAGTTCCTGCAAAACAGATCGTTAGATAAAATCGTGCCCCAGGCGTGTCAAGATTTCAACACTTGGGTCACTCATCCTTCCAAATAAGATTTCAAGCTTTCAATCTTATAAACATGCATTGAAAGGGACCTGTATGTCTTAAAATGCAAAATTCTTTATCAAAATAATCGGATGTTTTTGCAATCAAAGCGGTTATGAAAAACAAAAACAAAATTATTTGACTGAATATGCATTTTATTGATTGGAAAAGTGTGTGGCTCAAATTGAGCAATACAAAGGAAGCAATTCCTGAAAAGAGGTAATTGCACAAAAGGAAAAATCTATCCTAATGGCAATGTGAAACCCGTGATCTCATCGAGTTCCAACTCGGTTACACCCCATATGTCCTCAGACTCTCCGTGCTTTCTGCCTTCTGAACAAGACGTTTCTGATTGATCCCTACCGGGTATTATCCATGATGCTTTAACTAAAGCGCAAACGATCATGCTAGACGCAGTTGTTCGTTTCAATCCCTCTTTTTCCTGGACCGCCCTTTCGGGTTTTCAGTCCACCGGGATACCCTGTTTTGCCCAAGTCGCCTTTTCGGGTTTTCGACTTGCCGGGTGTACAATCTTTCATTTTTATCCCTAATTTTTGCCCGAACCTTTCTTTCAGTTTTTGGTTCGCCGGGATGCCCCTTTTTGCCTGGACTATTTTATTCTTTTCGTCCAGCGGGTCTCTTTACACGAAGTATTTTTTAACTGCGTCCGCATTCACAAGGGATGGAAAATATTCACCATCCATGGTTGTTAACAACAAGGCTCCGCCAGAGAAAACCTTCTTGACCACGAATGGACCCTCATAATTCGGCGTCCATTTGCCCCTACGATCGTTCTGAGGAGGAAGAATCCTTTTCAGCACCATATCACCTACATGATATACCCGAGGTCGCACCTTCTTGTCAAAAGCACGCTTCATCCTTTGCTGGTACAACTGCCCATGACAGATGGCTGCTAGCCTCTTTTCCTCTATTAGGCTCAACTCTTCATACCGAGTCCTTACCCATTCAGCCTCTTGCAATTTCGTGTCCATCAGGACTCTCAAAGAGGGAATCTGAACTTCAACAGGTAATACAGCCTCCATTCCATATACCAATGAGAAAGGCGTCGCCCCAGTATGTGCACCGAGGTTCGATACCCAGGATACCAGTTTCCTACTCAATCACACCGTCGGTGCATTCAAATGTTATCCGGGCAACAAAAGCTTATTCACCTTAACCTCCCCATCAGACATCAGAATCCGTTCGGATTCAGGGTCAAGCCCCTCCTCCGGGATCGGTCACTCTCAATCTTTCGATTAGAGCACCTCGAGATGTCCTCATCAGGGAACTCAAACTTCATCAGTTGATAATCCTCCACGAGTTGCGGGGCGATGTAATCAGACAATACCCCTTCAATTGCTTTCTGAGAGCATCACAAATCAGTCAACATTCTTTTGCATTCTTGCAACCCGTCCGGTTACTGCTGGCTCTTTCAAACATCTACCTGATCAGATCCATCTCGAAATCCACAAAGTGGTATGAACCAGCATATACTGTCTCAGCCGGCGAGCAGCCTATGCCAAAGTACATCAAGTTTTCTCGAACAGTGAATGTACTGTTTCACAGTCGATAAACTTTTTGCTAAGGTAAATTGCATGCTCTTTTCGACAAGACTCATCATGCTGACCCAATACACCTCGTAGACCCCTCGAAGGCCGTCAAGTACAGATTAACAATTTCTCCCTCCACATAAGGCATCAGAATCAGAGGTTCCTGCGACTTATTCTTTTATTCTTTTCAAATGCCGCTTGGCAATCATTATTTCACCTGACCGTTTGATTTTTTTTTTCAACAGCTTGAACATGGGTTCACACGTGGCTGTTAGGTGAGATGTGAACCATGACATGTAGTTCAATCTACCTAGGAGACCACGAACCTCTCTTTCCATTCCCGGTTCAGGCATTTTTTTTTATTTTTTTATTTTTTTATTTTTTAAGCAGGATCAACCTCGACTCCTCTCTTACAATGAACCCCAACATCTTACCGGACCGCACTCTGATAGCGCACTTACTTGAATTCAACCTCAGTTTGAATTGTCTCAACCAGTCAACCGACTTGCCCCGGTCTGCCAGATGCCCCTCTCCTGTTTGGGACTTTTGCTATCATGTCATAGCATAGCATTCAACTTCATGATGAATCACATCATGAAACAAAGTCACCATGGCTCTCTGATACAGACATTGGCGTTCTGCTTCTCCAGAGGACTGTCTTCTCTCCATGGTAGCTTGTGCACAACGATATCGGTGTTCAACCCTGGCATATTCTGACATGACCAGGCGAAAGTATCCACATACTCCTTCAACAAGGCTACCATTCTGCTCTCGACTTGCCTCTGAAGCGGCCCTAATTTCACTTCCTTCCTGACCTCGGCGGTGCTTGGAATAACAATCTCAATCCGCTCCGCATGCGGCTGAATCACCCTCTCCTCTTGTTTCAACAACCTGGCTAATTCCAGCAGATCACAACCTTCTTCGTCTTCTTCTTCAGCAAGATAGATCGAATTGTCGAAGTCATACAGAGGTGTAACCAAATTGTCGTCAATGAGATCCGGAGAATTATTTTTGAATTCGGAACGAAACAAATCACAAAAGAGAAAAATGAAAACAAACATTGCCATTTTTATTTGTTTTTAAACTGCAAAAATAAATGAAAAACAGGAAACACCGCTTTTTGACTGAAAAACATCCATTTATTAATGATGCAGAAAATGCAAATTTAAACATGAGGTGGCCCTTACAATGAACCATTACGTATCGGGCAACACGTATGGCTTTCATGCAAATAAAATCAAAACAGAAATCATTACTCTTCAGGATGAGCGACACGGATGATTTTTCAGGCCTTCCAGCTTCCTGGTACGCACGATTTTATCCACGACTCCAGCTCGTGGTCGCTGTCAATCTCTTCACCCACCACACAGACGTGATCTGAATCCAGCATTCCGGCACTAACAAAGGTGAACGACGGACGACGTCCTCTGTTCTGCTCAGACGAGTCTCTGTTCGGCTGATACCCCACTCCGAAGCAGTCTTTCTTGGCGGAGATATCCATCAGCCTTGGAGTGTTGCGTCGTGTGAAGTATCTGTGAGGTCGGGTTGAGTGCAAAGGTACAACTCTACGAGCGCGAGCAATGATTCCTGCAAAACAGCAAACAGGTTAATATGCATGAATGCAACGTCTATCCATATGAGGAAGATTCTGTCTTTTGACCCTGGCTTCATCGAGACAGATAACATTTTAACATCCACATTCTGAAATTCAAGATGTCTCTCAACCAGATTCTCAATCCATAATACTCCCCATATGGCCAGACATAGGTTCGATGCAGATGAATGCAAAATGAGAATGATGCAGATGTATGCAATGCACTGGGCCACCCTCAAAGTCATCTGATCATCTGTTGCACTGAAGCCCGATCTCTGAACTGATCACAACCATCTGAGGGAACATGTAACCACAAATCTGACCCACGGGTTCCGAAATAAACGGAAGAAAGATACATCATCATCATCATCATCACCAAACCATCTCTGAGCAGATACCCAAAACCATCTGAATCTAGGGATAAGACGAGGTATGTAGGCAGGAGGTCGTGCGAGACCTCTCCGGGCACCTTTTTTTCTTTTTGTGTGTGTTTACTTGTCATCTGATTGTGTTTGTTTGGTTCGGATGCTGACGTAAGTCCAGTGATTGGCTGTCGGGCTCCACGTTTGTCCTTTTGAGTGTGTTTTGGTTCGGATGCCGACGTAAGTCCAGTGATTGGCGGTCGGGCTCCACGTTTGCCGTTTTGTGCGCGTTTTGGTTCGGATGCTGATGTAAGCCCAGTGATTGGCATTCAGGCTCCATGTTTGCCTGTGTGTTTGTTTGTTTGTTTGGCGTGCGTGAGCCGAACTACGGCAGCTCTGATTCTCGTTCCAGACGAGATACGTAGGCATAGGATGCGACGTCCTATCGAGCTCCCTTCTCTTAACCCCACCTGTGTTCCCTGTGTGTGTGTGATGTTTAGCAACCTTTTCTTTTCTTAGAACGTGGATCCCGTCGAGTACGACGGACGTGAGGGGTGCTAATACCTTCCCCTTGCGTAACCGACTCCCTTACCCTTTCTCTTTGGTCGCAAGACCATTTCCTTTCCAGGTTTCTCTGAGCGTTTCCTTTCCCTATCTTGGGATAAATAACGCGCAGTGGCGGCTCTGTGTTGTGTTTTTATTTGAGTCCCGCCGGTTGATTTTCGCGGATGCGACACATAATACCTGGCAAAACTCAAACTCTGATGTAGTTTCCCCTCATGTGGATGAAAGGCTGATGTATTCAAGATTTCATCATAATCTACTGAAGATGTCAAAGATACTTGAGTCTCCTCAAGTCCACTCATCATGACGTTCTCACTTCAGGATGGTAAGAATCACCTGATCACTGATTCTTTTACTCTCTTGGGTTGTGTATATGAAGACCTTGAACAAAGGAGGTTTCTCGAGCTGATTGGGTGCAAAGGAGGTTTCCTCAGCAAGGGTTGCCTTTTCCCAGCAGCAGTGCTATTCCCCGGCAGGGCGGAATCGGAGTATTGACGAGTTCCTCAGCAGAGTGTCTCATGCTCCTCAGAAGAGTCCCTTGAGGGGGATGCTTTTTATGCATTCATCATGTAGAGTAAGCATAACATGTTGCATAGAAAAAATAAATCGCGTAGCATTTCCATAAGTATGGAGCATTACGCAGAAAAATCAATCATGCATCATATTGCACGCATAAGCTAGTCTCAAGCCGTGGTTACCGTTTGGGAGGTGGTTTTATCAGACAGTGAAGATGTTACTCCGAGGAGTCTAGCATCATGGTTTTAATCAAGGATATTCCCCAGTAGTACGATACTGGAGGGTAAGTTTCTGTCGAGCAGAGATGAGAATGTTAATCAAGAAAGTTTCGGGGTCCAAAAAGAAAAACAAGAAAGAAGATAATCCCCAGCTAAACGCGAAGTGTTTGTCTGCCAGGGTTGAATAGAGAGCAGTCGGCTCAGGGCTTGTCATCCTCAGCATGGATCGTTGTGGCATTCCGGCCAGTTTCCGATTTCCAGATCGAAGAGGTTCTCAACAGTCAGGACGAAGAACTTGTGGCAATCCGGCCAGTTTCCGATTTCCAGATCGAAGAGGTTCTCAACAGTCAGGACGAAGAACTTGTGGCATTCCGGCCAGTTTCCGATTTCCAGATCGAAGAGGTTCTCAACAGTCAGGACGAAGAACTTGTGGCATTCCGGCCAGTTTCCGATTTCCAGATCGAAGAGGTTCTCAACAGTCAGGACGAAGAACTTGTGGCATTCCGGCCAGTTTCCGATTTCCAGATCGAAGAGGTTCTCAACAGTCAGGACGAAGAACTTGTGGCATTCCGGCCAGTTTCCGATTTCCAGATCGAAGAGGTTCTCAACAGTCAGGACGAAGAACTTGTGGCAATCCGGCCAGTTTCCGATTTCCAGATCGAAGAGGTTCTCAACAGTCAGGACGAAGAACTTGTGGCACTCCGGCCAGTTTCCGATTTCCAGATCGAAGAGGTTCTCAACAGTCAGGACGAAGAACTTGCGGCACTCCGGCCAGTTCCGATTTCCAGATCGAAGAAGCTCACGATGATTAGATCGATGCAGCTTGCGGCAATCCGGCCAGTTTCCCGGTATCCAGACCGAAGTGGTATCCAGACCGAAGTGGTATCCAGACCGAAGAGGTGTTCAGACCAAAGTGGTGTTCAGGCCAAGAAAATGAAAAAAGCAAAAAAATTTCGGGGTTCAAGAAAAGAAGAAAAAGAATAATAATCCCGAGCGGATGTGGCGTTCAGGCCATGGTTGTCCCTGTGTTACCATTCATTTTGGTATCCAGGTCGATGTTGCTGTGATTCGGTGATCAAGCCGACTTTCTTCCGTTCCAGACGGATTTTTCTTTCAGAGATTGTTTCTTCGCCGATTCTGACAGGCGTTGTTAATTATTTTCCCATAAGAGTGCAAATTGTTCGTCTGTTTCTTGGTATTCAATCACTCTTCATCCTGATCATCTGAAAGCCGAGGCTATTCATATCGACAGGTTCACAATGGATTGAATAGGGGCAGCTGTAACACCTCAAAATTTGCCCTCCTCTCTTGGGACTAGCTTTGCATTATTGCATATCATTTTTAGGTCATTAGTCATTACATATTGCATATCATGTGGTTACATTGTGCAAATCATCCTCCCAAGTCTTGGTCAGAAGATAAGAGGTTGTGTGCAAGATAGGGGTTCATTGGACTGGTCATTGATCATCTGAGGATGTGGAGGTCCAAATTAGGGTTTTGTGATTCTTAAGGAGATTGGTCTTCATCTTGATTTAAATGATTCATCATCATCATCATGGTCTTGATTTCATCAAGTGTTGAAGCACATTCCTTGAGATTAGGGTTTTGACCACTGGTCAACCCTAATCAGTTGCATTGGACCAGTCAGGGCATAATCAGGAGATGGGGTCTATGATGGAGATGGGGATCATCCCATGGTTTTATGGAGATTATTGAGGCTAGGGTTTCATCCTTGAGCCATTTCATCAGATAATTGGGGCTCAGTTGGATCAGTGCATTGCCAAATTCATCTATCAGTTGAAAAAGTCAACTGTGGTCAACTGTGCTTGATTTTATGGATTTGGAGGTGGGAGAGAGTTGGATACACTTCATTCATGTTGAAACAAGTGTTATTTGACATTTCAAAGCTCAAGAATGGAGAAAATCAAGTCAGGACAAAATCTGCCAAAAATAGAAAGTGACTTGTAATGGAAGTTTCCCAAAATGGAAAGTTTTTGACCTCAAAATTACATGTCCAAGGAAGCTTCAAATGAAAATTTGTTCAACATGAAAGTTGTAGATCTTGGTCTCACCTTTCCAAAAAGTCCAAGAACTTGAAAATCCCATGTATGGTTGGCAAGTTATGGTCCATTCAATTTCAAAAATGACCCATAATCAGAGGGGCATAACTTCCACATGGAGTGTCCAAATTGAGTGATCTTTTTATGTGCAAACTCCATTTGACATGTACTTTCATGGTGCATAATTGGAATTCATCAAAAATGGTCAATGCAAAAAGTCAAAATTCAAGTGTACAGTTAAAAATCCAGGGGCAACATGGTCCAACTTGAGAAATAATGGGAATTTTTGAATGGGGATTTTTGTAACACCTCACAAATGCTATTTGGAAATGGTTTGAATCATCATAACAGGTCAAGGTGCAATGGTTGAAGAATTCACTTTTGAAATGAACTTGAAAAATGAACAAAGTGCCATGGCATGGTGAAAATCAAAATTACATGGCCAATGAAGATGGGACAAGTTGCAACAGCTCATGACAGATATTTAGAGCATGTGTGAGCTGGTAATGAGCTGTCACAGAGCCCATATGAAAATACCATTTTGCCCTTGCCTTTGAAAGTGACATTTTGCTAATCATATTTCATTTTGCTAATTAAGGTGATTAAGGCTTGATTAATTGGAGATATATATTCCTAATCATAACAAACTTCTAACAGAATCACAAATCACAAGATCTCAACCTTTTTTCCCTCCAAATTCTCTAAAACCTCTCAAGAACACATCAAGCAAATTGAAGCATAACTCTTCCAATTCTCCATCAAATCGTGTGGTTTTTCTTGCTGCTTCTTCCAATTATCATCTTCTTCAACTGTTTTTGAAGATCAACATCAAAGGCTTCACCAATCTCCACTGTCCAAGTGAGGTTCAACTATGGTGTTTGAGGATTTCTTCCATTAGAGGCAAATTCGAGCTAGGCTAACACTTCCATTCATCTTCCCTAACATCTTGCTTCATCTGTTTTGGATCAAGAAGCTTCAAGAACGCCAGATCCGTCACTGCCTTCGAATTAAGGTGAACTTTCGAATCTCATGGATTGATGAATTGTTATATGCGTTTGAAAGTGCGTTTAATGTAGAATCCAATGCTAGGCTTAGTTTGTAAAATGGTGAACCATAGGCTAGGTTATGTTGATTCAAAGCTTTGATGTGAAAACCTAAAGTGTTCGATTCGTGAGATTTAGGAAGAATTAGTGGAAATCAAGGACATATTTGTGATCCTCTCACTCAGACCTTTCCAACGGTTACTCGTTTGTAGATTTTGGTTAGGGTTTGTTCTTCGAGTGTTCTTGAGATTTCTGGAAAATTGTTGAGCGAAAATGATGATGAACACGCGTTTGATCTTTCATTCTGGCCTGACAATTCGAATTCGTGTTTAGCGCCAAAGCCAGCCAACCACGCGCTGACACTACATTAGTTAAGCGCTGCGTTTTGACATCCTGCGCGCTTAATTACCAAACTGCCACTGCTTCCATTTAATTAAAATAAAACATTCAATAATTATTTAAAAAATTACCAAAACTTAGAAAAATCATAAAAAAATAATGGAAAATCAGAAAATTATGAGGTTTTTTTTGATAGCTCCCCTTTTTCCTCTAGTTTTTTATGAGCATGATTTTACAAGTTGTGCATGATGAAATATTGACTTGGACTAGGGATGTTTGACTTGTGTGTATTTTTTGCATGTTTTACCATTTTCATCATGAAATGCTCATACATTTAAAGAAATTCCTGAAATTTTTTGAGCTCATTCTGGACATGTTGATGGTGATTTACATGTAAAGTTTGTGATTTTTGGATACCTGTAGAGTGAGATATGATTTTTTGAACTTAGGTGTGACAATTTGTGTCACACCTAGATAGGTCAACTTTCTGGATTTATTTGCATGACCTAGAGATGTTGGATTGGATTGAAATTTTGCATGGATGATTATTGATATGTTGAGATGTTATGTGAATATTTCTGGATTTTTATGTGGCATTTTCAATTTGATTGATATTTTTCATCTCTGTTGGTTCATTGTGCAAGCTTGTGTGACACATGTTGGTAAATCTTGTGTGAAATTCTCATATGGTTTTGGATGAAGATGAAATTTGGTATGCTGATTGTTGACACATTGTAGGACATCACTGTTTTGGTCCCATTCATTTCTTAATTGTTCTCACTCTGTTATGAATTTTTGAAGTGAATGTATGTGTTGATACCTTGAATTGGCTTACATAATCTTGTTTGGATTTCTTGATTTTCATTGCCCTAGTTCCTTTTGTCCAATTGAGCTGAAAATTGACATGCTATACCTTGAATAGGTCCTGTTTAGGTGTGAATTGTTTGAGGATTTTTGGAATTATTTTGGTATACTTTTGATTGAAGTCATTCTGTTTGGACATTGGATGTTGCATTTGACCTAGTTTGACTTGTTTTGGTCATGAAATGAATATGGTGAATGATATGAGTATGGGATCAATTGCATTTGCTTTCTATTTGCATTAATTTGGTTTTGGTTGAGAATTACTTGCTGTTTAGAATTTTTTCTCCCTTTTGGACCCTAGGCTTGGCCTAGTGGTCCAGTTTCTCACATTTGGTTTGACTTTTCAGGATGAAATGCACAAAGCTTAAGGAGAATGATTCAAGTCAATAAAATTGAATTTGTTTGATGTGGAGAACTATTATAACTTTGTTTTGTAGGTTGTGAAGCTTGAGCTTGAGCTTGTAGCTTGCATTTATGTGCTTGTGTTGTTTGTATAGTCTGACTGATTAACATTTGCTGTTTACTGTTTGTCTGTCTGAGTACTGATGATACTTGATTGATTTCAGGTACATTTAGTTGCTTACAGTTCTTTAAGAACTTGCTTGCTGCTGCTTGGTTTTTAAACCACTTGAGGTAGGACTTCTATTCTTCATGTAGTCTGGGAGACCCGACCTGTTACCTGGCCGGGCAATTGTCTGAAGTCCTCCTTAAGAGGCAATGTTTGTGGTTGTTTACATTTGTGCCAAGCAGGTAAAGACCTCTAAGAGGCAATTGGTGGATCAAAGGGATATGCAATCTATCCCCCACTATTCTGTGAGTCGTCCCTCTGCTCACACGGCTGTGTGTTGATGCATTGGGACACAAACCCAAGATCCTGTGCTGTTGCACAATCGAGTCAGAGTCTTTGAGCGTAGAAGGGTCCCTCCATTCTGGACCCACGCTCCTTTGTCTGAAGCTCTCCCTGGTCAGGGATAAGAGCTGTGAGGTCTCATCCTCACTTCACCTTTCATCTGCTTCACCTTAGCCTCGTAATGGCAAGGTTAAGAGCGAATAATACCCATGTACAGATGACTTGCTTCGGCAGTTAAACCCATTGTGTGAGCCTCACTTGATTGGTTATAGTGTGTGCTATGTGAATATTTGCTTGAAATGCTTGTTTTGATCTGTATGCTTGTATGCTTGCTTCCTGGATAGGAGTAGCTTGCAGTTGTGCAAGTAGGTAGAAACCTCAACGTAGGGTAATGATGCATGACAACACTAGGCTCGAGTCCAGCTCCCTGGTAGTGTGTCTTCCCTCGGTTTCTGGCTAGGTTTTCTTTCCCTTGAGGGGGAACTACATCGCCCTGATCCTCGTTCCAGACGAGGTATGTAGGCAGGAGACCGTGCGAGGTCTCTCCGGGCAACCTTTTTCTTTTTTGTGTGTGTTTACTTGTCATCTGATTGTGTTTGTTTGGTTCGGATGCTGACGTAAGTCCAGTGATTGGCTGTCGGGCTCCACGTTTGCCCCTTTGAGTGTGTTTTGGTTCGGATGCTGACGTAATTCCATCTAGTGGTTGTCGGGCTCCATGTTTGCCATCTGTTTGTGTGTTTTGTGTTGTTTGGCGTGCGTGAGCCGAACTACAGTGGCTCTGATTCTCGTTCCAAACGAGATATGTAGGCATAGGATGCGATGTCCTATCGAGCTCCCTTCTCTTAACCCCACCTGCGTTTCCTGTGTGTGTGTGTGATGTTTAACAACCTATTCTTTATTTTAGAACGTGGATCCCATCGAGTACGACGGACGTGAGGGGTGCTAATACCTTCCCCTTGCGTAACCGACTCCCTTACCCTTTCTCTTTGGTCGCAAGACCATTTCCTTTCCAGGTTTCTCTGAGCGTTTCCTTTCCCTATTTTGGGATAAATAACGCGCAGTGGCGGCTCTGTGTTGTGTTTTTATTTGAGTCCCGTCGGTTGTTTTTTCGCGGATGCGACAGCTGGCGACTCTGCTGGGGATTGTGCGGATGTAGACCTGTGCTGGTCCATCTTCCCTAAGCGAGTCTTTCCTAGCGTTCTAGGATTAGTTTAGGTTATTTGTTTGCTTTATTTATTGCATTTATTATTCTGACTGTGTATATATTTGCATAAATATTTGCATGCATCATACTATCATGTTGTCGTCCTCTGTGCAGGTGGTTCCTCTGTTTGGGGTGGGTGTTCTGAGTGGGGCTAAAACCCAGGCCCGAGTATACACCTAGGATTAGTGTGGTCTCATGTTGCCTCCTTCATGTTAAGTCAACATGTGCCTGGCAGCATGATGTACCACAAGCCGGACGAGGTTCATTTGATAGTGCTTGCCTCTGTGGATATTCCGCTTTGGTTGAGTTACTTCATCTGGACTATTGACTCTGGTGACCGATCATTTCCCGAATTTGTGGTTCAGACGATCTCAGGAGAGCTACAATGGCACACCCGAAAGGGCAAACCCATTGAGTATCTCTGCCCGATTGTCGAGACTATTATCCGCCTTAGGATGACCTGTTTAGAATTTACCTGTGAGGGGAGGGTGATTCTTTCAGATGCATGTTCAGATGGTGATTCAGATGGTGACTATTTGTTCCGTGGGTCCTATTTATAAGTCGGATTTATGGCCGTTTATTTCTGAGACGCCGGAGTGCTGTCCGTGGTATTTATCAGTGGGAATCCGTTTATTTCGGGATTCCCCGGGCCGATTCAGAGGTTATGGTATCTGATCAGAGATTGATGATGATGATGATGATGATGATGTATCTGACTTCCGTTTATTTCGGAACCCGCGGGTCAGATTGGTGCTTACTTATCCCTCAGATGGTTATGATCAGTTCAGAAACTAGGCTTCAGTGCAGATGATCAGATGGCTTGGAGGATGGCAACGCATTGCATTCATTCATCAGCATCATTACATCTTGCATTAATTGCATCTAACACATGTTTACCCATATGCAGGGACATTTTTGATCGAGATCCTGGTTGAGAGACTTCCTGTTCAGATATGAGGACCGGTCTGAAAGATAACATTGCCTACAGTTTCTTCGATCCTGAGATTGGTGTGCTGAAGGAGATGATAACATTGATTACTCCCGACCATGTGGGGATGTTCAGAGAGTCATACGGTAGTATCCTGAAGACGGCTTTCAGACTCACAGACAGTGACAGAAGTGCCATTCATACTCTTCTTCAGTTCTATGATCCGGGGCTGAGGTGTTTCGTATTTCCAGATTATCTGTTGGGACCTGTGATGGAGGACTATGCTAGCATCCTGGGTATGCAGATCCGCGATCAGATTCCTTTTCATGTCACTAGGGCGGAGCCAGATGTCCTTGGGATTTCTCGTGCTCTTTATTTGACTCCGGAAATGGTCAAGGAAGGATTGAAGGAGAAGGGGAAGTTACCTGGATTTCATTTGAGTTTCTTGGAGGCTAATGCCAAGGAACATGCTGTTATGGGTAATTGGAAGACGGTTTGTGCTTTGGTTGCTGTGAGCATTTATGGGATAGTTCTGTTTCCTAATCAGAAGAACTTTGTGGACCATAATGCTATCAGATTGTTCATGCAGAAGAACCCTATTCCTACTCTGATCGGAGATGTCTACTACTCAGTTCATAACAGGAACGAGAAGCGGCGTGGGGGTTTGGTCAGGTGCTGTTTTCAGTTACTCTTCAGATGGTTTATGGGGTATTTGCCTTCCCGAGGTGCTTTTGCTCATCTTGATCATTCGGTCAAGTCGTCCTTCAGGTTGATGGGTTTGCGGGCTGATGATATTGCATGGACTCATAATGGTTTGGCTGGCCGAGATTTCATATATAGTTGTGGGAGTTTACTTAATGTGCCTCTTGTGGGAGTTCAGGGTTGCATCAATTACAACCCGGTGCTTCTCAGGAGACAGATGGGGTTTGCTGTAGAAGGTCCTCCTCTTAGTCGAGAGATTCAGGAGTCTTTTTACTTCCCAATTGATGGCAATCAGGCCAAGCTGAGGCAGGTATTGGATGAGTGGCGTGATATCCAGAGGAAGGGCAAGGTTCCTTATGGGAAGGTCAATTGTCGGTATTTTCCATTATTTGAGGATTGGTTGCGGAAGAGAATTGAGGTTACATTTCTACCATTTCCTGGAGGTGATCTTGGGTGTCCTATGATCGAGGGTCCAAGTTCTTCTGTCAGTATGGAAGAATTCCTCGAGATGAAGAGAGCCAGAGATCAGTTACTTGCAGAGAAAGCTGAATTGGAGAGGAGTGTTGCTCGGTTTCAGACAGCTAACCAGGAGATCAAAGTGAAGATGGAAGATCAAGACAAGCGACATGCCATGGAAGCAAAGCGCTTTGAGATAGACACTGCCTACTATGGGAAAATTAACCAAGCCTTAGCGTCATCTACCAGAGAGCACGACATCACTAAGGAGAAGCTAGCCAGAGCTGCAAAGGTTATTGAGGATCAGAAGAGGAGGCAGATTCTCGTGAAGGATCAGAGAGACGACAGAGTCAGAGTTCTCATTGCTGAGTGGGAAGCCAAGCTGAAGGTTAAGGAAGCGGAGAAAGCGAAGATTGTCGCCGAGAGAGATCATTATATCGCCGAGAGAGATCATTACATTGCTGAGAGAGACCACTACTTCAGACAGATGAAGATTCATCAGAAAGAAGTGGGGAGATTGCAGCAGGAGAACACCGAGCTCAGGTTCGCCGTAGAGTTCGCGAGGATGGAAGATGAGATAGGGCCATCTGTGGGACCCTCATCCAGCTAGATCTTTCATTTGTATTGGATTACCGTCAGGCTTGTTGACGGAATCTACTTGCTTGTATTTCTTTCCTGATTCTGGAGGATTGTATTTGAATTCTATCTGGTTTGATGTATGACTATGGCACTGTTTGTGCACTTTTGTTATGTGATGGTATTTTTCATTCAGTGGTTGATCTTCAAGCTTTATTTGCTTTATCGTATGCACTCACACAAGCACACACATGGTTGGGGTATTCATACTAAATCATATATCTCTGATATGAACGGGGAAGTCAAATGCTGAATGTCAGAATATTGCTGCCGGATTATTATTTGTCTCAATGAAGCCAGGATCAAGAGACAAAGTGTTCCTCATGTGGATGGACATTGCATTCATGCATAATAACTTGTTTTCTATTTTGCAGGTGTCAGTGTCTAACCTGTTTGTTTGACATAGGAATGATGAATCCGTCCAACGCCGACGTTCTCGAGCTGAAAGAGAAGATGGGAGAGCTGATTCATGTCATGCAAGAGTTCGCCTTGGGGCAGAAAGTAACTGCCGAAAAGGTGGGGAGGATTGAAGACTGGCTGAAGATGGGGAACATGCAAGGAAACGCTTCGTCATCTGGACCGAAGAAATCCTTTGGTAAGGACCAGCACAAGGATGAGGGTGAATCGAGTGCTGTGTACGCCCAGAGAGGACACGGTAGGGGTCGTTACTACCAGCACACTGCTGCAGTAACCATCCCTGCTGGTAAACAGTCAGTCCGACAGCAACCTCAGACAACTCCACAGAGGGCACAGGGAGCTGGGAGCCAAGTGAGAGGAAAGGGGGTTGATCGTCATTTTGACAAGCCACCCATGACGTATGCTCTTCTGTTTAAAAAGTTGATGGATCTGGGGATGGTTCAGCCAAGGATGTTAGCTCCATTGAGATCAGATCAGAGGCAACCCAACTATAATGAGAACTCCAGGTGTGAATTCCATTCTGGTGCGCCTGGGCATAACATTGAGGGTTGTAGAGCCTTCAAGCATACTGTCCAAGATCTGGTGGATTCCAAGGCCCTCAATTTTACATTGTCATTGAATGCTAATGCCAATCCCATGCCGGCGCATGGACAGGCGATGGTGGGTGCAATTGCTGAAAATTCAGATCGCGTCTGTGCGATGGGGGAAGAGACTGACAGTGACTGTGAGCTGGAGTCGTGGATAAAAGCGTGCGTACCAGGAAACTGGAAGGCCTGAAAAGATCAGCACTGACACTCGTCCGGAAGAGTAATATTTCTTGTTTTCAGTTTTATCTGCATGAAAGCCATACGTGTTGCCCGACACGTAATGGTTCATTGTAAGGGCCACCTCATGTTTAAATTTGCATTTTCTGCATCATTAATAAATGGATGTTTTTCAGTCAAAAAGCGGTGTTCTCTGTTTTTCATTTATTTTTGCAGTTTAAAAAACAAATAAAAATGGCAATGTTTGTTTTCATTTTTCTTTTTTGATTTGTCTCGTCCCAAAGTCGAAAAATAATTCTCCGGATCTCGTTGATAACAATTTGGTTACACCTCATATGACTTCGACAATCCAATCTATCTTGCTGAAGAAGAAGATGAAGGAGATTGTGATCTGCTGGGATTAGCCAGGTTGTTGAAACAAGAGGAGAGGGTGATTCAGCCGCACAAGGAGCGGGTTGAGGTTGTTGTTCCAAGCACCGCCGAGGTCAAGAATGAAAAAATGAGGCCGCTTCAGAGGCGAGTCGAGAGCAGAATGGTAGCCCTATTGAAGGAGCGTGTGAGTACCTTCGCCTGGTCATGTCAGGATATGCCAGGGTCGGATACCGCTGTCGTTGTGCACAAGCTGCCATGAAGAGAAGATTGTCCTCTAAAGAAGCAGAACGCCAGTGCCTGTATCAGAGAGCCATGGTGACTTTGTTTCGTGATATGATTCATCATGAAGTTGAATGCTATGCTATGACATGATAGCAAAGTCCCAAGCAGGAGAGGGGCATCTGGCAGACCGGGGCAAGTCGTTTGACCAGTGGAGATAATTCAGACTGAGGTTGAATTCAAGTAAGTGCACTATCAGAGTGCGGTCTGGTAAGCTGTTGGGGTTCATTGTAAGGGAGGAATCGAGGTTGATCCTGCAAAAAAAAAATAAAATAAAAAAAAAATGCCTGAACCGAGAACATAAAAAAGAGGTTCGTGGTCTATTAGATAGATTGAACTACATGTCATGGTTCGCATCTCATCTAACAGCCACATGTGAACCAATTGTCAAATTGTTGAGAAAAGATCCAACGGTCAGGTGGAATAATGATTGCCAAGGGGCATTGAAAAAATAAAAGAATAAGTGCAGGAACCTCTGATTCTGTTACCTCATGGGAAGGAGCAATTGTTAATCTGTATTTGACGGCCTTCGAGGGATCTACGAGGTGAAGTGGGTCGGCATGACGAGTCTTGTCGAAAAGAGCATGCAATTTACCTAAGAAAAAAGTTTACCGACTGTGAAACAGTACATTCACTGTTCGAGAAAACTTGATGTACTTTGGCATAGGCTGCTCGCCGACTGAGACAGTATATGCTGATTCATACCACTTTGTGGATTTCGAGATGGATCTGATCAGGTAGATTTCTGAAAGAGCCAGCAATGACCGGACGGGTTGCGAAGTGGCAAATGATCTTGATTGAATACGATATTCGATATACCTCTCAGAAAGCAATTAAGGGGAGTGTATTGTCTGATTACCTCGCCCCGCAACCCGTTGAGGATTATCAACCGATGAAGTTTGAGTTCCCTGATGAGGACATCTCGAGGTGCTCAAATCGAAAGATTGAGAGTGACCGATCCCGGAGGAGGGGCTTGACCCTGAATCCGAACGGATTCTGATGTATGATGGGGAGGTTAAGGTGAATAAGCTTTTGTGGCCAGGATGACAGTTGAATGCATCAACAGTGGTGGCTGAGTATGAAACTTGTATCTTGGGTATCGATCTTCGGTGCGTGAGATTACTGGGGCAACTCCTTTCTCATTGGTATATGGAATGGAGGCCGTGTTACCGGTTGAGGTTCAGATTCCCTCTTTAAGAGTCCTGATGGACGTGAAATTGCAAGAGGCGGAATGGGTAAGGACCCGGTACGAAGAGTTAAGCTGGATCGAGGAAAAAAGGCTGGCAGCCATCTGTCATGGGCAGTTGTACCAGCAAAGGATGAAGCGTGCTTTTGATAAGAAAGTACGACCTCGAGTATATCACGTGGGTGATATGGTGCTGAAAAGGATCCTTCCTCCTCAAAACGATCGTAGGGGCAAATGGACACCGAATTATGAAGGTCCATTCGTGGTCAAGAAGGTTTTCTCTGGTGGAGCCTTGTTGTTAACGACCATGGATGGCGAGGATTTTCCATCCCCTGTGAATGCGGACGCAGTTAAAAAATACTTCGTATAAAGAGACCCGCTGGACGAAAAGAATAAAATAGTCCAGGCAAAAATGGGCATCCCGGCGAACCAACAACAGAAAGAAATGGTTCGGGCAAAAATTAGGGATAAAAATGAAAAAATGTACACCCGGCAAGTCGAAAACCTGAAAAGGCGACTTGGGCAAAAATGGGTATCCCGGTGGATTGAAAACCCGAGAGGGCGGTCTAGGCAAAAGAGGGATTGAAACGAACAACTGCGTCTGGCATGATCGTTTTCGCTTTGGTTAAAGCATCATGGATAATACCCGGTAGGGATCAATCAGAATCGTCTTGTTCAGAAGGCAGAAGGCATGGAGAGTCTGAGGACATATGGGGTGTAACCGAGTTGGAACTCGAGGAGATCACGGGTTTCACATTGCCATTAGGATAGATTTTTCCTTTTGTGCGCAATTACCTCTTTTCAGGAATTGCTTCCTTTGTGCTGCTCAATTTGAGCCACACACTTTTCCAATCAATAAAATGCATATTCAGTCAAATAATTTTGTTTTTGTTTTTCATTACCGCTTTGATTGCAAAAACATCCAAATATTTTTGATAAAGAATGTTGCATTTTAAGACATACAGGTCTCTTCCAATGCATGTTTATAAGATGGAAAGCTTGAAATCTTATTCGGAAGGTTGAGTGACCCAAGTGTTGAAATCTTGACACGCCTGGGGCACGATTTTATCTAACGATCTGTTTTGCAGGAACTGTTAGGTATTCTTCACTCATTTGCAGGTTGTGATGTGGAAGCTTTGTAACGGATCCCCAGAGAGTTCGCTCAGGGACGAATGAATATGAAGGGATGATGAAGAGACGTTGAGACGTACGACGATCCTTGAATGATAATCAAGAAGACTCTTCAAAGTCGGAAGATTGGAAAGTCTGTAGAAATTCCCCGCAGAGTCCAATCAGGGACAAGCAAGTTGGAGAACGGTGACTAGACGACGAGGGACGTCCGACGACCTTTGGAATTAATCAAGAAGACTCTTCAAAGTCGGAAGATTGAAAAATCTGTATAATCCCAGGAGTACGTTTCTCGTCGAGCGCGGAGCGATTGGGAGTACAAGATGATGGAGCAGAAAAGGTTCAGATGAGTCTGGGAATTCTCAAGAGGGGAAAGCTGATACGAGATCGGGAGGTGGATACCATGGTTCGACGAGTCGACGGGTGTTCTATACCAACTTTTCTCATTTCCCCAGCGGGGTCCCCAAGCAGAGTTGTGAGGGCCAACACCCTAGCAGATCCAAAGGTCTATGGATCCCTTAGCCGAGTCGGGATGGCTTTCCCCGGCAGGTTTAAAACGGTGTTTCCTCAGCAGCCAGGCCAGAAGGTTGCTATCCCCGAGTGGAGCGGGTTTCAATGAAATATATCTCCAGCAGTGTTCATCCTACCAGTGGATCGGATAATTTTCCATAGCGGACTGATATCTGCATCCCCAGCTGAGTTGATTCTACCTATGGATGGCATGGGTAATCCCCAGCGGAGTGGCATTCGCTTCCCTAGCAGGGTTTGGATGGTTATCCCCAGCAGGTGTCAGATCGATGCTTCCCTAGTTGCCAGGCCTGGAGGTGGCTGTTTTCCCAGCAGAGTATCTGTGAGCATTTCCCCAGTGAAGTCACCGGGTATCTGTGAGGGTTTTCTCGAAGCAGAGTCGAGATTTATATCCTCAGCAAGTCAAAGACTGTATCCCCACAGAGTGTTGGTGGTTCCTATCCCCAGCATTTCCTCGAGCGGATTGGGTGCAAAGGAGGTGTTTCCCCAGCAAGGGTTACCTTTTCCCAGCAGCAGCGTTATTCCTCAGCAGGGTGGAGATCGGGGTATTGACGGGTTTCTCAGCAGAATGTCTCGTGCTCCTCAGGAGAGTCCCTTGAGGGGGACATTTTTTATACATTCATCATGAAAAAATAGCATAACATATTGCATAGAAAAATAAATCGCGTAGCATTTCCATAATTATGGAGCATTACGCAGAAAAAGATCATGCATCATTGTTGCAAGCATAGAGCTAGTCTCAAGCCGTGGTTACCGTTTGAGAGGTGGTTGTGCCAGAAAGCGAAGATGTTACTCTGTGGAGTTTAGCATCATGACGTCAGATCAGCAATGTTCCCCAGTAGTGCGATATTGGAGGAAATGTTTCCATCGGACAGAGATGGAAATAAAATCAGAGGGCGTTACGCGATCAGCGCGATTCAAGCCGTGGTTACCGCTTGAGGATTGGTTTTATCAGACAGTGAAGGTGTTACTCCGAGGAGTCTAGCATCATGGTTTTAATCAAGGATATTCCCCAGTAGTACGATACTGGAGGGTAAGTTTCTGTCGAGCAGAAATGGGAATGTTAATCAAGAAAGTTCCGGGGTTCAAGAAAAACAAGAAAGAAGATAATCCCCAGCTAAACGCGAAGTGTTTGTCTGCCAGGGTTGAATAGAGAGCAGTCGGCTCAGGGCTTGTCATCCTCAGCATGGGTCGTTGTGGCATTCCGGCCAGTTTCCGATTTCCAGATCGAAGAGGTTCTCAACAGTCAGGACGAAGAACTTGTGGCATTCCGGCCAGTTTCCGATTTCCAGATCGAAGAGGTTCTCAACAGTCAGGACAAAGAACTTGTGGCACTCCGGCCAGTTTCCGATTTCCAGATCGAAGAGGTTCTCAACAGTCAGGACGAAGAACTTGTGGCACTCCGGCCAGTTTCCGATTTCCAGATCGAAGAGGTTCTCAACAGTCAGGACGAAGAACTTGTGGCATTCCGGCCAGTTTCCGATTTCCAGATCGAAGAGGTTCTCAACAGTCAGGACGAAGAACTTGTGGCACTCCGGCCAGTTTCCGATTTCCAAATCGAAGAGGTTCTCAACAGTCAGGACAAAGAACTTGTGGCATTCCGGCCAGTTTCCGATTTCCAGATCGAAGAGGTTCTCAACAGTCAGGACGAAGAACTTGTGGCACTCCGGCCAGTTCCGATTTCCAGATCGAAGAAGCTCTCGATGATTAGATCGATGCAGCTTGCGGCAATCCAGCCAGTTTCCCGGTATCCAGACCGAAGTGGTATCCAGACCGAAGTGGTATCCAGACCGAAGAGGTGTTCAGACCGAAGTGGTGTTCAGGCCAAGAAAATGAAAAAAGAAGAGAAAATTCTGGGGTCCAAGAAAATGAAAAAGGAGAGAGAATAGTAATCCCAGCGGATATGTGGTGTTCAGGCCGTGGTTATCCTTGCGTTACCATTTATTTTGGTATCCAGGTCGACGTTTATGTTTTGGGGTTCAAGCCGAGTTTTCTCCGTACCAGACGGATTTTTCTTTGAGATTGCTTCTTCGCCGATTCTGACAGGCGTTGTTAATTATTTCCCGTCAGAGTGCAAATTGTTCGTCTGTTCTTGGTATTCAATCACTCTTCATCCTGATCATCTGAAAGCCGAGGCTATTCATATCGACAGGTTCACAATGGATTGAATAGGGGCAGCTGTAACACCTCAAAATTTGCCCTCCTCTCTTGGGACTAGCATAACATATTGCATATCATTTTTAGGTCATTAGGCATTGCATATTGCATATCATGTGGTTACATTGTGCAAGTCATCCTCACAAGTCTTGATCAGAAGATGAGGAAGTCAAAGTGCAAGCTAGGGTTTTATTGGACTGGTCATTAATCATCTGAGGATGTGGAGGTCCAAATTAGGGTTTCATGATTCTCAAAAGATATTGGTCTTCATCTTGATTACAATGGTTCATCATCATCATCATGGTTTGTCATCATCAAGTGTTGAAGTATTCCTGGAGATTAGGGTTTTGACCACTGGTCAACCCTAATCAGTTGCATTGGGCCAATCAGGGCATGATCAGGAGATGGGGTCTATGATGGAGATGGGGATCATCTTATGTTTTTATGGAGCTTATTGAGGCTAGGGTTTCATCCTTGAGCCGTTTCTTCAGAGGATTGGGGATCAGATTGATCAGTGCATGGCCAGATTCATCTATCAGTTGAAAAAGTCAATTGTGGTCAACTGTGCTTGATTTTATGGATTTGGAGGTGGAATTGAGTTGGATACATTTCATTCATGTTGGAACAAGTGTTATTTGATATTTCAAAGCTCAAGAATGGAGAAAATAAAGTCAGACAAGAAACTGCCAAAAATAGAAAGTGACTTGTAATGGAAGTTTCCAAAAATGGAAAGTTTTGACCACAAAATTACGTGTCCAAAAAAGCTTCAAATGAAAATTTGTTCAACATGAAAGTTGTAGATCTTGATCTCACCTTTCCAAAAAGTCCAAGAACTTGAAATTCCCATGTATGGTTGGCAAGTTATGGTCCATTCAATTTCAAAAATGACCCATAATCAAAGTGGCATAACTTCCACATGGAGTGTCCAAATTGGATGATCTTTTTATGTGCAAACTCCATTTGACATGTACTTTCATGGTGCATAATTGGATTTCATCAAAAATGGTCAATACAGAAAGTCAATTTTCAAGTGTACAGTTAAAAGATCCAGGGGCAAAATGGTCCAACTTGAGAAATAATGAGAATTTTGGAATAGGGATTTTTGCAACACCTCACAAATGCAATTTGAAAATGGTTTGAACTGTCATAACATGTTGAGGTTCATTATTTGGTTAAGTCACTTTTGAACTTCACTTGAAAAATGCATAAAGTGCCATGACATAGTGAAAATGCAAATTACACATCCAATGGCCATGGGACAAGTTGCAACAGATCACACATGTCATTTTGAGAGTGTGTGAGCTGTCAAATGAGCTGTCATTGGCCTGTGGTGAAATGGCATTTTTGCCCTTGCTTTGAAAATGACATTTATGCTAATTACCATTCATTTTGGTTAATTCATGATTAAGGATGTAATTAGTTGGAAGTATAAATTCTTAATTGTAACTAACTTTGATCACAATCACAATTCACCAGAAATTGCAAACTTTTCCCTCCAAATTCTCAAGAAAGCTCAAGAACATTCAAGAGCAAAAATCCAAAAATCTCTTCCAATTCTCCATCAAATCGTGTGATTTTTGTTGCTTCAATCTCCATTCATCTTCTACCTCAACTGTTTTGGCAAGGCAACATCAAGATCTTCACCAATCGTGACTGTTCCAATTATGCTCATCAATGGCTTTTGAAGATTCCTTCCACTAGAAGCGATTTCAATTGAACCTAACACCTCCAGTCCTCTTCCTGAGCTTGGTGCTTCACCTGTTTTGGATCAAGAAGCGCAAAGAACACACGAATCATCAATGCCTTTCAATTAAGGTGAGATTTCGAATCTCACGATTTTGTCAATTGTTATAGGCGTTTGAAAGAGTGCTCGATGTAGTTTATCATGATATAATTAGTTTTTGATTTGGTGAACCATAGGATAAGTTATGTTGATTCAAAGATTTGAGAGCAAAACCTAATTCGATCGATCCGGTTTGTACAGTTAGATTTAGGTTGATTAGGTTACATATTCGTGTTCCTGGAGATTAGACCTTTCCAACGGATATAAGTTTGTGGATTTTCGTTGAGTTTTGATGTTCTTGTTGTTCATGCGTTTCTGGAAATACGCGTGTTGAAGATGAAGATTTCTGGAGAATTTTTGTAGTTTGATCCGTGCCAAGCTTGTTCCAATTTCAAATGTTGTTTCCCGTGGAATCCTAGCCACTCACGTTGCGCCACTGCATTATTGAAACGATGCGTTTTGGTACCGGTGGGAGATAATTACAACAATGCCACGGATTTCATTTAGTTTAATAAAACATTCAATAATTATTTAAAAAATTACCAAAACTTAGAAAAATCATAGAAAAATATTGGCTAATCAGAAAATTATGAGAGTTTTTTTTGTTAGATCCCATTTTTCCTCTAGTTTTTTATGAGCATGGTTTTACAAGTTGTGCATGGTGAAATATTGACTTTGCCTAGGGAACTTTGACTTGTGTGTATTTTTTACATGTTTTGCCATTTTCATTGTGAAATGCTCATACCATAAAAGAAATGTCTGGAATTTTTTGAGCTTATTCTAGACATGTTGCTGGTGATTTACATATAAAGTTTGTGATTTTTGGATACCTGTGGAGTAAGATATGATTTTTTGAATCTAGGTGTGACAATTTGTGTCACACCTAGCTAGGTCAACTTTCTGGATTTATTTGCATGACCTATGATTGTTGAAATGGAGTGAAATTTTGCATGAATGATTATTGATATGTTGAGATGTCTTGTGAATTTTTATGGATTTTTCCATGGCATTTTCAATTTGATTGATATTTTTCTTCTCTGTTGGCTCATTGTGCAAGATTGTATGACACATGTTTGTATATCTTGTGTGAAATTCTCATATGGTTTTGGATGAATGTGAAATTTGGTATGCTGATTGTAGACACATTGTAGGACATCCCTGTTTTGGTCCCATTCATTTCTTAATTGTTTTCATTGAATTATGAATTTTTGAAGTGAATGCATGTGTTGATACCTTGAATTGGTTTGAATAATTGTGTCTGTATTTCTTGATTTTCATTGCCTTAGTTCCTTTTGTCCAATTGAGCTGAAAATAGACATGCTATACCTTGAATATGTCCTGTTTAGGTGTGAATTATTTGAGGATTTTTGGAATTGTTTTGATATGCTTTTGATTGAAGTTATTCTGTTTGGACATTGGATGTTGCATTTGACCTAGTTTGTGATGTTTTGGTCATGAAATGAATATGGTGAATGATATGAGTATGGGATCAATTGTATTGGCTTTCTATTTGCATTAATTTGGTTTTGGTTGAGAATTGTTTGCTGTTTAGAGCTTTTTCTCCCTTTTGGACCCTAGGCTTGGCCTAGTGGTCCAGTTTCTCACATTTGGATTGACTTTTCAGGATGAAATGCATGGTGCTTAAGGAGAATGCTTCAAGTCAATAAAATTGGGATTGTTTGATGTGGAGAACTAACATAACTTTGTTTTGTAGGTTGTGAAGCGTGAGCTTGAGCTTGTAGCTTGCATTTATGTGCTTGTGTTGTTTGTATAGTCTGACTGATTAACATTTGCTGTTTATTGTTGTCTGTCTGTGTACTGATGATACTTGATTAATTTCAGGTACATTTAGTCGCTTACAGTTCTTTAAGAACTTGCTTGCTGCTGCTTGGTTTTTAAACCACTCGAGGTAGGACTTCTATTCTTCATGTAGTCTGGGAGACCCGGCCTGTTATTTGGCCGGGCAAAATGTCTGAAGTCCTCCTTAAGAGGCGATGTTTGTGATTGTTTAATATTGTGCCTAAGCAGGTGAAGTCCTCTATGAGGCAATTGGTGGAAGCCAAGGGATATGCAATCTATCCCCCACTATTCTGTGAGTCGTCCCTCTGCTCACACGGCTGTGTGTTGATGCATTGGGACACAAACCCAAGATCTCGTGCTGTTGCACAATCGAGTCAGAGTCTTTGAGCATAGAAGGGTCCCTCCATTCTGGACCCACGCTCCTTTGTCTAAAAGCTCTCCCTGGTCAGGGATAAGAGCTGTGAGGTCTCATCCTCACTTCACCTTTTCATCTGCTTCACCTTAGCCTCGTAATGGCAAGGTTAAGAGCGAATACTACCTATGTACAGATGACTTGCTTCGGCAGTCAAACCCATTGTGTGAGCCTCACTTGATTGGTTATAGTGTGTGCTATGTGAATATTTGCTTGAAATGCTTGTGTTTGCTCTGTTTTGATTTGTATGCTTGTATGCTTGCTTCTTTCCTGGATAGGATTAGTTTGCAATTGTGCAAGTAGGTAGAAACCTCAACGTAGGGTAATGATGCATGACAACACTAGGCTCGAGTACAGCTCCCTGGTAGTGTGTCTTCCCTTGGTTTCTGGCTAGATTTTCTTTCCCTTGAGGGGGAACTACATCGCCCTGATCCTCGTACCAGACGAGGTATGTAGGCAGGAGACCGTGCGAGGTCTCTCCGGGCACTTTTTTTTCTTTTTGTGTGCGTTTGTTTGTTATCTGTTTGTGTGTCAGGATATGGACGTAAGCCCAGCGATTGGCTGTCCGTATCCTGATGTTGCGTGCGTTTTGGTTCGGATGCCGATATAAGTCCAGTGATTGGCAGTCGGGCTCCATGTTTGCCATCTGTTTGTGTGTTTTGTGTTGTTTGGCGTGCGTAAGCCGAACTACAGTGGCTCTGATTCTCGTTCCAGACGAGATATGTAGGCATAGGATGCGATGTCCTATCGAGCTCCCTTCTCTTAACCCCACCTGTGTTCCCTGTGTGTGTGTGATGTTTAGCAACCTTTTCTTATTTTAGAACGTGGATCCCGTCGAGTACGACGGACGTGAGGGGTGCTAATACCTTCCCCTTGCGTAACCGACTCCCTTACCCTTTCTCTTTGGTCGCAAGACCATTTCCTTTCCAGGTTTCTCTGAGCGTTTCCTTTCCCTATTTTGGGATAAATAACGCGCAGTGGCGGCTCTGTGTTGTGTTTTTATTTGAGTCCCGCCGGTTGATTTTCGCGGATGCGACACATAATACCTGGCAAAACTCAAACTCTGATGTAGTTTCCCCTCATGTGGATGAAAGGCTGATGTATTCAAGATTTCATCATAATCTACTGAAGATGTCAAAGATACTTGAGTCTCCTCAAGTCCACTCATCATGACGTTCTCACTTCAGGATGGTAAGAATCACCTGATCACTGATTCTTTTACTCTCTTGGGTTGTGTATATGAAGACCTTGAAGACTTTCAAGGAGGGTTTGTTCCAAGGAGGCAGAACTAATGTTCTATGTGATGTTAGAACATGTTGTTCGACAAGTATGCAGCTACTGGTTGAAGAACAGATGTGTTTAGGTGTCAAACAAAGGGATACTTTTGTTTGGAACCTACTCCTGACCTAGAAGAGGAAACATCTGTGTGTGCTAAGTTGACAAGGGTAGGGTCAACTCTGTGTGTGCTCAAGAAGGTCACTTTTAGAAGTCTGATCTCTAGAAGTGGAGCTGGTTGAGATGTGACATTGTGAAATTTCCTGCTAGATTGATCAGGGTTGGATAGTTGCTCCCTGAAGTACTATGTTGTGTTGGAAGACAAGTCCCCTGGATGTTAGAAGTCAATAATGGGGTAACCTGATTGCTATTAAGAGGATTGGGACCATGAATCTTGTTATTCAAACACCACACTCAGAAGTGGCAGTTCTTTCAAGGAGTGAGAATATGAAGATTCAAAGGTTGGTGGAGGTAGTATGCTCTGGCAATGCATATCTACTATTGACTGGTGTTGTTTTCTTTCACTAGTACTTATGGCCAGCTGGAGTCTGATTGGTGTGATTGGAGTATGTATAGGTATAACTCATAGAGTTACTTGCCACTAGTAGGGGTGATGTATGTCATGTTGAGACATTTGTGTACAATGCATGGATATTGGTGTGAAGTTTCCATGATTGTTAATTTAAGGGGGAGTTTTGGTTAACCTCCTCACGTTTGGTCAGCCTAGGGTCTGGTTGGCTGTTGACCTGTGTCACATGGGTTCTGGTTGTTGTGTGATACATTTGCAAGGTAGGATTCATCACTCTCATTCCTAAGGGTGAATCTAATCTGGGAAGATTCTCAAAACTGTTGAGGTGCTTGCAAGCAGAAGATGTTGACACAAGAAGAGTATTCTCAAAGTATTCTTATGGTGGAAGTATCTGAAAGGAAAATTGGGAAAGGATTTAAGATCAATGTCTACTTGTGCCAAGTACAAGTACTTAATTGATTATCCTTGGAGCTCAAGATAACTGATGTTTTTAAAAGATGTTGGAACATCTCGTCTTCTAGACCCTGTGCAGAATTACAGGAAGGTTAGTACATTGGTTTATGATCTATCACTTTGGTGGCAGCAAAAGCATATGATCTCTGAAAAGGTTTCCTGGCAAGAAACATGTTCAGCCTTGGTGTGTACGAAAAGAAGAAAACATCATAGTCTTGATGGTGGTTACTTGGATCAGTTTACTTTTGATCTAGGTAAGGAAGTACATTGGCTAACGCACACTGTGGAGTTAAGAATAAGTGGCAGCATTCTTAACATCATGGAAACAACCTTATCTTAGGAAGTGGAATCCTTGGTATAGCTGTAGGGAGAGTTTCTAACTGGTCCTTCTGAAGACTCATGCATCAGAGTGTCTGATGTCTTTGGAGAAGAAGCAGGGATTCATCAAGGTGTTAGCTTGGATGACTTAACTGCAAACCTGCAGGATGGAGGTTGTTTACTCAAACTTGGTTCCACAATCAAGTCTATGAGAACATTGAACTCTTGTTCTGTGAAGGGAGGAAGTTCTTTCAAGTGGCAGAAGAAGGAGCTGAATTCAACAGCTAGATGTCAAAACACAATGTTGTGACATTTGGTTCAACATCAGATTCTTAGTTGGTGAAGTGGCATATCAACTTGAGATAGAAGGGTCTACAGGGTTGTAGATTGGATACTTCAAAAAGATCGTTCTCGTTGCAGTTCTTTGGAGTTGCTGGATGGAGAGGATGTTACATGTTCATGTCTTAGAAAATCTAAGTTTTGTTCAACATGTAGCTTGAAGTTCAAGTCTCACTTGGCATATGGTCTATCTCAGAAGTGAGTTCGAAGGATCAAGACAATCAACTTATGGCAGCTGATTATTCTTGAGGAAGGTCTGAGACAACTTACTCTAAGCAGAAAGGTAGTAAGTTGAAGACAATGGGAGGTGTTGTCTATCCATCTCTTGGAGCTTGTGAAAGGTGTGTTGAGCTATATATGGAAGACTATCTCTTGTAATGGGATGAGAATGTATATGTCCCAATTTGTGTCTGGTTTCTTGTGGATCAAGCTAATGACTCAGTGATAGCTAAAGATTATCAGATGGTGTTATATTGTGAAGGATGTCCTAACTCAATTTAGAGCATGGTGTGAAGTAGTTTTCTGTTCTGGTTAGAAGAGAGATTGACACAGAATATGGATGTGTTCAGCCAAGAGGGTTGAACAGAGGGTGTGCTCTTGAAGACATGAAGATGCGTCTTATGTTTTCCATTCATCAAGTGGTCTGGGTTCTCTTTGAATCAGGAAGTTAGTGAAGGTCCAACCTTGGGGTGTTGGATATGTTCATGTGTGATCTCCATGTTTCAAGAGGAGAGTTGGTTGTTCATGACAGGGGGAGTTCTATCTTTGCACTGCAAGTAATCATCAAGCTTGTGGTCTATGTGTTCTCAGATAACAAGGAATGGAACCTTGTTAGTTAGTGGGATGTTGTGGTGTGTGTCAAGGCTGAGTGAGCAGAAGAATGTCTGACCGGATGTCATGACATTGCCTTGGACAATATTATTATTTCCTTCTGAAACTTACAGTCATAAGGAAATATGGATGGGGTGTGTCTCATTATGTTATATTAGAATGAGCATGTGTATTACATTGTGTGGAAGGAATACCCTGGTGCATTTGTGTGTCTTACTAGTTGCATCCATAACTAGTAATTTTGTTGATTGTTGCACAAATTTAGGGGGAGGAGAAGTACCCTTGTGCATGTGTGTATTACTTGTAGCCATAGCTAGTAATTGTTTTGCCTCTGCTGCTGATTAAACTACTGTTAAGTTGTTTAACTGCTGATAGTTTTTCCTTGTGAACAAAAAGGACAGAGTGTTCACAAGATGTCATACATGATGTCTTAACATAAGATATCCTATGTACCTGCTGCAAGTTATTTAAGGAAATGTGGATGTGTGGTGCTAGATGTCAAGATACCACTGGAGGTGAGAAAATGGTTTTAGGAAATGGTGACAGGGAGAATACATGAAGAATGCAGACAAAAGCAGTATCAAATGTTAAGATATAGCTTGCAACGTGTCTGACAGCATTTATGGAATAGTCTTGGAACTGTTGTTTTTGGAAAGAAACAATCAAGAGCTATAAAGGTATTCAAAGATAGTCTGGGATATTGATGGTGATCCTCTGACTGATTTTCAGCAAATATTTATGGATCTTGACCAAGAATTTACTCCCACCGTTAATTCCTAAGCATGGTCTGGCCTATTTAAAGGATGTATCAGCACTCCTCTTCTCACAAGAGCGACATTTCATTCCCTCTAAACCATGGGGTTTGTTAAGATCTGGACATACTGTTCCTGGATCTGGTTTTGTGAAGGTGTCATTTATAAATGTTTAGCTAAAAAGGGGGAGAGAAACATTGTCCTGAGGATGCACCAGAAGCAAGCAATATCTAGTAGCAAGGAGAAGATGGGTTCAGACACAAAAGTCACTAACTGGGTATATCAGTTGTGTCTTGTGATCTGAGTTAAGAAGACAGTTGTGTCTTGTGATCTGAGTTACATTTTCTATGTACTCAGCATTACATATTCTTCAGGAAGCCCTACTGTTGAGGGGAAGGGCTGTGATGGAGCTGAGCCTTGTACATCTTCTTCCTCATGTACACCAACAGTGGTGGTGGCAATGGGGCTGTCAATGACAAAGAGGAAGTGCAGACCCATATTGGGTTATTTGTTTTAGCTAAAATTTGCCAAAGGGGGAGATTGTTAGTACCTTAAGATTGACATTAATTTTGTAAAACAAATAATGTAATCACCTCTGTTGTTTTAATATGTTGGGCTGAAGAAGTTCAACATTTGGACCAACATGTCATGTAAGATGTCACGACATCAGGACTGTGACATCTCACATGTGTATAAAACTGAATCAGTTAATTCTGGTTTATGTTAAATAATTAATTAGGATATCTGGTGAATATCCTAACTCCTATGTGGAGATCTTGAAGATTCAATCAGAAGATTTGGTGAATATATTTGGTGAATATACAGTTTCCAAATATGGAGATCTTTTAGGAAATAAAAGATTGAAGACCTTGATTGTAGTAGAAGATTTCTGCCAGCTCTGTGACAGCAAAAGAAAAGCTTTGCTACGATTTCTGAAGGCCCAAATCCAGTTGGGTGGTTAGGTTATAAATAGCAGATTGTAACCTAGGTTTTGTAAGCCTCAAACAATGTAAAAATTAGAGGTGTGTGTGAGGTAAACCTCCCAACCTGTGGGAAGGTTACCAGGTGTTTCTCAGTGCTTGAAAGCATGAGATTATTTGTAACTCAAAGCCTGTAGGCAAGAGTTGTTATGTTCTTGAACGAAGTTGTGAAACATGTTCAAGTTGTTTAAACATTACATTGTAATTGTAGTGATAGGAATGGAATTTGGAGGTTTCTATCTAGGAGTTCCTAGGTATAGATTGCATTGGGTAGGGATTAAGTGAAGAGTTGTAAACGGGGGAGTTTAACTCTGAATTAATACTGCTAATAGTGGATCTTCTTCCTGGCTTGGTATGCCCCCAGAGTAGGTAATGTTGTACCGAACTGGGTTAACAAGTACTGGTGTTTTTACCTTCTGCACACTATATTCTGTCTGTTATAACTCAGTCTGGTGTTAGTCTGTTTATGAAGGGAATAACAGACCTGACACATAGCCTGCAATTTGAATGCAAAACAGAATGTTATGACATTCATAATTGACTGCTAATACTGATGTATAGACTGATTGGTCTGTTACCGTTCAACCTTCTGTAATGTTGGAACAGGTGATGTTCAAATCAATGTTGAGACATCATGCTGATAACTGGGCAAGATCAATAAACATAAGTGTTATGTCTGATCTCTACTGTGTCTTTGTACTAGATGGACAAAACTGGATGTTCTTCTGTCCATGGTGGTATAGTAGCAAATGTCATGACATCTGTGACTGTGTGCATATGAGTACTGGGTTTTAATTTTTATAACTGCCTTGCTGTATTAGTAACAATGTTGGATCAGATGTCATGACTTCGTGTAGAACATCTGAACTCTGACTATATATTTGGACTATAGTTTTTATCGAATGAACTAACATTCAGACTTCTTGGATTGTGAAGTGACATCCTACTTGGATAGAATTATATTTTATTTATTAATTATTGAGTCGGGAAGTAGGGTGTTACGTAGTGGTATCAGAGTCGGTCGGCTCGTCCGACCAGGTGTTATAGTGAGTCAGTAGTGTACGACTGGTGTGTGAACATGGTCGAGTCAAGTTTCTTCTAATCCTTATTTGTTGATGTTATTCAGAATATGGCTAGGAGAAATGATGGTGCTATTGATGTTGATTTGCAAAAAGTGACTCAAGTTCTGCAGAACAACCAGAATGGAGGGAATGATGAGTTCCACAATTTGAGAAAGTTCCAGAGGAATAACCCACCTACCGTCAAAGGCAGGTATGATCCGGATGGAGCGCAGGCTTGGCTAAAGGAAATTGAAAATATTTTCAGGGTTATGGTGTGTACTGAAGCATAAAAGGTGCAATTTGGTATCCATATGCTGGAAGAGGAAGCTGATGATTGATGGGACAATACGCGTCAGAGACTGGAGGCTGCAGACGATGAAATCACTTGGGTTGTATTTATAGGAGAATTTCTGGAGTGTTATTTTCCAAAAGATGTGTGGGGGAAGAAAGAGATTGAGTTTCTGGAGCTGAAACAAGGGAATTCTACTATTGCTAAGTATGCTTCCATATTCGAGGAACTTGTGAAATTCTATCCATATTAGAATGGTGCACCTGTATAGGCTTCTTAATGCATTAAGTTTGAGAATGGGTTGCATCATAAGATTAAGCCCGACATTGGTTATCAACAGATTCATCGACTTCCGAAATTGGTGAACAAATGCAGGATTTATGATAAGGACAACAAGGCTTGGTCTGCTCATTATAAAAGTCTGAGTGAGAAGAAAGGAAAGCAACTGAATCATGGAAAACCGTATTGTGCTCCAGCTAACAAAGGGAAACATAAGATTTTAGAGGGAAAGAAGCCAAGTGAGGGAGGGACTCCCGCTCCTATCAAATGCTACTACGTATGTGGTGGTACATGACATTATGCCAATGAATGCAAGAGTGATGAAAAGAATTGCTTCAAGTGTGGGAAGCCAATACACCTTATTTCTGATTCCAAGACTAATGTGCCAACTTGTTACAACTGTCGGGAACCTGGTCACATTAGCACTAATTGTCAAAAGCCAAAGAAAGCTCAATCTGAAGGGAAAGTGTTTGCACTAGCAGGATCTCAAACTACCAGTTCCGACAGGTTGGTTCGAGGTACATGTTATATTCACAACATTCCTTTAACTACCATTATTGACATGTGTGTTGTCGTACCCCAAATTTTGACCACCCTCTCTTGACCTAGGATTTAGATCACTAACATGTTCAGAGACCATATAAGTCATCTGGCCAAATCCGAATGACCTAAAAAGTCAAAGGGGAACCATTTTGACTTCTTACTCCCCCTTAGAAGTTGATTATTTAGACTTTTCATAATTTGTAGGATTATGCTAAAAAAAGTTTATTATTATTAATTTTTAGAAAAAATAAATATGATTAGTAATTAGAATATTATATCTCATTAAATTAAATTATTTAAAAAAAGGGTAATTAAATATAAATATTATATTAGGGTGTTAATTATTTAATAAAATTATAGATTAATAGTTTATGATTTTTTTTAAAATTAGTCTAAAAGTTTAGTTATTATTTGCTATGAAAAATATGTTACTTATCTAAATATTTAAATTATTATAAAACTATTTGTGTTTTATTAAGTATTTAGAAATGCCATTTTATTTTGAATGAGTGTAATGGTCTAATAGAGGATAGAACATGGACAAGGAGTTATAAGTGTGAGAGGTCAAGAGTTCAAATATCAATTTCCTCACTTTTAAGTTTTTCTCTTCTTTTATATTTTACTTTCACTAAAAATTCTATTATAATTAAAATTTTCACTTTTTTGCTTTTTATTTATTATTTTTGGGTTTTTTATTAATTTATTTTAGTAAATATTATAATATTCATTTATTATGTTTTTAATGAAAAAAGTAAAAAAAAAATCAAATAATTTTTGACCTAATTCTTCTTCTATAAATAATACACATGTTCATACTTTTCATTCATCCATAATTTACAAATCTACTATCCCTAAAGTTGTTCTTCACATCGAAGAACAACAACACTAAAATCCTAAGCTTCAGAGATCTCGGCAGTTCAAATTCCAATAAGGATCAAGGTGAAAAGCGGTAGAAAGTGGAAAGAAGGAAAAAAGAGCTGAAACCTTTGTTGAAAACCAGGGAAATCCTCCTCCCTGTAGGTTGATATCCCATTCATATTTATACTTTTGCCATACAATTTAGTTGTTGTTTTGCCTTATTGTCTTAAGTCTATTTATATGATGTTTGTGTAATTTTGAGTGTGTTTTAGTTCTATGTAATAATCTATTTCAAAAAAATAAAAACATGATCATTTTCTAAACAAATTCAAGCAAAAATTATACCAATTTTTAATAAAAATCATAAAATTTATTTTCTAAAATCAATTTTTAATCAAATCATTTTATAACACAAAAATCAAAATTTCAACTAATTTTTAAAATCTTTGTTTTTAACTAATATAAAAAAATCAATTATTTTTAATTCAACTTTTCTAAAGAAACTTTTTAATCAATTTTTTCTAACAAATGTCAGAAAGTCAATTATTTTAAGCAAATCTTTTTCTACTAATATCACAATTTTTTTTAAAAACTAATATCATCAATAACCTTTTTATCAAACATCATAAATATTTTTTATATATCATAAATATTTTTTTTCTAAGTTAATATTATAAATCTATTTTTTTAAAATCAAATATTGTGAGCAAATCTTTTTAAAATCGTAATCAAAAGTAAAAGTATCATAAAAAAAACTAATAAATTATTTCTAAAAAAAATTATAAAATATTTCTAAACTATTTCAAATTAAAAAAAAACAACTTGAGTCCAAATTCCATTAATAAAAAAATATTTTTTGCTAATCAAATATTAAAATTCCAAAGCAAATATAATTAATATTTTATATTTTATGATTGATTAGGGATTAGTTAAGGTAATTTTATTAGGATAATTAGGGTTAATTAATATTTTTACAATAATTATTAATTAGGGTTATAATATAAAAATTGATTAAAATAATTTAGGGGTTTAATATAATTAGGGATTAAATAAAAAATACATGATTAAATAATTACTTAGATAATTATAATTAACAAAAATATAATTAATGTTAGGGATTAATTTTAGAACAACTAGGCAGGTTTGAATTAGGGATTAATTCTTAAAAATGGGTTAATAATATTAGGGTTAAAAATGAGTTAGTAATATTAGGGTTAATATAAATAAAAATAATAATAATGGGATATTAATTAATTATGGTTAATTCATGGGATAATTATAGGATAATTATAGGATAATTATGGGATAATATTATGAGATAAATATCTAGGATTTTAGGAATAAAAATCAGGGATAAAGGATATATCATTTATCATTTAATATTTAATATTATCATTTATTTATTTTCTTAAGTAAATTAATCATTATATTTATGCAACCAAATTGATTAATAATCAAGGGGATAAGAACACGAGATCAAACATGAGATAAAATATTAGGGAAATTTCTAGGGTTACATGAATAAAAAAAATCAGGGATAAGGGATATAATATTTGGGTTTATATAATTAACTTTTTTATATTTTTATTAAATAAAGACATAATACTATTACTAATTTATTTTCTTAAATAAATTAATCATTATATCTTTGCAAATCAACCAAAGGATAAAATTAATTTCAACTCACTTCAAACTACAAGTCCTTTACCCTAGTGAATTGAGGCATTTTCTTAAAATCAATCACTTCTCCACCCTCGATGCGCGAGAATTTTCAAGGGATAAAAATAATCAACAAATAATTTTTTTCTACAAGAACTACGATACTCTGATCCCTCATCTAATGCGAAGGTACGCAGGCATAGTGTTGTAAACTCTAGCGAATACGATAATAAAAAAATCTGTTTAGGTCCCCATTTTACCAATTAATCAATTTTCTTTTTTTTTCAATAATAAAACATTTGTTTAAATAAATAATAATTACACAATTAATAGATAACAAAACAAACATTCCTTAGAAACATACTAACCATAGAATTGAAGGAGGGTCCCATTGAATACAATGGAGGAAAAGTTTTTGAAATATGAAGCTAAAGTATTTGTAATGTTTACTACCTTGTCCATTGAGAGTTAAACAGTAGTGGAAGGGTTTCCAGTGGTATGTGAATTTCCAGAGGTGTTTACAGATGACATTTCAGATTTACCGCAAGAGACATAGGCGGAGTTTACTATTGATCTTGTTCCTGTTACTATACCTGTTTCTATGGCACCATATAGAATGTCAGTATCAGAGTTGGAAGAACTGAAGAATCAATTGGGAGACTTACTTGAAAAGAAATTTATCAGACCAAGTGTGTCACATTGGGGAGCTTCAGTGTTATTAGTAAAGAAGAATGATGGTAGTATGCGACTATTTGTTTATTATCAGCAGTTGAATAAAGTGAAGATTAAGAACAAGTATCCACTTTCGAGAATCGATAATTAGATGGACGAACTGGTAGGAGTTTGTGTGTTTAGAAAAATTGATTCGAGGTCAGGTTACCATTTGATCTGAGTTAATGATGAAGATATTCAGAAGACGACATTTAGAACTCGATACCGTCATGACAAATATTCACTTATGCCTTTCAGAGTGTCGGATGCACCTGGTGTGTTTATGGAGTATATGAATCACATTTTTCATCCTTATCTTGATCAGTTTGTCATAGTCTTTATTGATGATATTTTGATTTATTATAAATTAAATGAAGAACATGCATAACATTTGAGGATTTTATTACAAATGTTAAAAGAGAATAAGTTGTTTGCGAAGTTATCAAAGTGTGAGTTCTGGTTGCAAGAGGTAAGTTTCTTGAGCATGTTATTTATGGTAATGGAATTGTAGTGGATCCATCCAAAGTAGATGTAGTGCTACAATAAGAGGCTCCTAAATAGGTTACAGAGATCAGAAGTTTCCCGGGATTGGCAGGTTATTATCACAGGTTTATCGATGGGTTCTCAAATGTAGCCCTTCCGTTAACTCAGTTGACTCGAAAGGGCCAGGCCTATGTGTGGGATGTTCACTATGAAGAGAGATTCATAGAGTTAAAGAATAAGTTGACTATAACTCCAGTTTTGATTTTTCCATATCCTCATGAATTGTTTGTAGTATACTGTAATGCTTCTAAAATGGGTTTGGGCGGTGTATTGATGCAAAATGGTAAAATGGTGGCTTATGCTTCATGATATTTAGGGTACATGAGAGGAACTATCCTACTTATGATATAGAGTTGGCATCCGTGGTGTTTGTGTTGAAAATTTGGAGGCACTATCTTTATGATTCAAGATTCAAAGTGTTTAGCGACCATAAGAGTTTAAAGTATTTGTTTGACCAAAAGGAGTTAAATATTAGGTAGATAAGATGGTTGGAATTTCTGAAGCACTACGATTTTAACTTAAATTATCATTCAGGTAAAGTTAATGTTGTGGATGATGCTTTGAGTCGAATGTCTCTACATATGTCGATGTTGATGATTAAAGAGTTGGATCTCATTGAGCAGTTTAGAGATTTGAGTATGGTTTGTGAATTAACACCAGGAAATGTGATGCAGGGTATCATGAAGGTGAATAATGAATTCCTTAATAAAATTAGGGAGAATCAGAAGCTAGATGTGAAACTGGTAGATTTATTGTCTTTAGTGAACCCAAAGGAAGAAAATGACTTTAAAGTGGATGAGCATGGAGTGCTAAGGCTTCGAGGTAGAGTATGTGTGCCTGACAATTCTGAGTTGAAGAAGATGATTTTAGAGGAAAGTCATAGAAGCGGTTTGGGTATTCATCCTGAAGCTACTAAAATGTATCAGGACCTCAAGAAAATGTTTTGATGGCCAGGAATGAAGCGAGATATGATGCAATTTGTGTATGCATGTTTGACTTGCTAGAAGTCAAAGGTAAAGCACCAAAAACCTTATGGTTTGATACAAACATTGGGTATTCCAAAGTGGAAATGGGATAGTATTTCGATGGACTTCGTGACCGGATTACTGAATACTCCAAGAGGGTTTGGTGCGATATAGATGATTATTGATAGACTGGCGAAATCGGCCAATTTTATTCCGATTAATATCAGTTTCCCATTACAGAAGTTGGCTAAGATTTATATCAGGGTAATCGTTAAGTTAGATGGTGTCCCATCAAGTATAGTTTTCGATAGAGACTCACGATTTACATCCAAATTTTGGAGAAGTTTGTAGGAAGCTTTGTGTACTAAGCTGAGGTTAAGTTATGCTTATCATCCGCAGACTAACAGTCAGACAGAAAGAACTATTCAGTCGTTAGAGGACTTGTTAAGGGCTTGTGTACTTGAACAAGGAGGTACTTGGGATAGTCATCTTCCATTGATCAAGTTCACTTATAATAACAATTTTCATTCTAGCATTAGAATGATTCCATTTGAAGCATTGTACGATCGGAGGTGTAAGACACCTCTGTGTTGGTATGAATCTAGTGAGAGTGTTGCACTTGGACTAGAAATTGTCCAGCAAATTAATGAGAAGGTGAAGTTGATATGAGATAAAATGAAAGCCTCACAAAGTAGGAAAAAAAGCTACCATGATAAAGGAGTAAAGATCTGGAATTTAGGGAAGGTGATCGTATGTTCCTAAGAGTCAATCATGTGACTGATGTTGGGAGTGCACTGAAATCAAAGAAGCATACTCCTGAGTTTATTGGTTTGTATCAGATTTCTTAGAGAATTAGAAAAGTGGCTTATAGAGTGGCCTTGCCACCCTATCTTTTGAATTTTCATGATGTGTTCCATGTATCGCAATTTCAGAAGTATATTCTTGATCTGTCTCATGTGATTCAGATGGATGATGTACCAGTGAGGGACAACCTTATGGTAAAAGCATTGCTTGTAAGGATTGAGGACTGAGAGTTGAAGAAGCTGAGGAGCAAGACTATTTCTCTAGTGAAAGTTATCTAGGGAGGAGCTGTTGGAGGAAATATGACTTTGGAGCTAGAGAGCCTGATGCGAGAAGTATATTCGGAGTTGTTTTTATCAGGTAAATTTTCGAGGACGTAAATATTCTAAATGGGGGAGAGTTGTAACACCCAATTTGAATGATCTAATTCTATAGAATAATATAATTGTATTGTATGTGTTTTGAATGACTGAGGTAGTATGGGAGCCTTGGGTATGTGGTATTGTCCCTAGAATATTAGAATTTTAAGTGAGGGGTGCGATAGTAATTAACAAGAAGTAGGGGGCATTGAACACAATGAGATTAATAGTATTACTATTAGATTTAATTAAATTATTTTAGTATTTGTACATAAGAAGGAACATAATAAGTTCAAGAATTCTAGCAGACCAAAAGGACACAAAGGTGGCTGTTATGTGTGCGACAAAATCGATCACTATGCTCGAGATTGCAGGCACACCAAGTCCAAAAATGAGGCAAATGTTATTCATGTTGATTACAACATAATTGCTACGGTGAGGAAATTATGGCAATCAAAGACAAGGTACAAAAATGATGGTATTATACATGTGTTATCGTCCTTGTTTTTTATGACAAAGCATCATTCAAAACCTATTTTAAAGTAAATGATGGAAATGAAGTTCAAATGGGAAATGAAGGGTGATCTAGGGTCGTTGGAATGGGATCAGTGGAACTCAACTTTAATTTCAGAAAGAAAAATTACTCTTGTCAATGTACTTCATGTCCCCGACATGAATAGGAACCTTGTTAGAGGGGACCTTTTAGTAAAATTGGGCATAAAATATGCAAATGAATCGGGCAAACTAACATTGACCCGCAATGGTGTATTTGTAGAAAAAGAATATTTCGCTGAGGGAATGATCAAACTTTGTATTACTGATAATACAATTAATAAAAAATTTAATTCTACTTATGCTTGAATATGTTTCTCTATGGCATTTTAGATTAGCACATATTATTATTAGTACTATGAAGATATTAATAAAATATGTGATGTTAATGATTTCGAAAAATATGAAATATGTGTTAAATTAAATATGGTTAAGAAACCTTTCAAAAGTATAGAAAGAAAGACCAACTTGCTTGATCTTGTGCATTCAAATTTGTGTGAATTTAATGGCATAACACTCATGGGAGAAATAGGTATTTCATTATCTTTATCGATGATTGCTGATGACAGTCCATCATTGCATATATTTAGTCGAAGAATTAGAGTAAAACAAGTGAAAGTCGATCAAATTTGAGGAAGAATGTCCAAAGAATGGAGGAAAAATATTTATGTATGTAAATTGTGGACTTAGTGAAAATTTAGATGAAAAAGGAGCAAAAAAAGAGTGAAGCTTCGGAAATAATCATATCCACCATCGCGTAACATCACACACACGATAGGACATTAAAAGTTGCATTGCATGTTGGATGCATGGCATCATGCGCACGATGGTCACTTTTCTGATGTGTTTTGGTCCATTCTGACGCCTTTAAAAGAGGTTTTTCAGCACTTTCACAAGGGTTATGATTTTGGGAGATTGAGGCACGAATTAGAGAGCACAAGTGGTGATTTTTGTAGAATTTGAAGCCATTTGAGACCATCTTTTCAAGGGACTTCTTATGTTATCATTGTTTATCAGTTATGGTATTTTTAATTACACTATGAGTAGCTAAAGTCTTCTAGGTTAGGTTGTGTTATGGTGAACCTGTTTCTTAATTGTTGGACTCTATGTTCATTTAACCATTATATGAACCTATTGATCTTTAATTTTATTCAATTGCTTCTTGTTTGTAATTCTTTTTATGTGAGATATTATTTTAATCTGATTTTGGGCATATAGGGAATACTTACCATTAGTCTATGTGTTGGACCTAAGACAATTGTTGTACTTACGCTAGTTGAATAGGGATAGGAGACCCCGAGCAGTGGCATAGAGAATTAACGTTCTATATATTGCCTAACCCTGCTTACGTTGGCGAACTAGGAATAGAAAGATCCTGGTAGTGGTTAGTGAGTTATTTCGTGAGGGATCAACTATAACCGTTTTATTAATTTGCCATGAGGTTATAGTGTTTAGAAAATTCATAGGGCATCAAACATCAACAAGAGAAGAATAGGAGATTCTACAACACAACCTGAATGCTTTCGTGACATTGTTTACTCGTTATTTACTTTTTGCATTGAAACTTGAAACCCCCCATTTTACTAGTTTTTCCAAATTACACATATTTTGTCTTGCTTGGAGGCAGTTCCTGTGGATTCGATGTTTTTTATTACTTCAAAAATATCGGTACACTTGCCGGGAATTACATCAACTTTTTGGCACCGTTGCGGGGGCTGCTAATTTTTCAACAAGGTGATGTTTGTGAAATTGTTTTTTATTTTATTTTTAGTCTTTCTAATTTTTGTTTTTAATTTCTTGTTTATCATAGTGCTACTGAGATATTTTCTATTTGTGTATGCACAATTCTAGATCCCCATTAATTCCATTGGATCCAGAAATTAAAAGAATCATATGTGCTATTAGAAAAGCAGTTAGAGAAGCAGCTCTGGACGGAGGAATACCAGAAGAAGAGCAATTATCAAGTTCTTATGACTCTGAAGGAGAAGTCATGGCAGCTGCACAACCCCTCACTATGGGGGACTACTATAAATGAACTGATGAATGACAAGTGTCTAGGGGGTTTGTACCGACAGACACTGCTAATTTTGATATTAAAAATTATGTACTTTTAGGTTTAAGAGAAAATTCGTTTGATAGGAACACGATTAGAGACCCATGGGGGCATCTTGCACGCTTTTATGAAACAACTTCAATGTGCAAACCTACTGATGCCACTGAAGACTAGGTTAAATTAAGGTTGTTTGGGTTCTCACTGATTGGAAGGGTGAAAGGTTGGTTGCTTTTGAAGGAGAATATCGATCCAAAACGCAGCGGAATTTAAAAATTTCTCCTTTTGTGATCCTTATGAATGGGCATGATCAGTGGTAGAATCGTTACCTCTTATGGAGATTGAAACCTTTGATGTAGATCTAAGGAGCGATCATGAACGTTGAATGGTGACAACGCCTCTACTCAATCCACACAAATAGATTCCTTCAATCTTAGTGCTAGCTGCTACGAATGAAGGCTTTGAGTGTGAGAGAGAGAGAGAAACGAAATTTCAACTGAACAAATGCTTCTGCACAAGGGTTCTATTTATAGAACCACTTGTGTGGGATATAAGCTAAAAATCCCACTTAAGTGTATGTGGCCCATATCTTATGATATACCAAAATCACTTAAGCACGTGGTACCTTATCATATTTCGTATTCTACTTAAGTGCACCGTACCTTACGATGTTCTACAATTCACTTAAGTGCATCGTACCTTACGGTGTTCTCTATTTACTCTATCTCTCATCAATCCGTCCTTTTGTGTGTGACCGTGTAGGTTCTCGTGACATTGGTAATTATATTAAATCACGTATTTAACATAATAAATAGTGAGAGGTATCTAGCAACACATCACTGATACCCAAGACACGAAAATGTCATGTGATTTGACAAATCCTTTTGTGATAATACTTATGTGTACAATTACCCTTTTGCCCCTATGTCTATATTGAACACAAGGCATATACCGTGTCATCCTTGTCCAATTTTGGGCCCATAGACATTTATCCTGTTACGCAGGATGGGCAAATTCCATCTAGGTCACTCATGTCCCTCAACATGCTTCGTGGAGTACCTATCAATTGTCTTTATTGTCATCCAGTTACAAACAATGTTTGATCAGCAATAAGGCACTCGACTCTACATCTAGGGTCCATAGTGGTTTTAGGTCAAAGGGTGGTATACACCACTATCACCATGAGAATACCTTATGACACTTTGCGTAACTTTCTATATAGTATTCTCATAGCGGGTCAATCCAGTATAAATATTACTCTTAATATTCATACTTATGTTTAAGACTTGATAACTCCTTATCCATGATCCATGAGATGTGATCACCAGTCTATATACATAATAGTCTTAATGCTTTAATGTTATCCCACTTTACAACAAAGCTCGACTACTGATACTTTAAGAATAATGTCCTTACGTTTAATGGGATCTCATGATTAAGTCATACTTGATACATTAAACAGACTAGCTATTCTAGGGACTTTATTAAACAAACATAATAAAGAAAAATCCTTTTATTATTAATAAATAATTCGATACAAGTACCAAAAGTATTGGCCTCTAGGGCTTACACAAACAACTTTGCCTTCTGAATGGAACAATGCGGACATAGAAGGAATTGAAGGATAAATTCCTTGAAAATTTTTTCACTACTACTCAGTTTATTGAGTGCTTAGCAGAAATTGTTAATTTTGAGCAGTAGGAAATTGAGTCACTTTATGGCGCTTGGGAAGGATTTAAACTTTTGTTTCACAAATGCCCAAATTACAACATGAATAATATAGAGCATATGCTGAACTTCATCAAAGGTCTCAAGAGTCAAACTCGTATGCTGTTGAATGCTTCAGTGAGAGGTACTATCCTCCAAATGGCCAAACCGCAAGTAAAAGACCTCATTGAGAAGATGTGTATGAATGAGTACCGTTCGAAAAGTGAGAGGTTGGTCAAGCTTGAAACTATTGGAACACCTAAAGGTATGTTACCTCTTGATACCCATACTTCTCTTTTAGCTCAAATTGAATTGTTGAATAAAAAGCTAGCTAAAAATAGCTTTGGGAGAGCTAAAGCGAGTCAAGTACAAGAACTTAGGTGTGATTTCTGTGGAGGATAACATGCAAATGGAATATGTTCATTGGAAGGGACGGGTGGGGAAGTTCATTTTGCAAGTTTTCAAAAGAACAACTCTTATTCCAACATATACAATCTGGGTTGGAAAGATCACCCAAATTTTCGTTGGAGCAATAATCATTATTCCAATGCCAATCAAGGGATTCTAGAAGGCCAATAAGCTCTATTTTAAAGGAAGCTATCACATATGGAAAGGACTTTGCAGAATTTCATTATGGCCACTCAAAGTAGCTTTGATCAGATAAATAAGGAAATGAGTAGGAAATAGGATGCGTCTATAAAAAATATGGAGATGAAGATTGGCCAATTATCTAGGCAAATAGCTGATTTGCCAAGCTCAAGTGGAGGATTCACTGGTAACACAATAGATAATACTAAAAATGAAACATGCAAGGTTATTGATATAGGTTTAGGGGTAATTATTGAGCAGGGTAAATATGAGACAGTTAAAGAAGGTGTGCTTGAAAGAGAAGAAAGTGGAAATTAAGAGGACAAAAGGGAAAGAGGAGTCACTATTGATCAACTCATTGATAAAAATTATCCTTAGAAGATAATAAAAAAGCAAATCCTGACTGAACCAAATCCTCATTTACCAGATTATATTAAACCACCGTTCCTTATAATTAAGAAGAAACCAGTTCAAGAGGATGAAGCTGTGATGGTTGCAAAGTTAAAGGAAATACTAGCTACTCTCTAGGTAAGTATTTCGTTCCATGAAATTTTAGAGCTCATGCCAAAATTTTGTTAAATTTATGAAGGCATTACTAAAGGGGACGGAAGAGAAAGCGGCCAAGGAGCATGTAAACATGGTCGAAAAGGATGAAGTGGTAATGTCTCAAGCTTTGCCACCAAAATTAAAAAATTCAGGTAAAAATTTACCATTTCTTGCAATATCGATGAGGTGAATCTTCTGCATGCTCTGTATGATCTTGGATCTAGCATAATGTCATGCCATTAAAAATGGTAAAAGACTTGAAAGTGGGTGAGATCACACCGAGTAACATGACTTTCACTCTAGATGACTCATCTGTTACTCAACCGATTGGTATTTTGCGTGACATGTTAGTACATGTCGATAGACTAGTATTTCCTACAGAATTTATAGTGATAGATACAAAAGGAGATTAGGGAGGATCTATTATTCTCGGACGACCATTCTTGGCGATCGGGAAAGCAAAGATTGATGTAGAAACCGATGAACTGATCTTGAAGTTCAATAAAAAGAAAGTTGTTTTCAAGGTGTATGAATGGACACCATATGTTGAGAATGTGGATACTTGCTATCATCTGGAGGAAAAAGGTAGAAAGGTAGATAAAGGACAAAGAAGAAGTGAAGTGACTTGTGTAAGGGTATCCCTTGCGCCTAACGTAACTTATACATGAATCGTCATGCTAATGACGTAAAACAAGCGCTTGATGGGAGGCAACCCATCAGTGAGAATTTATTTTTACATTATAGTGAATTTTAAATTTTTAACAATGTTACTTCTCGTGTTATGATGTGGAAGGAAAAATAGGGAAAGAAGAAAAGAAAGAAAGAAAGAGAAAAAGAAAAGAGAGAGGAAGTTCAGCCCCTGTGTCGCATTACGCGAAAAACCGGCGGGAAAACGAAACAACAGAGCCGCCACCGTGCGTTATTTATCCCAAAAGAGGGAAAGGAAACGCTCGAAGTAAACCTGGAAAGGAATGGTCTCGCGACCAGAGAAAGATGGGATCGGGAGTCGGTTATGCGAAGGGAAGGTATTAGCACCCCTACGCATCCGTCGTACTCGACGGGATCCACACTCAGAAAGAATAGAAGAAAGGTTGCTAGAAACTGCTCACAAACACTGCACAAGGCTGGAAGGAAACACAGAAAGACAAGAGAAACGGAACTCGGCAGGATATCGCATCCTGGGCCTACGTAGTCTATCAGACACAGACATCAGAGTCGACGTAGTTCGGGACGGGGGGAAACGTGCTCGCTAGGATGTCGCATCCTATACATACGTATCTTCTCTGACAGAAGAAGAATTAGAGCACTCGTAGCTCGGCTAACGCACGCCAAACAAAACACAAACAGGAAGCCGACTGCCAATCGCTGGACTTATGTCAGACTCCACACAAACAGGCAAACATGGAAACCGAATGCCAATCGCTGGACTTACATCAGACTCCGAACCACCAAACACACAAAGGAAACCAACTGCCAATCACTGGACTTACGTCAGACTCCAACAAGCAAACAAGACACAGGAAACCAACTGCCAATTGCTGGACTTACGTCAGACTCCGAACACACACAAGGGGTTGAAAAAGACAAAGGGCGCCCGGAGAGATCAGCTCATCTCCTGCCTACGTACCTCATCTGGTATGAGGATCAGGGCAACGTAGTTCCCCTACGCAGGGAAAAAGGACTAGCCTAACCAGATACAAAGGGAGACACAAACTACTAGGGAGACTACGACTCAAGCCTAGAAGTTATCATGCATACGATCCCTATGTTAAGGTTTCTATCTAACTTGCACAGGAAGCAAGCTATACTAAACAACACAGGCAAATACATACAAGCACACAAAAAGCAAGCACATACACTATATGCAAACAATTAGGCTCACACAAGGTTAGGCTTTAGTCAAGGGGTCATGTCAACCTCGACAAACAAGCCACTGTAACAGGGTGATGTTAGCTCTTAACCCTAACATTGAGAGTTAGGGTGAAGCAGATGAAATGGGAAGTGAGGGTAAGACCTCACAACTCTTATCCCTGGCCTGGGAGAGCTTCAGACAAATGAAAGTGTGGGAGTTCAGAAAGTTGGAACTCTTCTCCACATATGACTGACACAACAAAGATCTTGGGTTAATATCCACAATGCATCTACACAAGGTGTGTGAGCAAAGTGGATGACACACTGACTAGCAGGAGATGGATTACACATCTCTTTTATCTGCCAATTGCCTCATAAGAGGTCTTTACCTGCTTGGCACAAAGATAAACAAACACAAGCATTACCTCTTATGGAGGGCTTCAGACAGGTGCATTATTATTATTTTTTTTGAAATTAAACATGCTATGATGCAAATGATGGAGCCATGACTGGTCGGCTAAGCATCTCGTGGCACAGGATCAAAGCTTCGGCATGAACTCGGAACCACAAATCATCTGAAACCCAAAGTCATCTGAACCCATACTCATCTGAACCACATCCACATCTGAGCAAATACCCTCAAATTCAGCCCAGGGATCCGAAATAAACGGAACCCTCCGATCAATACCAGGGTCAAACCTCCGGCGTCTCAAAATAAAGATCCATAAATCCGACTTAACCATAATCACCATCACAGAATCACTGGCAGAAACTGTACTTGCAAGAATCAAACCCTCCCCTCACAGGTGAATTCTAACAAGGTCATCCTAAGGCGGACAATGGTCTCGACAATGGGGCAAAGATACTCAACGGGTTTGCCCTTACGGGTGTGCCGTTGCAGCTCTCTTAAGATCGTCTAAACCAAAGATCCGGGAAAGAATGGTCGCCGAAGTCAATAGCTCAGATGAGATCACCCAACCTGAGTGGAATAACTCCAAACGGAAGGACTCTCTCAAATGAACCTCGCCTGGCTGTGGTGACACGTCACAACAACATGCTGATACAACAAGTGAGGAAACGCGAGACCACACTAATGCTAGGTGTATACTCGGGTCTGGGTTTTAGCCCCACTCAGAACACCCACCCCAAACAGAGGAACCAACCTGTACAGGATCAGCACAATAATAGTATGACGCATGCAAACAAATATGCATATATATACAACATAATAATCATAAATGCAATAAATAGAGCAACACAAGCAACCTAAACCCTATCCTAGAGAGCGCTAGGAGAGACTCGCTTAGGGAAGATGGACCAGCAAGAGGTTAACTTCTCTTATCCCCAGCAGAGTCGCCAGCTGTCGCATTACGCGAAAAACCGGTGGGAAAACGAAACAACAGAGCCGCCATCGTGCGTTATTTATCCTAAAAGAGGGAAAGGAAACGCTCGAAGTAAACCTGGGAAAGACATGGTCTCGCGACCAGAGAGAGATGGGATCGAGAGTCGGTTATGCGAAGGGAAGGTATTAGCACCCCTATGCATCCGTCGTACTCGACGGGATCCATGCACAAAAGGAAGGAATAGGTTGCTAAAACACTGCTCAAACATCAAACACTGGCTAAAAGAGACACAGAAAACAAAAGAAACTAACTCGGCAGGATATCGCATCCCAGGCCTACGTAGTCTGCCAGGCACAGACATCAAAGTCGACGTAGTTCGGGACAAGGGGAAACGTGCTCGCTAGGATGTCGCATCCTATGCATACGTATCTTCTCGGACTAAAGAAGAATCAGAGCACTCGTAGCTCGGCTCACGCACGCCAAACAAAAACACACAGGAAACCGACTGCCAATCGCTGGACTTACGTCAGACTCCACACAAACAGGCAAACATGGAAACCGAATGCCAATCGCTGGACTTACATCAGACTCCGAACCGACAAACACACACAGGAAACCAACTGCCAATCGCTGGACTTACGTCAGACTCCAACAAAGAAACTGGAAACCGAATGCCAATCGCTGGACTTACATCGGACTCCAACCAGAAAAGGAGAAACAACTCACACAAACAAAACAAAAAGGGCGCCCGGAGAGATCAGCTCATCTCCTGCCTACGTACCTCATCTGGTATGAGGATCAGGGCGACGTAGTTCCCCTATGCAGGGACGAAGGACTAGCCTAACCAGATACAAAGGGAGACACTACTAGGGAGACTACGACTCGAGCCTAGCAGTTATCATGCATATCATAGCCCTATGTTAAGGTTTCTATCTAACTTGCACAGGAAGCAAGCTAACCTAAACATGACTTGCACAGGAAGCAAGCCAAACTAAACATGACCTGCACAGGAAGCAAGCTAAACTAAAAAAACACAAACGCACAAGCACAAATAGCACACACTATATGCAAGTGAGGGGTGTGCCTCACAGCTCTTATCAACCTCGACAAACAAACCTCTGTAGCAGGGTGATGTTAGCTCTTAACCCTAACATTGAGAGTTAGGGTGAAGCAGATGAAATAGGAAGTGAGGGGTGTGCCTCACAGCTCTTATCCCTGGCCTGGGAGAGCTTTTAGACAGATGAAAGTGTGGGTTCAGAAAGTTGGAACCCTTCTACACTTATGACTGACTCAACATAGATCTTGGGTTAATATCCACAATGCATCAACACCAGTTGTGTGAGCGAAGGGATGACTCAACTGAATAGCAGGAGATGGACTACACATCTCTTGTATCTGCCAATGCCTCTTCACTTAGGAGGTATTTGATATGTACAGGGGACAAAGATAAACAAACACAAGCATTGCCTCTTAAGGAGGACTTCAGACAGGTGCCTGCCCAAGTAACAGGACAGGTCTTCCAGACTACATGGAGTTAGTGGAATTATACCTCAATGCTCAAGCTATCAAGCAAAGCAAAAGCAAGTTCACAATGAACTATAGCAACTAAGGTACCTGAAAACAATCCAACTTAGTTAGTACACAACTCACAAAGTCAAGCAGACAGACTAATGGTCAACAGTTAACTGTACAAAGTCAAACAGACAAGCAAGCAATGCATCAAGATGCAAGGCATAAGCTCAACTCAAATGAGTTAAAAGCAACCTACAAAACAAATCAATGTTAGTCAACATCAACCAATCAAACCAATTCAAGCAATGTGAATCAATTCCCTCATAGCCATATGCTTCTTAACCTGTAAATCAAGCTCAAACATGAGAAGCAAACCACTAGGACAAGGCCTAGGGTCAAAGTGGGAGAAATAATCCAAAACAGAAAATGAAATTTTACAAGAATCAAGCTTAATCAATTAAGAACAATATCCAAGTGGTCTCATATCAATAGCATCAACCAAGTTCATTTCACAAAGCACATAAGGCAAAACATGCAAGTTAAAAGCTCATTGAAGCAAACAGAATGAACCAATCCACATCAACTCAAAAGTGATTCAATAAATCTCAAGAAAAATCATGGCTAAACAGCATACATCACATGATCATCATACCAAAAATCAAGGCATTTGGACAAGTTTAAGCATGGCAAATAAATTCCATAAGGCAAGGTATGCACAAACAAGCTCAAACAAGGCACAATTAGATGCATCTAGTTCACACAAGCCTAAAACAGAATCCAAACATGATATAGACATCAAACCAAAGCCAAGACAAACTTCAAAGTGTCTAGAAAACATGTGCAAAATTTCAAGTTCATATGATCAACATCAAGCATTTCACAAATCATCTAAATTCATGACTCTTCAAAAGTCCAAACATGATCAACCAGAAAAGAAAATCTCAAACAAATTGGAAATGCATTCAAAAATTCTACAAAACTTCACAAGCAATCCTAACATCCAGAAGTATCATCATGAAAAAAATCAGATTATTTGGCATTGAATTGGCATGGCACATAAAATTAGAAAGTCAAGCAAGCAATGGTGTGACACAGATTGTCACACCTCCATTAACCACAGCATATCTCCACAACCAAAAATGAGAAAAATGCAAACTCTATACCAAAAAATCCCTAAAGGTGTCTAGTTTAAGCATGCAAAGTTTCACAATCATTGGATTAAAATCCATCGTTTCATGATCAAAATGGCAACCAAGGTACAAGATAGCACATGTATATACATTCCCTAAGCAACATAAAAATCCATGCATGCACAATTTTTAGAAAAATAACCATAAAATACTAGACATCTTCAGGGACATCATGCAAAAAATCCCATCTCATTTGGACAATTATTCATGGACTTATGAATTTTTGAAATGGAGAAAAAATTAAAAAAACAATGAAGCACAAAGCATGAACATGGAGGAAATAATGACCAAAAATGCTAAAGCATGGTTTGAAATGTCCAGAGCGGGGAATCGAAGTGTGTTGGGATTTGAAACTAGCGCGTTTACAATGAAACGCCGCGTTTCATTAAAGTTGAGGTGGCAAGGTGAGTGACTGAGAACCAATCAAGACGCCATGTAACTGCCACGTTGTACCACTACATGAAGATTAACATGAAAATCCATGCAAACGCGCGCCTGTTGGATCAAAAGCAATCTGGAAACTAAAACCCTAGGATGTTCATCGTGTTCATCACAAATTTCCAGGCTCAAGAACAAATTGTCACAGAAATAAAAAACTCTTATATCATTGGAATCCTCTTCTAATGTACATCACTAATCTAAGATCAATTCAACCTAATTCTCAATGACATGCCTGGATCGAGCAGAATAAGTTTCATGTATCAAACTTAAATTCAACATAACTAAGTCATTTCTTGATGAAAATACATGATACAAAGCTCAGTGCAATCAGTGATGAAAGATCTACAACATGCATATCACAATTTCAAGAATTAGAGCACGCGAATCCTAACCTTGTTGGAAGTGCATAAGTGAAATCAATGCTTTCAGGCTTGGTAAGGCGCAAACAGAAGTTCCTCAAGGCTTAGGTAGATGAATGGATGAAGGATTGTGGCTCAATTATGCTCGATGTTGCTCAAATCCTCAACTGCCATGGATGATGCAACTTGCTACAGTTCCAAAATCTGCTCGAAAATGATGGATTCTTGCTTCCAAAAGTATCCAAATATGCTTGTGGATGATGGAACAATCAAAGACAAGGCAAGGTTTGTGCAAAATTTGGATGAAAAAGTGAGAGAATTCAATGGAGAAAATTATGCAAAAAATCTAGATCTGAAAAATTATGAACTGTTAATGCATTTTCTGTTATGATTAGGCTATATATATGATCTGTTAATGATTCTTGCTAATCATGATTAAGCAAATCAATTGGAATTAGTGAAAACCAAGTTTTATGCAAATTGTCCAATTCACCCTTATGTGCATGCATGGATTGCTACAGTACACGAAATATGAGCTAATTCACTTTGAAATGTCATTTTTAGCCAAATGCAAGTGATACCATGTGTGGAAAATGCTTAATTTTTGAATTAGACTTTTCCCTCCAAAATTCAAATGAAATTCAAATGAGAATGCCAAAATTTTGTAATGGAGATGCATGGTTTTTGATGCATGTTTTGGATAGCTCATTTCAAAATAGGAATGTTGCAAAAAGAACCATTCCAATTGGCCTTTTGGTTCAAAAGTTATGCAAGTTTGAAGTTCAAATTTTCTTGGCAAAGATTGATCCATAACTTTCCAACCATTCATGAGAAATTCACGTTCTTGGACTTTTTGGAAAGGTGAGAGCAAGATCTTCAACTTTAATGTTGGACAAAATTTCATCTGAAGCTTGCTTTATGATGTAAACTTGAGGAGAAAACCTTTCCATTTTTGGCAATTTGAAATTACAGGTCACTTACTATTTTTGGAAACTTTTCATCTGACCTTAAATCATTCATTGTTGATGTTTGAAATGTCAAATGAGACTTGTATGGACATGAATGAGGCCTCTCTAACCATCTCCCACCTTCAAATCCATGATTTCATGCACAGTTGACTTTGGTTGACTTTCTAGGGTTTCAGATGAATCTCAGCTTGACTGATGACTTCTGAACATCCAATCTTTGGTCAAACCACTTCAAAATGATCCTTGGATCACATGAACACATTGAACCAACCATAGGGCTTTGCTTCAATAGAAAATTCACTTGCTTGCTTGCACAACTGGATCTCCTGACCAGTCTTGACTGATGACTTGCACTTGGGCAATGGACAATGCAATGCTATGCAGTGGACAATACTAATGTTAATGACCTAAAATGAAAATGAATGTGCAAAATGGGAGGTGCAAATTTGAGGTGCTACAGCTGCCCCTATTCAATCAACTGGGAACCCGAATGGATGAGAGCAACGACTATTAGACTTTCGGGGTAAACAGGGATTGAATACCGAAGAACCGTAGAAATTTGCACAACTGCGGGGATCCACCAGTAACTTCAACTGGGATCTGATATTTATTACTGGGGATTTGGTTTTTTCTCAAAAGTACAGCCACATCCAGACATCGAAAGACGATGAATGGGAATAGAAATCACAACTAGATGTCAACGGACGACTAGGAAAAACTCGACGTTTATCGAAACCAACGGAGAGGTAACCAGACATCAAAGGATGAATGGGAAGACTCGACCAGACGTCAACGGACGAAAGGGAGAAGCTCGACGTTTATCGACACCAACGGAGAAGGATACCCTACTGGGGAAGAGCGAAATACATCTAGATGTCAACGGACAACTAGGAAAAACTCGACGTTTATCGAAACCAACGGAGAGGTAACAGACATCAACGGATGACTGGGGAAAATACATCTAGATGTCAACGGACAACTAGGAAAAACTCGACGTTTACCAAAACCAACGGAGAGGTAACCAGACATCAACGAATGAATGGAAAGAAAGGGATACAACCAGACGTCAACGGACGAATGGGAAAAACTCAACGTTTATCGAAACCAACGGAGAGGTAACCAGACATTAATGAATGACTGGGAAAGAAAAGGATACCACCAGACGTCAACGGACGAATGGGAAAAACTCAACGTTTATCGAAACCAACGGAGAGGTGACCAAACATCAACGGATGAATGGGAAAGACTCGACCAGACGTCAACGGACGAACGAGAGAAGCTCGACGTTTATCGACACCAACGGAGAAGGAGAAGCTCGACGTTTATCGACACCAACGGAGAAGGAGAAGCTCGACGTTTATCGACACCAACGGAGAAGGAGAAGCTCGACGTTTATCGACACCAACGGAGAAGGAGAAGTTACTGGGTAAAAAGCTAATCACAACCAAACGTCAACGGACGATTGGGAAAAACTCAACGTTTATCGAAACCAACGGAGAGGTGAACAGACATCAACGGATGACCTGTGGGAAGAAACAACTAGATGTCAACGGACAACTAGGATAAACTCGACGTTTACCAAAACCAACGGAGAGGAGAATACTTCACTGGGGAAGGAATACAACTATACGTCAACGGACGCATAGGAAAAACTCAACGTTTATCGAAACCAACGGAGAGGTAGCTCACTGGGGATCAAGGTCACGACAGAGAGCAGATAGGAAGGAACACCAAGGATACCAGGTTGTAGGCATAAAACAGGTGACCGATCGAGGCGTGAATTGGTTTGTGTTCCAAGACACTCATCATCCTGAAGAGGGCTAGAAAAGCAATCTTGTTAGAGGATGGTCATTCGATTCCACAAGGAATACGAATCTTACTCAGTTGGGAAGCAAACAAAGGGTTCAACTAAAGAGTGCATGAGATATATTATCTATAGCCGTCAAAACGTAGATAATAAACTCGCATGGAAGATTATCCTAACCGGGTTGTAGGTTGTTAAAGGATAGATCGATCGAAAACGTGAGTTGGTGTGTGTTCCAAAACACTCAACATCCTGAAGAGAGCGAAAGCAAACTTGTTAGAGGATGGACATTCGATTCCACAAGGAATACAAATCTTACTCAACTGGGAAGGACAAAACTTCGACCGAAGAGCGCATGAGATATATCATCTATAGCCGTCAAAACATAGATAACATACTCGCAAGGAAGATTATCCATAACCGGGTTGTAGGTTGTTAAATGGATAAATCAACCGACATCATCCTGAAGAGAGCGAAAGCAAACTTGTTAAAGGATGGACATTCGATTCCACAAGGAATACGAATCTTACTCGATTGGGAAGAACAAGACTTCGACCAAAGAGCGCATGAGATATATTATCTATAGCCGTCAAAACGTAGATAATAACCTCGCATGGAAGATTATCCATAACCGGTTTGTAGGTTGTTAAATGGATAAATCAACCGAAAAGAAAGGCATCGGGATACCGAGACTAGGTATGCAAAGATGACCAATCAAAAGGGGAAACCACAAACATTACCAGCAAACGGCGAATGAAAGAGGACCCGCTGAGGATAAAGTTGCTGACTCGGAGCAAATATCCAAAAGGATGGGGGAAGACCCGCTGGGGATAAAGTTGTTGACTCGGAGCAAATATCCAAAAGGAAGGGGAAGACCCGCTGGGGATAAGATTGCTTAATCAAAGCAAATATCCGAAAGGGGAAAGGAATATCAATACCAACTGGATAATGATAACCACAAAGAGGGGATTACATCTACCAGTTAGTAAGCAGAAAACCACAGAAAAGTAACCGTCATCGACTAGGATGAGCACAAGGGTTGACTCCACAAAGGGGAGAACAGAGGATTCACATCTACCGGTTAGTAGGTAGAAGACCACAAAGATAGGACTTACAACTACCGGTTTATAGGTAGAAGCCAACAAATTCCGCTGAGGATAAGATGAATGAGTGCCGGTTAGTGAGAAACTATTCATTTATACCACAGGGAGACACAAGAGACAGCCAAAAGGAAGCCAGTTTAGGATCGATCCAAAAAGGCATACTGAATCAAGACTCATCCTAATGAGGAAAGAGCTCAATAGGGAAAACCCATCCCGTTATGTGTAGGGAGGGAACGGAAACAACCGTCATCCACGAGGATATAACTCAGTGGGGAGCGCAGAAGGAAATGACAGACACTTTCTACTTAAGGGGTCGACTCTATATGGAGAGATCAGACACACCCACATCTGCTAGGGGAGGATCTACTGGGGAGATCGGTATCACCAATTAGCAGGAGACAACCATCAACAGATACATGGCAACAGATGCAACATGAGTATCAGAATGTTATGATTATGCATGTATGCATTATGCATGAGGAATGTATGATGAATGCTGACAAACAGACATGCTTAACACACATAGGTCCAGGAATCAACCATCCGGTGCTACTCTTCTTCCATAGGGAAGGCCAAAATCACCAGAGAGCAAACGCGATCTGCTGGAAACTGGGATATCCGGGAACAACGTCATCCTACAGGGGAGGAAGGCCACCAGAGGCTGCCGGAGGGATCATCAATCACAACCGGAGAGAAGAGTTCAATATACAGGCAGACACGCCACAACAAAAACTCATGCTACAGATCAGAGATACCAAGAAGCAACCAGATCTCTGATGAAGATAGATAGGCATTGATAAAGCTCATCATGCCAACAACTCCGCCGAGGGATCTATCCGAGGGCATGCCGAATTACTGGGGTATCAATCCACCAACCGAATCTTCCAAAGAAAACTACCCATGCCGGGAAGAGGAGAAGACTGCTCTGCTGGAGAGACGAAAGTTGAAGTCTTCAGTGAACACTCTGCTTGGGAACTGGCTCACAAAAAGGCTCGAACAACGACTTTGCTGGGAATGCCCCACGATAGGGCTTAAACAACACTCTACTGGGGATGCACCACAATAGGGCTAACAGGGACTTGGAGGAAGAATGTTGCACTGCCGGGGACATGAAGATGAACAACTTCAACCAACACTGCACTGAGCAACCTCGCTGAGGAGAAACCATAAGAGGTTCTACAGGAAAAGATACAGTTATGCTCGAGATACGAACAAATGTCTTACCTGTTGGTAATCATACCACCCTTGGGAGAGCACTGTGGATCTCCTAAGTATCCTTCCATCATTGTGAATGTTCACTTTGTTTAAGAACAATTTTTGAAAAATTTGTTTATTTTGAAAACAATGATACTTTATCAATTAAAACATGCAAAACATTTGTTGAGTTGAAACAAATAAGAGTGCAAATAATTGGATAAAAGCTCAAATTGATGTGATGGAATGGTAGTCTGCAAAGGGCAAGACTCCATAGATCTGTACAAGTTTGAAATCGGTGATATATATTGGAAGAGGGCTACATTGAACATAATGACCTTTTCTCTACCATTCCGAATTTCGATGTATTCGGAGCTTCAGTCGACGACGAATCGAGAATTCCTGGCGGATGACAGATGTAGAACACAGTCTTGTTAGGATGTAGTTACTTGCCAAATCCCTAATTTTTGCCTAGATTGCCCCAGTGTGAGGTGATCAATCTAGCGGGATACAAATTCTTTTTTTCTCAATGTCTCTAACTTTTGCCTGGATTGCCCTTTCGGGTTTTCAATCCACCGAGACGCTCTTTTTTGCCCAAGTCGCCCTTTGGGGTGTTCGACTTAGCGAGCTATTCCGCTTTTTTTGTTTTTGTCTTTTGTAGGCGAAGTACTTCTTGAATGCATCGGAATTCACAGGACGAGTGAACTTCTTCATCCATTGTTGTAAATGTCAAATCACCGTCTGAAAAGGCTCTCTTGACAACATATGGACATTCATAGCTTGGGGTTCACTTGCCCCTGGAATCGGGCACGAAAGACAAGACTTTCTTGAGCACAAGGTCACCTTCTCGGAATACACGAGGCTTGACCTTCTTGTCAAATGCTTTCTTCACTCTCTGCTGATATAACTGACCATGACACATGGCAGTTAATCTCTTCTTTTCGATCAGATTCACTTGGTCGTAACGACTCTGAATCCATTCAACATCAGTCAACTTGGGACTTTGAGGGTGCTATTTTTCTTTTGTTTCTTTCTTTCTTTTTCTTTCTCTTGATTTGGATTTCTTTTGATTTCTTTTGATTTTGCACCCTCCTCTTTTTTTCTCTTTTTTTTCTTTTTTGTTTTTTTTATGCCCCAGTTGGCTGTTCTGCTGATTCTCGAGATGCAGCTGAGTGATCTTATTTTCTTGCTCAAGAAGTCGGGAAATACCGTCAGGAATCCCTTCAACATCATCTTCTTCCGCTTCGAATACAGGGAATTCAAAATTGGGAGATGACGTCGGATCATTATGTTCAATGGGTTTGAGAATCAACCTGCATAATGATTTTGATATGAAAAGCTTTTTGGAAAACAAACAAGACAATCATTATGCAGATGAAAAGATTGCTTTTATTCTTGTTTTTAGGTTTTTTTGTGATCACCAATTTCATGCAAAAAGCGAAAAGGGAAAACAAATGGAAAAACAAATGTTTTAACATGCTTTTATTTGAATGAAAATATCATTGCTCAAAATGCTGCCAACAATGTCATCACTTCTCCTTTTGGCATGGGAGAAGGGTTTTTTAAACAAAGTGATTATTACTCTGACTTATGAAAAACTGTAGGAACGCCCACAGTGACCCAATTGCGATAGATCCCTCCAGGGACGACAGATGTCAGAATCCTTTGCATCAGCAGCTTCTGCTTTTGAACAACCCTTTTCGTTGAAAACCTCAGAAGACAAGTCAACGCCAGCCCGGGACTTGTTATCTTCAAGCTTGATCAACCCTGGGACCTAAGTCCTCGAAGCTCAGAATACCTGATCTGATAAGGTCTTGCACCTTATTCTTCAACTGAAAGCAGCTTTCCACATCATGACCAGGAGCACCTGAATGATACACACAATGCTGATCAGGCCTATACCACCACCGAGGGTTGACGGGTATGGCCGGCGGGTCTCTGGGAGTAATCAAGTTCCGCTCTATCAAAGAGGGATACAGCTCTGTGTACGACATAGGGATCAGATCAAAAATGATCTTCTTCCTCTCATTACTTGTACTGGCTTGATTACCATTGTGAGGCTGGTAAGCCTGCTGCTGAGGAGGATGTTGTTGATGATGATATTGCTGAGCTGGCCTTCTCTGCTGTTGGGGTTGAGTTGCTGGAATAGTCACAGCAGCAGCCTGACGATACTGTCCTTTGTTCACATTCCTCCGACGGTGCACAACATTCGTTTCACTCTCTCCCCTTTTGGGTGCCCCAGAGAATGGCTTCTTAGAACTCGAAGAACTTGAAGAGCCAGGATCTCGTATCTTTCCTGCTTTAATGAGACTCTCAGTCCTCTCCCCACAGACAACAACATCAGAAAAGCTACTGAACGGGCAACTCCCCATGCGGTCCATGAACACACCCTGCAAGGTCCCGATGAACATGTCAGTCAGCTCTCTCTCCAACATCGGAGGTTGCACTCTTGCGGCTAGCTCACGCCATCTCTGGGCGTACTCTTTGAAGCTTTCCCCAGTCTTCTGACACAAGCTCTGCAGTTGGGTTCGGCTCGGCGCCATATCCATGTTGTGTTTATACTGCCTCAAGAAGGCCTCACCCAGATCTTTCCAGTTTCTGACTGATTCTTTCTTCAGATCCATGTACCAGTCCAAAGACGCTCCAGACAAACTGTCTTGGAAAAAGTACATCCACATCTTCTCATCGTCAGTGTATGCTGAGATCTTTCTGTAGTAAGCCTGCACATGGGTGCGAGGACAGGAAGTGCCATTGTATTTATCAAAGGACGACGCCTTGAATTTGTAGGGGATCCTCAACCCATCAACCAAACCCATATCAGTTACATCGAACCCCAGAGAGTTCTGACACTCCATAGCTCTTATTTTCTCAGCAAGGGCGTCCACTTTTCTATCCCTCTCTTCAACTCTTACAACCTCGTCATCATCACTGAGGAGAGTGAACATGTCCTCCTGTCTGTCAACAAACGGAGCAGGATGACGAACAGGAGCCCGAGTAGCTCTGGAATTAACAGTCTCTGCAGCAAGAGCCTGTCCGTTGATTCTGATCCCCCTCAACTCATCACCCACGGCATAGTCATTGACGGGAGCAGCAGCAAGGTTGCCATGAACCGGGACACCCACTGGCGACGCGTGGTTGGACTGCGGAATCACGGTCTCTTGTCTCTGAACCAAGGCTCGAAGCTCTTCTTGACCTTGCACAACCCCTTGCATCATCGTCATAAACTGGGCCATGTTCGCCCTCATCTCAGCCAACTCCGTCTGAACTTGGTCCATAATTCTCTAATGATTGAGTCTGGTTGAGTAACGATGCGGTCTCTGATCAGCTATCCTGTCTCGGTTAGGAACCAGAGTGAGAAGTTGCGAACGAGAACACCTGTTATGCAAAATGATGTGTGTATGATGTGCGTGATGCGTATGCAGGTTAACTTTTTTCATGCATTATTATTATTATTATTATTATTATTATTTTGAAATTAAACATGCTATGATGCAAATGATGGAGCCATGACTGGTCGGCTGAGCATCTCGTGGCACAAGATCAAAGCTTCGGCCTGAACTCGAAACCACAAATCATCTGAAACCCAAAGTCATCTGAACCCATACTCATCTGAACCACATCCACATCTGAGCAAATACCCTCAAATTCAGCCCAGGGATCCGAAATAAACGGAACCCTCCGATCAATACCAGGGTCAAACCTCCGACGTCTCAAAATAAAGATCCATAAATCCGACTTAACCATAATCACCATCACAGAATCACTGGCAGAAACTGTACTTGCAAGAATCAAACCCTCCCCTCACAGGTGAATTCTAACAAGGTCATCCTAAGGCGGACAATGGTCTCGACAATCGGGCAAAGATACTCAACGGGTTTGCCCTTACGGGTGTGCCGTTGCAGCTCTCTTAAGATCGTCTAAACCAAAGATCCGGGAAAGAACGGTCATCGAAGTCAATAGCTCAGATGAGATCACCCAACCTGAGTGGAATAACTCCAAACGGAAGGACTCTCTCAAATGAACCTCGCCTGGCTGTGGTGACACGTCGCAACAACATGCTGATACAGCAAGTGAGGAAACGCGAGACCACACTAATCCTAGGTGTATACTCGGGCCTGGGTTTTAGCCCCACTCAGAACACCCACCCCAAACAGAGGAACCAACCTGTACAGGATCAACACAATGATAGTATGATGCATGCAAACAAATATGCACATATATACAACATAATAATCATAAATGCAATAAATAGAGCAACACAAGCAACCTAAACCCTATCCTAGAGAGCGCTAGGAGAGACTCGCTTAGGGAAGATGGACCAGCAAGAGGTTAACTTCTCTTATCCCCAGCAGAGTCGCCAGCTGTCGCATTACGCGAAAAACCGGCGGGAAAACGAAACAACAGAGCCGCCACCGTGCGTTATTTATCCCAAAAGAGGGAAAGGAAACGCTCGAAGTAAACCTGGGAAAGACATGGTCTCGCGACCAGAGAGAGATGGGATCGGGAGTCGGTTATGCGAAGGGAAGGTATTAGCACCCCTACGCATCCGTTGTACTCGACGGGATCCACGCACAAAAGGAAGGAATAGGTTGCTAAAACACTGCTCAAACATCAAACACTGGCTGAAAGAGACACAGAAAACAAAAGAAACTAACTCGGCAGGTGTAACACCTCAAAATTTGCCCTCTTCTCTTGGGACTAGCATAACATATTGCATAACATTTTTAGGTCATTAGGCATTGCATATTGCATATCATGTGGTTACATTGTGCAAGTCATCCTCACAAGTCTTGAGCAGAAGATGAAGAGGTTATGTGCAAGCTAGGGTTTCATTGGACTAGATCATTAACTGTCTGAGGGTTGTGGTCCAAATTAGGGTTTCTCAAGGAGATTGGTCTTGATCTTGGTTGAAATGATACATCATCATCATCATGGTCTTGATATCATCCAGAGGATTCAGAAGATTGATCAGATACCTTGAGATTAGGGTTTTGACCACTGGTCAACCCTAATCAGTTGCATTGGGCCAATCAGGGCATGGCAAGGAGATGGGGTCTATGATGGATATGGGGATCATTTCATAATTGTATTAAGCTTATGGAGGCTAGGGTTTCATCCTTGAGCCATTTCATCAGGAGATTGGGGCTCAATTTGATCAGTGCATTGCCAAATTCATCTATCAGTTGAAAAGTCAACTGTGGTCAACTGTGCTTGATTTTATGGATTTGGAGGTGGGAGAGAGTTGGATACACTTCATTCATGTTGAAATAAGTTTTATTTGACATGTCAAAGCTCAAGAATGAAGAAAATAAAGTCAGGAGAAAAAATTCCAGAAATAGAAAGTGACTTGTAATGGAAGTTTCCAAAAATGGAAAGTTTTTCATCACAAAATTACGTGTCCAAAAAAGCTTCAAATTAAAATTTGTTCAACATGAAAGTTGTAGATCTTGGTCTCACCTTTCCAAAAAGTCCAAGAAATTGAAATTCCCATGTATGGTTGGCAAGTTATGGTCCATTCATTTTCCTAAAAGACCTATAATCAAAGTGGCATAACTTCCACATGGGATGTCCAAAATGGTTGATCTTTTTATGAGAAAACTCCATTTCACATGTACTTTCATGGTGCATAATCAAAATTCATCAAAAATGGTCAATGCAAAAGGTCAATTTTCAAGTGCAACAATTAAAATCCAAGGGCAAAATGGTCCAAGTTGAGAAATACATGGAATTTTGAGATGAGGATTTTTGCAACACACTCCAAATGACATTTAGAAGATGTTTGAGCTGTCATGAGCTGTCATGGTGTAATATTTGGCAAGGGCATTTTTGGACTTGCACTTAAGTTTCACATTACACTAATTAAACTCATTTTTGCTAATTTGTGATTAAGAGGATGATTAAGGTGGAGTATAAGTTACTAATTGTAACTGAATTGGTAATCATAATTGCAATTCTCAAGATCTCTAACTAACTTTCCCTCCATTTTCCAAATTCTCTCAAGAACTTCATCACTACTTTTCAAGATTTCTCCACGAATTCTCCATCAATTGGCTTGATTCTTTTGGATTCATCTTCCATACACCTTGAGGAGGATCTGTTTTGATATGCCATTGCCAAAAGATTGAAGAATCGCAACTGTTCATCATGAGCTCAACAATGGTGATTTGAGAATTCTTGCAATTTAAGCAACCTCGAGCCAAGGATCTTCTTCCAATCAACTTCCTCAACCTTCATCTTCATCTATTTGAGGCTTTTGCATCCAGAAACATCGAATTCAACAGCTGCTTCATTCAAGGTGCATAAATTCGAAACTCACCATTTCTTGATTTGTCATGTGCGTTTTGTAGTTCATGCATTGTAGATCATCATGATATGTGTAGTTTTTGGATTGGTTAACTGTAGAGAGAGATATCGCGCTTCGAAGTTTTGAGTCCATATCTTTAATCGATCGATCCCGTGGCTGTGTTAGGAATTAGGTTGAATGAGTTACGTATCCATGTTCCTTGTGGAGAGACGGTTCCATTGATTATGAACTTGTTGATTTTCGTTAAGGTTCGATGTTCTTGATTATTTGCAATCTTCTGGAAATTATTGGTGAAGAACATGAACATGAACACGCTTTGATCCATTGCCTTAGCTTTTCGTTTGAAAATTGTGTTTCCCTCCAGCGCCAGCGAATCACGCTTTGCCATGTATTGTTTTTGAAACGGCGCCGTTTTGGCCGATGCTTTAAAATTTACAACATTGCCACTGCTTCATTTAATTAAATATTTATTTCATTTCTTTTCCTTTTGTTTTCCAATTTTGATTACATGACTTTAAAAATTCATGGAGACTTCAAAATTCATCCAAATTGAGTGCAATTTTTTGCATTATTCTCATGATAATGTGTAGGATTTTATGGTGATTTTTGTGGATTTTTTGCATGTGTAGAAAAATAATTGGCCTATTGATCTTGTTCATGTGTACATTTTTTGCATGTTTTGCCAAAACCTTCATGAAATGCTCATACCTTTATAGAAATGGATGAAAATTTTTGTGCTTATTCTGGACATGTTGATGGTGATTTTCATGTAGAGTTTGTGATTTTTGGATACTTGGTGATGGAGATATGATTTTTTGAATTAAGGTGTGACAATTTGTGTCACACCAAGCTAGGTCAACTTTCTGATTTTATTTGCCTGGCTTAGGAATGTTGATTTGAGCTGAAATTTTGTGTGGATGATTATTGATATGTCAAGATTACATGCGATTTTTGCTGGAATTTTTGATGGAGTTTTCTAATTGATTGATAATTTTCTTCTCTGTATGCTCATTTTGTGACATTGTGTGACACATGTTGGCATTTTGCTTGTGAAATTCTCATATTGTATTGGATGAAGATGAAATTTGGTGTGAGCATTGTAGACACATTATAGGACATTGTGGTTTTGATCCCATTCATTTCTTAATTGTTGTCACTGTTTTATGATTTATTGAAGATGATGCTTGTTTGGATGCCTTGAATTAGCTTGAATAAATGTGTCTGGACTTCCTGATTTTCATTGACCTACTTTCTTTTGTCCAATTGAGCTGAAAATTGACATGCTATACATTGAATGGGTCTTGCTTAGGTGTGAATTTTTGTGGAATTAATTGAAAATATTTGATATGCTTTTGAGTGAGATGATTTTGTTTGGTCATTTGAAGTTGCAAATTGCATGATTGATGTTAAATTGTGCATGAAATGATAATGGTGATTGATATGAGCATGGGATCAATTGCATTTGCTTTTGATTTGTTTGAATGTGATTTTGGATAAATTTCACTTGCTGTTTAGAACTTTTTATCTCCTTTGGACCCTAGGCTTGGCCTAGTGGTCTAGTTTCTCACATTTGGTGTGGATTTTCAGGATGAAATGCAAAAGGCTCAAGGAGATAAATGCAAGTTGCAAATTGAGATTGTTTGATGTTGTCCACTAACATGATTTTGTTTTGTAGGTTTGATGCTTGAGCTTGAGCTCATGGCTTGCACTTATGTGCATTAACTTGTGTTGTCTGTATAGATTGACTTTTGCTGTTTATTGTTGGTTTGTCTGAGTACTGATGATACTTGATTGATTTCAGGTACATTTAGTCGCTTACAGTTCTTTAAGAACTTGCTTGCAGCTGCTTGGTTTTTAAACCAATTGAGGTAGACTCTCTTGTCTCCATGTAGTCTGGAAGACCTGGCTTGTTATTTAGCCAGGCAACTGTCTGAAGTCCTCCTTAAGAGGCGATGTTTGTGATTGTTTACTTTTGTGCCAAGCAGGTAAAGACCTCTATGAGGCAATTGGCAGAACCCAAGGGATATGCAATCTATCCCCCGCTATTCTGTTGAGTCGTCCCTCTGCTCACACCACTGTGTTGATGCATTGGGACACAAACCCAAGATCTTGTGCTGTTGCACAATCGAGTCAGAGTCTTGAGCGTAGAAGGGTCCCTCCATTCTGGACCCACGCTCCTTTGTCTGAAGCTCTCCCTGATCAGGGATAAGAGCTGTGAAGTCTAATCTTCACTCACCTTTCATCAGCTTCACCTTAGCCTCTCAATGGCAAGGTTAAGAGCTAACTCTACCCTTGTATAGATGACTCGCCTCGGCAGTCCACCCTTGTTTGAGCCTCACTTGACTGGATATAGTGTGTGCTATGTGAAATGTTTGTTTTGTTTGATGCTTGCATGCTTGCTTTCTTCCTGGATAGGATTAGCTTGCGGTTGCGCAAGTAGGTAGAAACCATAACATGGGGCAATGATGCATGATAACACTAGGCTCGAGTACAGCTCCCTGGTAGTGTGTCTCCCCTTGGTTTCTGGCTAGATTTTCTTTCCCTTTCAGGGGAACTACATCGCCCTGATCCTCGTTCTAGACGAGGTATGTAGGCAGGAGACCGTGCGAGGTCTCTCCGGGCACTTTTTTTCTTTTTGTGTGTGTTTGCTTGTTATCTTCCTGATTGTGTGTTTGGTTCGGATGCCGATGTAAGTCCAGTGATTGGCGGTCGGGCACCACGTTTGCCTTCTTGCATGTGTTTTGGTGCGGATGCTGATGTAAGTCCAGTGATTGGCATTCAGGTTCCAGGTTTGCCTGTGGGTGTGTGTGTCTTGTTTGGCGTGCGTGAGCCGAACTACGGCAGCTCTGATTCTCGTTCCAGACGAGATACGTAGGCATAGGATGCGATGTCCTATCGAGCTCTCTTCTTCTTAACCCCACCTGTGTTGTCTTAGCATGTGTGTATGATGTTTGTCTGTTTATTTTAGCAACCTTTTCTTTTCTTAGAGCGTGGATCCCGTCGAGTACGACGGACGTGAGGGGTGCTAATACCTTCCCCTTGCGTAACCGACTCCCTTACCCTTTCCCTTTGGTCGCGAGACCATGCTTTTTCCAGGTTTCTCTGAGCGTTTCCTTTCCCTATCTTGGGATAAATAACGCGTAGTGGCGACTCTGTGTTGTTTTTGTTTCAGCCCGCCGGTTGTTTTTCGCGGATGCGACAGCTGGCGACTCTCATCCTGGCCCTACGTAGTCTGTCAGGCACAGACATCAGAGTCGACGTAGTTCGGGACAAGGGGAAACGTGCTCGCTAGGATGTCGCATCATATGCATACGTATCTTCTCGGACTAAAGAAGAATCAGAGCACTCGTAGCTCGGCTCACGCACGCCAAACAAAAACACACAGGAAACCGACTGCCAATCGCTGGACTTACGTCAGACTCCACACAAACAGGCAAACATGGAAACCGAATGCCAATCGCTGGACTTACATCAGACTCCGAACCAACAAACACACACAGGAAACCAACTGTCAATCGCTGGACTTACGTCAGACTCCAACAAAGAAACTGGAAACCGAATACCAATCGCTGGACTTACATCGGACTCCAACCAGAAAAGGAGAAACAACTCACACAAACAAAACAAAAAGGGCGCCCGGAGAGATCAGCTCATCTCCTGCCTACGTACCTCATCTGGTATGAGGATCAGGGCGACGTAGTTCCCCTATGCAGGGACGAAGGACTAGCCTAACCAGATACAAAGGGAGACACTACTAGGGAGACTACGACTCGAGCCTAGCAGTTATCATGCATATCATAGCCCTATGTTAAGGTTTCTATCTAACTTGCACAGGAAGCAAGCTAACCTAAACATTACTTGCACAGGAAGCAAGCCAAACTAAACATGACCTGCACAGGAAGCAAGCTAAACTAAAAAAACACAAACACACAAGCACAAATAGCACACACTATATGCAATCAGTTGGCTCAATCAAGGTTAGGTTTTAGTCGAGGGGTCATATCAACCTCGACAAACAAACCTCTGTAGCAGGGTGATGTTAGCTCTTAACCCTAACATTGAGAGTTAGGGTGAAGCAGATGAAATAGGAAGTGAGGGGTGTGCCTCACAGCTCTTATCCCTGGCCTGGGAGAGCTTTTAGACAGATGAAAGTGTGGGTTCAGAAAGTTGGAACCCTTCTACACTTATGACTGACTCAACATAGATCTTGGGTTAATATCCACAATGCATCAACACCAGTTGCGTGAGCGAAGGGATGACTCAACTGAATAGCAGAAGATGGACTACACATCTCTTGTATCTGCCAATGCCTCTTCACTTAGGAGGTATTTGATATGTACAGGTGACAAAGATAAACAAACATAAGCATTGCCTCTTAAGGAGGACTTCAGACAGGTGCCTGCCCAAGTAACAGGACAGGTCTTCCAGACTACATGGAGTTAGTGGAATTATACCTCAATGCTCAAGCTATCAAGCAAAGGAAAAGCAAGTTCACAATGAACTATAGCAACTAAGGTACCTGAAAACAATCCAACTTAGTTAGTACACAACTCACAAAGTCAAGCAGACAGACTAATGGTCAACAGTTAACTGTACAAAGTCAAACAGACAAGCAAGCAATGCATCAAGATGCAAGGCACAAGCTCAACTCAAATGAGCTAAAATCAACCTACAAAACAAATCAATGTTAGTCAACATCAACCAATCAAACCAACTCAAGCAATGTGAATCAATTCCCTCATAGCCATATGCTTCTTAACCTGCAAACCAAGCTCAAACATGAGAAGCAAACCACTAGGACAAGGCCTAGGGTCAAAGTGGGAGAAATAATCTAAAACAGAACATGAAATTTGACAAGAATCAAGCTTAATCAATTAAGAACAATATCCAAGTGGTCTCATATCAATAGCATCAACCAAGTTCATTTCACAAAGCACATAAGCCAAAACATGCAAGTTAAAAGCTCATTGAAGCAAACAGAATGAACCAATCCACATCAACTCAAAAGTGATTCAATAAATCTCAAGAAAAATCATGGCTAAACAGCATACATCACATGATCATCATACCAAAAATCAAGGCATTTGGACAAGTTTAAGCATGTCAAATAAATTCCATAAGGCAAGGTATGCACAAACAAGCTCAAACAAGGCACAATTAGATGCATCAAGTTCACACAAGCCTAAAACAGAATCCAAACATGATATAGACATCAAACCAAAGCCAAGACAAACTTCAAAGTGTTTAGAAAACATGTGCAAAATTTCAAGTTCATATGATCAACATCAAGCATTTCACAAATCATCTAAATTCATGACTCTTCAAAAGTCCAAACATGATCAACCAGAAAAGAAAATCTCAAACAAATTGGAAATGCATTCAAAAATTCTACAAAACTTCACAAGCAATCCTTGCAAAAAATCAGATTATTTGGCATTGAATTGGCATGGCACATAAAATCAGAAAGTCAAGCAAGCAATGGTGTGACACACATTGTCACACCTCCATTAACCACAACATATCTCCACAACCAGAAATGAGAAAAATGCAAACTCTATACCAAAAAATCCCTAAAGGTGTCTAGTTTAAGCATGCAAAGTTCCACAATCATTGGATTAAAATCCATCATTTCATGATCAAAATGGCAACCAAGGTACAAGATAGCACATGTATATACATTCCCTAAGCAACATAAAAATCCATGCGTGCACAATTTTTAGAAAAATAACCATAAAATACTAGACATCTTGAGGGACATCATGCAAAAAATCCCATCTCATTTGGACAATTATTCATGGACTTATGAATTTTTGAAATGGAGAAAAAATTAAAAAAACAATGAAGCACAAAGCATGAACATGGAGGAAATAATGACCAAAAATGCTAAAGCATGGTTTGAAATGTTCAGAGTGGGGAATCGAAGTGTGTTGGGATTTGAAACTAGCGCGTTTACAATGAAACGCCGCGTTTCATTAAAGTTGAGGTGGCAAGGTGAGTGACTGAGAACCAATCAAGACGCCATGTAACTGCCACGCTGTACCACTACATGAAGATTAACATGAAAATCCATGCAAACGCGCGCCTGTTGGATCAAAAGCAATCTGGAAACTAAAACCCTAGGATGTTCATCGTGTTCATCACAAATTTCCAGGCTCAAGAACAAATTGTCACAGAAATAAAAAACTCTTATATCATTGGAATCCTCTTCTAATGTACATCACTAATCTAAGATCAATTCAACCTAATTCTCAATGACATGCCTGGATCGAGCAGAATAAGTTTCATGTATCAAACTTAAATTCAACATAACTAAGTCATTTCTTGATGAAAATACATGATACAAAGCTCAGTGCAATCAGTGATGAAAGATCTACAACATGCATATCACAATTTCAAGAATTAGAGCACGCGAATCCTAACCTTGTTGGAAGTGCATAAGTGAAATCAATGCTTTCAGGCTTGGTAAGGCGCAAACAGAAGTTCCTCAAGGCTTAGGTAGATGAATGGATGAAGGATTGTGGCTCAATTATGCTCGATGTTGCTCAAATCCTCAACTGCCATGGATGATGCAACTTGCTACAGTTCCAAAATCTGCTCAAAAATGATGGATTCTTGCTTCCAAAAGTATCCAAATATGCTTGTGGATGATGGAACAATCAAAGACAAGGCAAGGTTTGTGCAAAATTTTGATGAAAAAGTGAGAGAATTCAATGGAGAAAATTGTGCAAAAAATCTAGATCTGAAAAATTATGAACTGTTAATGCATTTTCTGTTATGATTAGGCTATATATATAATCTGTTAATGATTCTTGCTAATCATGATTAAGCAAATCAATTGGAATTAGTTAAAACCAAGTTTTATGCAAATTGTCCAATTCACCCTTATGTGCATGCATGGATTGCTACCGTACACGAAATATGAGCTAATTCACTTTGAAATGTCATTTTTAGCCAAATGCAAGTGATACCATATGTGGAAAATGCTTAATTTTTGAATTAGACTTTTCTCTCCAAAATTCAAATGAGAATGCCAAAATTTTGTAATGGAGATGCATGGTTTTTGATGCATGTTTTGGATAGCTCATTTCAAAATAATAATGTTGCAAAAAGAACCATTCCAATTGGCCTTTTGGTTCAAAAGTTATGCAAGTTTGAAGTTCAAATTTTCTTGGCAAAGATTGATCCATAACTTTCCAACCATTCATGAGACATTCATGTTCTTGGACTTTTTGGAAAGGTGAGAGCAAGATCTTCAACTTTCATGTTGGACAAAATTTCATCTGAAGCTTGCTTGATGATGTAAACTTGAGGAGAAAACCTTTCCATTTTTGGCAATTTGAAATTACAGGTCACTTACTATTTTTGGAAACTTTTCATCTGACCTCAAATCCTTCATTGTTGATGTTTGAAATGTCAAATGAGACTTGTATGGACATGAATGAGGCCTCTCTAACCATCTCCCACCTTCAAATCCATGATTTCATGCACAGTTGACTTTGGTTGACTTTCTAGGGTTTCAGATGAATCTCAACTTGACTGATGACTTCTGAACATCCAATCTTTGGTCAAACCACTTCAAAATGATCCTTGGATCACATGAACACATTAAACCAACCCTAGGGCTTTGCTTCAATAGAAAATTCACTTGCTTGCTTGCACAACTGGATCTCCTGACCAGTCTTGACTGATGACTTGCACTTGGGCAATGGACAATGCAATGCTATGCAGTGGACAATACTAATGTTAATGACCTAAAATGAAAATGAATGTGGAAAATGGGAGGTGCAAATTTGAGGTGCTACACCTGCCCACATAACAGGACAGGTCTTCTAGACTACATGAAGTCAGAGAGTTATACCTCAGTGGTTAAGCAACCAAGCAAAGCAAAAGCAAGTTCAAAAGAACTCAAAGCAACTTAGGTACCTGAAAAAAATCTAACCCAATCAGTATACAATTCAAATAATCAAACAGACAGTCAATCACACAATCAGACAGATAAGCAAGCAATGCAACAGTGAGCAAGGCACAAGCTATTAAGCCACTTGGTATCAAAGCCTACAAAACAACTCAAGGTTAGCCAACATCTAGAGCAAACATCAATGCTCAAGTGAGGAAGCATCATCAACTATGGACTTGGATGTGTAAACCTGAAATCAAAGCTCAACTGTGAGTCACAAACCACTAGGTCAAGGCCTAGGGTCAAAGATGGAGAAAAATTCAAAACAGAACATGAAATTTGACATGAATCAACTTCATTCAATCAAGAACACAATCCAAAAGGTCTCATATCAATATCATTAACCAAATTCATTTCATGAACCAAACATGGCAAGGTATGCAACTTGTAACCACATTGTGACATCAGGAGAAACAAATGCACATTAAATCAAAAATGATTCAAATAATCTTGGCAAAATTCATGAGTAAACAGAACATACAACATGATCATCACACAAACAATTAGAGGCATTGGACATCATTAGGCATGGCAATCACATAGCATAAGTCAAGACAAACACAACAAGCACATGTGTGACACAAATTGTCACACCAACTTAGCATAGGCATAAAACAGAGATGGATCATGGTAAAAACCTCAAACCAAAGCCAAAACAACATTCAACATGTCTAGAAGTAGTGTGCAAAGTTTCACATTCATTAGATAAGGAACAAGCATTTCACAATCAAATGAAGTTCAAAGCAATTTAAAAGCACAAATGTGACCATCCAGAATGAAAAATCTCAATTAAATCAGAAATGATTCCAAAAATTCCACCAGAAATCATGAGAAATCACAACATCCATAATATGCATCATACAAAAAATCAAGGCAATTGGATATCATTTGGCAAGGCAAACACATCACATAAGATGAACAAGCAAAGGTGTGACACAAATTGTCACACATACCTTAACATGATCATAAAACAGAAATGACACATGATAAAAATACCAAATTAACACCATAATTTCAAGCCAGATGTCTAGTTTCAACATGTAAAATTTCATGAGCATTGGACAAGAATCAAGCATTTCACAAATGATATAGCAAGGCAATGTCAAGAATGGACATGTATTCAATCTCCTTAGGCAAAATAATTTTCAGGCCAAGCACAATTTATGAAAATATGATGATAAAATACTAGACAAAAAATGCAACACAATGCAAAAAACCTGGTATTTTTTGGAGCAATATTCAATTTGTTTTGATTTTTTAAAGATTGAAAATGAAATGAAATAAAATGTGACAATTAAAATGAATTAAAATGAAATAATAATTTGAAAATATTTGAATAAATGAAATTGGCGCCAGCAACTAAACGCTGCCGTTCCATTTAATTGCTGGCCCAATCAGAAGCGTGCATGGGCTTCAGCATGCACCAATCACGTGCAAACCCTAAGCAAACCTAAGAGAACGCTTTTCCGTGGCAAAAATGGATCAAAAACCGTTGCCTAAAAACTGCATTTCATCTTCTTCAACAGCACGCGCATGAACAGTGGCAGCTCAAGAACATCAAGAACAATATTTCCAGATTTCATAATTAAACACACTAATGCGTAGATCTCTCATCATACATCACGAATCTAACACAAACTAAGCATGGATCAAAGCATACAAAGAGAATCGAAGCCATTATCATTTGCACATGAAACTTTAAACTACCATAACTCAGTCAAACATGCATGGATTTTCATGGTTTAAAGCTCAGATTAACTAGCATCACAAGATCTACAACAATAGCATGATGAATTTGAGAAATGAGAGATTCGATTAGTGACCTCTTGTAGAGCAGAATTGGTGAATCGTGTTATCCAGGCCTTGCAATGCTCAAAAACTCTTCTAGAACACTTGTATGGATGATTGGAGGAAGAATTGAGGCTTAATTGCACACGATCTCACAAAAATCTGAATCCACCATTGTTACTTCAAGCTTGGAGAATGCTTCAAAACTGCACCAATTCTCTTGATTCTTCCTTCAATCTTGCTCAATGATGCTTCCAGGTGATGAATCAAGTAATGGATTGTGGTTTGTTTGAAGAAATTGAGAAAAAATTTTGAGAGAAAATTTCAAGAATTTGGATCTAGATCTGAAAAAAGTGATTGTTCTTAGCTGAAAACAGTTAGGGTTTGTGTTATATACCTCCTCCTAATCATGCTCTTAATCATGTTTAATCAAATGGTAAGTGGATTAGCAAGAAATAAGGTGCATATGCAAATTTGGTATTTCACCTCTATGCATGGTATGCATGCATGAACAGTACACGAATTCACTTTAATTTCACTTAAAAATCCATTTTGGAGCTATTGGCAATGATAGAATGTTCAAATAATTGACCAATTTTAAACTTAAAAATTTCCCTCCAAAAATCAAGTGAATTAGCAAATGTCCATATGATGATAATGCATGCCATGTAATGCAAGATTTGAAAACTAGAAGTCAAAATAAGAATGTACAAAAAAGAGCCATCCAATTTGGAGCTTTGGTTGAGAAGTTATGCACATTTGAATCTTCAAGTACACCTTGCCATGTTTTGATCATATCTCTCCAACCATACATGAGAAATTCATGATCTTGGACTTTTTGGAAATGGGAGAGAAAGATCTACAACTTTCATGTTGGACAAAATTTCATTTGAAGCTTTCTTGATGATGTGATCTTGAGTTGAAAACCTTTCCATTTTTGGCAAATTCAAATTACAGGTCACCTGCTATTTTTAGAAAGTCTTGATCTGACTTCAAATTCTTTCATGTTGATGTTTGAAATGTCAAATGAGACTTGTTTACACGTGAATGAGGCATCTCTAACCATCTCCCACCTCCAAATCCATAGTTGAACTGACAGTTGACTTCTGTTGACTTTTTAGGGTTTCAGATGATTTGCACATTGACTGATGAACTCTGAGCCTTCAATTCTTGGCCAAACCACTTCAAAATGATCCTTGGGTCACTTGAACTCATTGTACCAACCCTAGGGCTTTGATCTCATAGAAAATGTACTTGTTGCCTTGCACAGTTGAATCTCCTGATGCCAGTCTTGCCTGATGACTTAATGGACTATGCAATGAACAATGCAATGTTAATGACCTAAAAATGAAAATGTATATTCAAAATGGGAGGTGCAAATTTGAGGTGCTACAGCTGCCCCTATTCAATCAACTGGGAACCTGAACGGATGAGAGCGACGGCTGTCAGACCTTCAGGGTAAATAGGGATTGAATACCAAAGAACCGTAGAAATTTGCACTCTGCGGGGTATGATACCGGATATTTGCAGCAGTAACCAGACAAGACGTTTACCGACGACTCTACTGGGGATTTTGATTTTTATCAAAGAAAAGAATACATCCAAACATCGACGGACGAAAGGGAAAAACTCAACGTTTATCGATACCAACGGAGAGGTGACCAGACATTAACGAATGACTGGGAAAGACTCGACCAGACGTCAACGGACGAAAGGGAGAAGCTCGACGTTTATCGACACCAACGGAGAGGTGACCAGACATTAACGAATGACTGGGAAAGACTCGACCAGACGTCAATGGATGAACGGGAGAAGCTCGATGTTTATCGACACCAACGGAGAGGTGACCACTTCACTGGGGAAGGGAAATGGTATTTGCAACCGGAAACCAAATAGGACGTTTACCGACGACTCTACTGGGAATCTCTGGCTGGGGAACTACTAGACATTGACCGATGACTGGGATGAGACCCGATGTTTACCGACATCGAAAGGTGATGTTTACCGGCACCAAAGAAAAGACGACCAGACATTTACCGATGAATGGGGAATAGCAAGTGCAACCAGACGTCAACGGACGACCAGGCAAAACTCAACGTTTATCGACACCAACAGAGAGGTGAACTGGGGAAAAAGTTAACACAATCAAACGTCAACGGACGCTTGGGAAAAACTCATCGTTTACCGACACCAACGGAGAGGTGAACGGATATCAACAGATAACCTGTGGGGATAATACAACTAGACGTCAACGGACGCATAGGAAAAACTCAACGTTTATCGACACCAACGGAGAGGTGACTCCTTCACTGGGGAAGGAGAAAGATGTTACGAACATCGAAAGATGATGTTTACCGACATCAACAAAGAAGACCAAACATTTACCGAATGACTGGGGTAGGACTCGATGTTTACCGACACCGAAAGAATGGTGTTTACCGACACCAAAGAAAGAACACACACGGGTGTTGACATGACACATACCGGTATCACAGGGACGACATCTACATATGTCAGGGCAAGGCTAAACACTTGCTGGGGGTCTCACTGGGGAGAATCAAGCTTTCCGTTCGCGGACAGGTGAGGAAATACACCTCTCTGGGGAATATCAATCCTGAATGCTGTCAGGAGCCACTGTAGCAAACGTGCTGTACAGATGTTGAACAAAAATCCGCCTCTACCGGGGATATGGCCTGATTAGGTTTCAACACATGAATGCATATGTTTGAATTTTTCTATGGCGTAATGCTCCATATTGAATGGAAATGCTACGCGTTTTGAAGATGCAATGATCACTACATGCAAAATGCAACATGATGAACTCCGGCTGGGGAGCCAACTGATTAGATACTCCAACTCTGTGGGGAGACTCTGCCTGAGGAAAACTCTGCGGGGAAAAAGTACTGACTTCTCACTCATGCTGGAGAATAACACTGCTGTTGGGGAAAGGATCCCAATCCACTCGGGGACTCCGCTAGGGAAACAACCAATAACGACTTCGCTGGGGAGAGTCAATCCAATCCACAGGTAGGATAAACTCTGCTGAAGATAATTTTCACTGAACCTGATCCACTCGGGGAACCTGCTGGGGAAAACCATCGACACAAACCCTCTGCTAGGGAAACCTGCTAGGGGAAAACATTCCACACCTCTGATGGGGAAAGGCATTCACCACTCTGCTGAGGAAAAGCAAAACTCTGTTGGGGAAGGGAAATATACCAGACCACGCTGGGGATAGACAACCACAACCCTGCAGGGGAAAAGCATTCACGACCATGCTGGGGATAGCAGTACTTCAAACCAGACTGCTGGGGAAAAGCGTTCACGACCACGCTGGGGATAGCAGTACTTCAAACCAGACTGCTGGGGAAAAGCGTTCACGACCACGCTGGGGATAACAGTACTTCAAACCAGACTGCTGGGGAATAAAACCACTCCACTGACACCTCCGCTGGGGATACAACATCCTTCCAACTCGGTGGGGATTAACATTCTCAGACTCAGTGGGGAACTGCCAACTTTCAGATTAGTTAGGAGTACAACCCACTCTCAGTCCTGGCGAGGACTTAACAATCCTTAGCTCTGCTGGGAATAGAAAGCACTATCCACAAACGTCTCTGCAGGGGAGAAAAAAAAGTTCTGATGACATTCAGACTTGCTTGGGGAAATAGCCTCAGTCCGTTGGGGAATTCCTGATCTTGACATAAGCTGGGGAGACAAATCCCGAACTTGCTTCATCTGCTGGGGAACATCCCCATCCTCTCACACTGCTGAGGAATCAACCGTGACTTATCTGCTTCAGCCAGGGATCAAAAGGTAACAACCTGCAAAACAGCACGACAAACATGCACCAGGGAATTGTATGGACAAGATGCGCTCAAGTGTCCTCAATATTCAAAATGATTTTCAAATGTTTTATCTCTCTGCACATTATTGTCTAGCCTTCATGTTTTTATATGCAATGTTTATCAAAAATTCGGACGTTTTTTGCAAACAAAACAGTAAAATAAAAATAAGAGAGCAATTTATCTGAATAACGACTTTTATTGATTGAAAATGGGCCTGAAAAGGCGAATACATCGGGAAGCAATTCCTAGAAAGAGGTAATTGCGCACAAAAGGAAAAATCTATCCTAATGGCAATGTGAACACGGCATCCACTATTTCCCAATCCTGTTATAACTCACAGATCATCAATTTTCCTCCCAACTTCCTTGCTTTCTGAGAAGAATGACTGGACCGATCACATCTTTCGGGATGGCAGACGACGAAGCGTGATGAAGCACAGATGACTCAGACTGTAGTCTTCGCTTTAATCCCTCTTTTGCTTGGATCGCCCCTTCGGGTTTTCAATCCACCGGGATACCCATTTTTGCCTAAGTCGCCCTTGCGGGTTTTCGACTTACCGGGTGTACAAATTCTTTTCATTTTTATCCCTAACTTTTGCCCGAACCTTTTCTTTCTGTTTTTTGGTTCGTCGGGATGCCCTTTTTTGCCTGGACTCTTTTATTCTTTTCGTCCAGCGGGTCAATTTACGCGAAGTATTTTTTGACTACATCTGAGTTAACAGGGGACGAGAAATCTTCACCATCCATAGTTGTAAGCATCAAGGCTCCAGCGGAGAAAACCTTCTTCACAACATATGGACCTTCATAATTAGGAGTCCACTTGCCCCTGTTATCTGTACCGGGAGGAAGGATCCTCTTCAAAACTAGATCACCAGTTTGATAGCTTCGAGGATGCACTTTCTGATCAAAGGCTCTCTTCATCCTTCTCTGATACAACTGCCCATGGCACACAGCTGCTATCCGTCTCTCTTCGATAAGGCTCAACTCGTTAAACCTTGTTCGAATCCACTCGGCTTCGTCAAGCTTGACATCTAACAAGACTCTCAGAGAAGGAATCTCCACTTCAACTGGTAGGACCGTTTCCATACCATACACAAGGGAGTACGGGGTTGCCCCGGTCGACGTACGTACGGAGGTACGGTACCCATGCAAAGCGAAAGGCAGCATCTCATGCCAATCCTTGTACGTCACGACCATCTTCTACACAATCTTCTTAATATTCTTGTTCGCCGCCTCTACAGCACCATTCATCTTTGGTCTGTAAGGAGAAGAATTGTGATGTTCAATCTTGAAATCTCTACAAAGCTCTTTCATCATCTTGTTATTGAGATTCGAACCATTATCAGTAATGATCCTCTCAGGAACCCCATAACGACAGATGATTTCCTTCTTGATGAACCGGGCAACCACTTGTTTGGTAACGTTAGCATAGGAGGCTGCTTCCACCCATTTGGTGAAGTAATCAATCACAACCAGGATGAAGCGATGTCCGTTAGAAGCAGTAGGCTCAATATTCCCAATCATATCAATGCCCCACATCGCGAATGGCCAAGGCGAATTCATGACATTCAGAGGGCTTGGTGGTACATGCACCTTATCAGCATAGATTTGACACTTATGGCATTTCCGAGCGTACTTGAAACAATCGGATTCCATAGTCATCTAGTAATAACCGGCTCTCAACAATTTCTTAGACATTGCATGGCCACCATCATGGGTACCAAAAGATCCTTCATGCACTTCCTGCATCAACATGTCTGCTTCGTGTCTATCCACGCATCTGAGCAGCACCATGTCAAAGTTCCTCTTGTACAACACGTCATCCTGATTCAAATAAAAGCTTCCAGCTAGCCTTCTCAGGGTTTTCTTGTCATTCTTCGACGCACCTTCAGGATACTCCTGGCTCTTGAGGAAGTTCTTGATATCATAGTACCACGGCTTCTCATCAACAACAGACTCGGCTGCAAACACATACGCAGGCCTCTCGAGTCGATTCACCGCAACACGTGGCACATGATTCCACCAATGAACTTTGATCATCGAAGACAAAGTAGCCAAGGCATCAGCCATCTGATTTTCATCCCGGGGGACATGATACAACTTCACTTTCTTGAAGAACGTCAGTATTCTTCTGGTGTAATCTCGATAAGGAATCAAATGCGGCTGATTAGTATTCCAATCTCCATTGACCTGATTAATCACTAGAGCGGAATCTCCATATATGTCAAGAGTTTTGATCCTTAGATCAATGGCTTCTTCTATCCCCATGATGCAAGCTTCATACTCAACCTCGTTGTTGGTGACGTCAAAAGTCAATCTGGCAGAAAAAGGTATATGAGCACCTTTAGGATTGATAAGCACTGCACCAACACCGTTACCATTCACATTCACAGCCCCATCAAACATCAATGTCCACTTGTCATCAGGATCCGGTCCTTCCTCGACAAGAGGCTCTTCACAATCTTTTATCTTAAGATACATGATGTCTTCATCAGGGAATTCAAACATCATAGGCTGATAATCATCGATAGGTTGCTCGGCAAGGTAGTGTGACAGAATACTACCTTTGATGGCCTTCTGCGACATGTACTGGATATCATACTCTGTTAAGATCATCTGCCAACGGGCAACACATCCGGTGAAAGCCGGCTTCTCAAAGATGTAATTCGCTGGATCCATCTTAGAAATCAACAAAGTGGTATGGTTCAACATATACTGCCTCAGTCGGCGAGCAGCCCATGCCAAAGCACAGCAAGTTTTCTCAAGCTGTGAATATTTGATTTCACAGTCGATAAACTTTTTGCTAAGGTAGTATATGGCATGCTCTTTTCGACCAGACTCGTCATGCTGTCCCAATACACACCCCATCGAGTTCTCAGTCACTGATAGGTACATTATCAGAGGTCTCCCAGGAACTGAAGGTATGAGGATTGGAGGTTTCTGTAAATGTTCTTTTATCTTGTCAAAAGCTTTCTGACATTCATCATTCCACCTGATTGCCTGATTCTTTCGTAGCAATTTGAATATCGGTTCACACGTGGCAGTTAGGTGGGATACAAATCGTGCAATGTAGTTCAATCTCCCTAAAAACCCACGAACCTGCTTTTCTGTTTTTGGTTCAGGCATTTCTTGAATAGCTTTGACTTTTGCTGGATCAACCTCAATCCCTTTCTCACTGACAATGAAGCCTAACAGCTTCCCGGATCTCACACCAAACGTACACTTGTTTGGATTCAGCCTCAGTTTGAACTTTCTCAGTCTGTCAAACAACTTCTGCAAGTTTACCAGGTGCTCCTCTTCTGTCTGCAACTTCGCAATCATATCATCCACGTACACTTCAATCTCTTTGTGCATCATGTCATGAAAGAGAGTCGTCATAGCCCTCTGATAGGTAGCACCGGCATTCTTCAGCCCAAATGGCATCACCTTATAGCAGAACGTGCCCCAAGGCGTAATGAATGTCGTCTTTTCCATGTCTTCTGGCGCCATCTTAATCTGATTATAACCAGAAAAACCGTCCATGAAAGAGAAAACCGAGGATTGAGCCGTATTATCAACTAGTACATCAATGTGAGGTAATGGGAAATCATCTTTCGGACTCGATCTATTCAAATCTCGGTAATCGACACACATTCTGACTTTAACGTCCTTCTTCGGCACGGGAACGATGTTGGCCACCCACGGGGGATAAGTCATCACCGACAGAAAACCCGCATCGAACTGCTTCTGAACCTCTTCCTTGATCTTAACAGCCATATCAGGACTCGTTCTCCGAAGCTTCTGCTTGACTGAAGGACACTCTTCTCTGAGAGGTAGCCTATGCACCACAATATCGGTATCCAACCCAGGCATATCTTGATACGACCAGGCGAATATCTCCACATACTCTCTCAGCATCTCAATCAACCTTCTCTTGACATCTTCTTTCAAAGCAGCCCCGATCTTAATATCTCTTCTGGCGTCCTCAGTACCAAGATTAACGATCTCCAGCTCCTCCTGATGAGGTTGGATGACCCTTTCCTCTTGCTTCAACAATCTGACCAACTCTTTGGGGAGTTCACAGTCTTCCCCACTCTCCTCTTTAGCTTGGTAGATGGGATTATCGAAATCATACTGAGCCATAACAGAATTGTTCGTAGTGGAGTCCGTAAGATCGATTCTGCATGTTTAATGCTTTGTTTTAGAAAAAAGAGTTCAAGAAAGTCACAAAAAACAGAAACATTGCCATTTTTATTTTTTGTTTGAAAAATGAAAACAAAAATAGAAAGACAGGGATCACAAAATTGTTTGCAAAACGTCCTTTATTAATGATATCATTGAAAAAACATGATGAGGCCCTACAATGAACCACTACGCCTTGGGCAGAACGTAGGGTTTTGTGCAAAATGAAAAAACAAAAGAAAATTACTCTGTTTGAAGAGTAACTTGGACCACATCTTCTGCTATCCAATTGTTGATCAACTCCCCTGGTGCACACGGGCGAACCCAGTTGTCCAGATCACAATCACTGTCACCGTCTTCACTACTGGTTGCAAAGACATCACCGTGATTCATCAGCCCAGCGCTGGTAAAGGTACTCGGACCTGTCTGCACACCCTGCTCCGCCTGCAGAGGTTGATAGCCAATTCCAAACTTATCTTCTTTGATAGGCAAATCCACCATCTTGCCCCAGCCTTCTGCTTTACCAGAGTTGACAACCTCCTTAGCTTGCTTATACGATGCAATTGAGGCACTTGGCTTCTTCTGCTCAGCAAAAGCCACCCTCTCAAGAGCAACAGTCTCAAATTCCTGGCATAAAGTCTCATGGATCTCACCATCCACCTGATAGGTGACTCACCAGAATATCTTCTTCACCACACACGGTCACAATCTGACCATTCCAGACATACTTCAGCTTCTGGTGGAGAGTTGACGAAACTGCCCCAGCTGCGTGTATCCAAGAACGCCCCAATAGACAACTATATGCTGGCTGGATGTCCATCACATAGAAGATGATATCGAATACCTCCGGACCGATCTTCACCGGCAATGTGACTTCACCAAAAACGGACCGTTTGGATCCATCAAATGCACGCACAATCAGATCACTTGGAGTAAGGACAACCCCTTCAACATCTATCTTGCCCAGAATCTTCTTAGGCAGCACATTCAACGACGAGCTAGTGTCTACCAACACATGTGACAACACTGCACCCTTACACTCCATAGTGATATGCAAAGCCTTGTTATGATTACGACCCTCAGGCGTCAAGTCCAAATCGGTGAACCCCAAACCATGCCTGGTGCTGACATTGGCAATGACACCCTCCAATTGGTTGACAGATATCTCTTGAGGCACGTAAGCCAGATTCAGCATCTTCAACAAGGCATTACGGTGTGCCTCAGAGCACAGGAGCAAAGAGAGGATAGAAATTTTGGACGGAGTCTGATTCAGCTGATCTACAATCTTGTAGTCGCTCTTCTTGATTATCTTCATGAACTCCTCCACGTCTTTCTCAAACGAGCCCTCAAGCGCCTCCTTCTGAGCAGGTTCTTCATCAACCACAACCTGTTTACCCTTAGCATTGGCGAGAGCCTCAACGTTATTGTCTCTCAAAGGTTGCGGAGCAAACAAGCGACCACTTCTGGTAAAACCTCCGGGTCCCCCAACATTGTCTACAACTGGACTTGCAATCACAGGAGTTCTACCAGTCACACCAATTGGCACAGGAGACTGATTCACTGGCCTGACCTGATTTTCAGCCCTTCGATTACCGCGATAAGCACTGTCATACTTCCATGGCACGACCCTACTATCAACAGCCCTTCTGCCCGAAGCAATGATGGTAGTTGGAGTACTGACGGTTACAGGAGTGGAAATGGTAACAGGAGTACCACTAGTTGTAGGCGCATTACCAACTCTCTGACCACGTCCCTCGGACGGTTTGAAGTAGATAGTGACGGTTGACACCAACCCACGATCTCTAACAGCCCGAGCAAACTGTAAACAGCCCTCGTCAATCAGATTTTGTACACCAGCCCTCAACTGGATGCAACCATTCTCTGACTCTGCACAGTCTATACAGCCCTCACAACAGCCCGGGAATATGCCCCCTTTCAACAAACGGGTCTTCACAACAAACAACGAGGTCTGCACATCCTCAACACTGACCACCAAATCTTCAGCTTCTCCCCCTTCAACATTGTTCACTCTGTGTGCACCATGCGGAGGCATAAGATTGTTTACAACATTCGACACAGGAGCAAAATTGATAGTTTTGGCGTCAATTAAGTCCTGGACCTTATGATGAAAAGCCTGGCAGTTTTCAATGTGGTGCCCCGGTGCACCAGAGTGGAAATCACAACGCACGTTGGCATCATACCCAGGTGGTATTTTTGTCAACGGAGCCATGGTACGCAACTCCACGAACCCCAATCTGAGCAACTCAGGCAGCAACTCAGCATAGGTCATCGGCAACGGGTCAAAACGTCGATCAGGCATCCTCTGTCTAGGCTGATACGGACGTTGCTGTTGTTGTTGTTGTGGTGGTGGTTGTTGAACCCTTTGTTGTTGCTGTTGACGAGGTTGAGGTGCTGGAATTGTTACAGCAGCAACCTGGCGATATTGATTTCTGTTTGCACTTCTTCTATGTTGCACCGCATTGGTTTCACCCTCTCTCCGGCGAGGTGCCCCAGCAAATGGTTTCTTGGAAGATGAGGAACCAACATCTTGAATTTTCCCAACTTTAATCAAGGTCTCTGTCCTCTCACCACAGATTACGACGTCTGAGAAACTACTGAATGGGCAACTCCCCATCCGGTCCATGAATACTCCTTGTAAAGTACCGATGAACATATCAGTCAGTTCCCTCTCCAGCATAGGGGGTTGTACTCTTGCAGCCAATTCACGCCACCTCTGGGCGTACTCCTTAAAGCTCTCCCCAGATTTTTGACAAAGACTCTGCAACTGAGTCCGACTCGGCGCCATGTCCATGTTATGTTTATACTGCCTCAAGAAGGCCTCACCAAGATCTCTCCAGCATCGGATAGAATCTCTCTTAAGCTCCATGTACCAATCCAAGGAAGCTCCAGACAAGCTATCCTGGAAAAAATACATCCACATTTTCTCATCATCTGTATAAGCAGAGATCTTCCTATAATATGCCTGCACGTGGGTGCGAGGGCAAGAAGTACCGTTGTATTTATCGAAAGAGGGTGCTTTGAATTTGTAGGGGATTCTCAAACCTTCCACCAAACCCATATTGGTCACATCAAACCCAAGGGAGTTTTGACATTCCATAGCTCGGATTTTCTCAGCTAGGGCATCAACTTTCCGATCCCTCTCCTCAACTCTTCCTACATCATCGTCTTCACTGAGCAGAGTGAACATATCCTCCTGCCTGTCAACCAACGGAGCAGGATGGCGAATCGGAGCCCGGGTAGCTCTGGCATTAACAGTCTCTGCAACAAGAGGTTGTCCATTGATCCGAATACCCCTCAATTCATCCCCTACAGCATAGTCATTGCCGGGAGCAGCAACATCAACATTCTCATGAACGAGTACACCCACTGGTGAAGCACGGTTGGACGGCGGAATCACGGCTTCCTATCTCTGGGCTAAGGCACGCAGCTCCTCTTGCCCTTGAACAACCCCTTGCATCATTGTCATAAACTGGGCCATGTTAGCCCTCATCTCAGCCAATTCTGCTTGAACCTGGTCCATATTCCTCTGATGATTCAATTTGGTTGAGTAGCGATGCGGTCGTTCATCAACTATCCTGCCTAACACAGGAACCAGAGTGAGAAGTCACGAACAAGAACACCTGTTATGCAAAATGATATGTGTATGATGCTAATGATGCGTATGATGCACATGATATGTTCATTTCTCAGGCATTCAAAGAGCCTAATTCATCTTCAAAGAAATGAAAACCTGCAACACAAACACAACAAGCTACACAAGATAATGAGCACAAGGTGAAACACCAACAACCTCATCTATAGATAAGAGTAACAAAGATCATACAACAAAGATCCAGACGATCAGAGTACAACAAAGAATCCCATCCAACAAGCCTGGAGGTGATTCTCAACATAAACAACAGAGGTACAAGCTAAGACAAATGACTTCCGGGAATGAGAGTCTTCAAGTACTGACATTGGTCTATCAACAGGTCACACTCTGAACATTCTGGCAAAGGAGTGAGCTTCTCCTTCAATTGTCTTCTGAGCTCCACAACTTCTCCTCCAAGTTGGCTCTCTGATGCACGTCTCAAGTCGACTTCCTTCTTTAGTTGGATGTCTTTGTCTCTAAGTTGCTTCTCCAAGTCTCTTATCTTCTTCTGATAACTGGCTTCAACTCTCTGCAACCTCAAGCACTCCCGATGTTCTGTATTCAACAAGGCCTCCATCTCCTCATAGGATCTCTTCTTGCTCTTTACTCCACTAGCATCTACATTCTGCATGTCTCTGAGTTGATGAGCCAGGTTCAACTTATCAGCTTTGGCTTTGTAGAGCTCCATCTGGGTATCTTGCTCCTTCTCCTTCAACCGGCGATTCTCCATCAGGGCTTGCTTGTACTGCTCAGCAGGCACACTCTCAGCAAGGATCAAAGGTGGTTGCACTCGCAAAGACTCCATCCTATCATAGGGCAACAACAAAGTTTCCACTCTCTTCTTGACCCACTCAGTGTAATCAGGCATAGCAATGGTAAAATTCTTCCCCAAGACAACTCCATCCTTGACACCAATGGTCTTCCAAGCTCTTCCTACTTGCTCCAATCTAACAGGGTCACTCCGCTTCTCAAAATACACACTCTCAGCTATCTCAGCATCAATTGGTCTTCCATTCATCACAAACCCCAACTGGCGAAGAGAAAGAACTGGATTGTAATTGATGCAACCCTTAGTCCCTACAAGTGGCACATTACGAAACTCTCCACAACTCATGATGACATTACGCACATCCATCCGGTAAGACTGCCACCTGATATCATAAGAGGTAAGAGACATAACCCTCTGAGTCCACTTATGAGTGCTCTGAGCATCCACAAAAGGTCCACTGACTGGCAGGAGAGACAGGAACCATCTGAGTAACAATGGGAGACAACATATGATAGCTCCACCCTTACCATGCCTACTGTGAATAGCATAGTAAGTGTCAGCTAACAAAGTAGGAACTGGGTTTCCTCCAATGAAGATAGTGACTGCAGCATAGTCCACAAAGTTGGGCATACTCGGGAACAAGACAATCCCATAGATCATGATGGCTAACTGAGCATGCAAAGCTTCCCAAATTCCCTTCTCTGCTTCCTCTCTAGCCATCCATAACAGGAACTTCAAAGGCAAACCCACAACATCCCCACTGGACTTCCAATTATCACTGACTTCTTTGATACCCAAATGGAGAGCTTTGGCAACAACTCTGAAATCAACCTCCTTAGGCACATCCAAGAAAGGAACCTGATATCTGATCGGGACATTCATCAGAATGGAGTACTCCTCAAGAGTGGGCGCTAACTGATAATCTTGGAATGTGAAGTAACGAAGCTCTGGGTCGTAGAACTGTAGAAGAGTCTGCAACGACACTGGATCTACTACCATCTTCAACAGTATCAACAAATCCCCATACTGATCAACAAACCCCTTCTGGTTACCACTGGTCACAAAGTTGCTCAACTCTATCAAAGGCGTCAAAGGCTCACGGTGGAAACTGTAGGAACAAGTCTTCCGCTTCAACTCGGGAACGGATGCCATCTCTATCAATGAATAGACCCCTGAATGAACCTGAGAAATGATATGCATGCAGAGATTAGCTTTTTCTTTTTCTCTTCTTTTTTCTTTTCTTTTCTTAATTTTTTATTGCATATTTTTTTTGAAAATAAAACATGCTATGATGCAAATGATGCAGACAAGACTGGTTGGCTATGTTTCTCGGAGCACAGGATCAAAGCTTCGGCTTGAACTCGGAACCATAAATCATCTGAAACCCAAAGTCATCTGAGACCCTAAAATTCTGAACCAATAGTCACCAACAGGATCATAAGTCACCAACAAGTCACCGACAAGTCACCAACTGTACCTGTTATAATGATCATTCCCTCCCCACTCACGGGTGTCATCTAGGCCAGGGTAAAGTCGAGAGAAACGCAGCATAAATAACCCTTTCATAGAATATCATCATATGCACACCCGAAGTATGTAACGATAATACCCCATCAGAGTCTGAACTGCTCGTGATATCAATGTTCCGCTAAGTGGCGCAATACCACCCGCTTCCCATGAATCACTCTATTCCTAGGTGTCCTAGATTTCACTCATAGCCTGGGTATTGGGCCTTTTACCTCATGTAACTCCCACCCCAACAGAGAGACAACACAGCACAGCCAGATGACCAGATGAAAATGATGAATGCAAACATAAATGCAAATATAAACAAATAAATGCAATAAATGAAACAGCAAAAGCAACCAAACCCTATCCTAGAGAGCGCTAGGAGAGACTCGCTTAGGGAAGATGGACCAGCAAGAGGTCAACTTCTCTAGTGTCCCCAGCAGAGTCGCCAGCTGTCGCATTACATGAAAAACCGGCGGGAAAATGAAACAACAGAGCCGCCACCGTGCGTTATTTATCCCAAAAGAGGGAAAGGAAACGCTCGAAGTAAACCTGGAAAGGAATGGTCTCGCGACCAGAGAAAGATGGGATCGGGAGTCGGTTATGCAAAGGGAAGGTATTAGCACCCCTACGCATCCGTCGTACTCGACGGGATCCACGCTCAGAAAGAATAGAAGAAAGGTTGCTAGAAACTGCTCACAAACACTGCACAAGGCTGGAAGGAAACACAGAAAGACAAGAGAAACGGGACTCGGCAGGATATCGCATCCTGGGCCTACGTAGTCTATCAGACACAGACATCAGAGTCGACGTAGTTCGGGACGGGGGGAAACATGCTCACTAGGATGTCGCATCCTATGCATACGTATCTTCTCTGACAGAAGAAGAATCAGAGCACTCGTAGCTCGGCTAACGCACGCCAAACAAAACACAAACAGGAAACCGACTGCCAATCGCTGGACTTACGTCAGACTCCACACAAACAGGCAAACATGGAAACCGAATGCCAATCGCTGGACTTACATCAGACTCCGAACCACCAAACACACACAGGAAACCAACTGCCAATCACTGGACTTACGTCAGACTCCAACAAGCAAACAAGACACAGGAAACCAACTGCCAATCGCTGGACTTACGTCAGACTCCGAACACACACAAGGGGTTGAAAAAGACAAAGGGCGCCCGGAGAGATCAGCTCATCTCCTGCCTACGTACCTCATCTGGTATGAGGATCAGGGCGACGTAGTTCCCCTACGCAGGGAAAAAGGACTAGCCTAACCAGATACAAAGGGAGACACAAACTACTAGGGAGACTACGACTCGAGCCTAGAAGTTATCATGCATACGATCCCTATGTTAAGGTTTCTATCTAACTTGCACAGGAAGCAAGCTATACTAAACAGCACAGGCAAATACATACAAGCACACAAAAAGCAAGCACACACACTATATGCAAACAATTAGGCTCACACAAGGTTAGGCTTTAGTCAAGAGGTCATGTCAACCTCGACAAACAAGCCACTATAACAGGGTGATGTTAGCTCTTAACCATAATATTGAGAGTTAGGGTGAAGCAGATGAAATGGGAAGTGAGGGTAAGACTTCACAGCTCTTATCCCTGGCCTGGGAGAGCTTCAGACAGATGAAAGTGTGGGAGTTCAGAAAGTTGGAACTCTTCTCCACATATGACTGACACAACAAAGATCTTGGGTTAATATCCACAATGCATCTACACAAGGTGTGTGAGCAAAGTGGATGACACACTGACTAGCAGGAGATGGATTACACATCTCTTTTATCTGCCAATTGCCTCATAAGAGGTCTTTACCTGCTTGGCACAAAGATAAACAAACACAAGCATTACCTCTTATAGAGGGCTTCAGACAGGTGCATTATTATTATTTTTTTTGAAATTAAACATGCTATGATGCAAATGATGGAGCCATGACTGGTCGGCTAAGCATCTCGTGGCACAGGATCAAAGCTTCGGCCAAACCCATATTGGTCACATCAAACCCAAGGGAGTTTTGACATTCCATAGCTCGGATTTTCTCAGCTAGGGCATCAACTTTCCGATCCCTCTCCTCAACTCTTCCTACATCATCGTCTTCACTGAGCAGAGTGAACATATCCTCCTGCCTGTTAACCAACGGAGCAGAATGGCGAATCGGAGCCCGGGTAGCTCTGGCATTAACAATCTCTGCAACAAGAGGCTGTCCATTGATTCGAATACCCCTCAATTCATCCCCTACAGCATAGTCATTGCCGGGAGCAGCAACAGCAACATTCTCATGAACGAGTACTCCCACTGGTGAAGCACGGTTGGACGGCGGAATCACGGCTTCCTATCTCTGGGCTAAGGCACGCAGCTCCTCTTGCCCTTGAACAACCCCTTGCATCATTGTCATAAACTGGGCCATGTTAGCCCTCATCTCAGCCAATTCTGCTTGAACCTGGTCCATATTCCTCTGATGATTCAATCTGGTTGAGTAGCGATGCGGTCGTTGATCAACTATCCTGCCTAACACAGGAATCAGAGTGAGAAGTCACGAACAAGAACACCTGTTATGCAAAATGATATGTGTATGATGCTAATGATGCGTATGATGCACATGATATGTTCATTTCTCAGGCATTCAAAGAGCCTAATTCATCTTCAAAGAAATGAAAACCTGCAACACAAACACAACAAGCTACACAAGATAATGAGCACAAGGTGAAACACCAACAACCTCATCTATAGATAAGAGTAACAAAGATCATACAACAAAGATCCAGACGATCAGAGTACAACAAAGAATCCCATCCAACAAGCCTGGAGGTGATTCTCAACATAAACAACAGAGGTACAAGCTAAGACAAATGACTTCCGGGAATGAGAGTCTTCAAGTACTGACATTGGTCTATCAACAGGTCACACTCTGAACATTCTGGCAAAGGAGTGAGCTTCTCCTTCAATTGTCTTCTGAGCTCTACAACTTCTCCTCCAAGTTGGCTCTCTGATGCACGTCTCAAGTCGACTTCCTTCTTTAGTTGGATGTCTTTGTCTCTAAGTTGCTTCTCCAAGTCTCTTATCTTCTTCTGATAACTGGCTTCAACTCTCTGCAACCTCAAGCACTCCCGATGTTCTGTATTCAACAAGGCCTCCATCTCCTCATAGGATCTCTTCTTGCTCTTTACTCCACTAGCATCTACATTCTGCATGTCTCTGAGTTGATGAGCCAGGTTCAACTTATCAGCTTTGGCTTTGTAGAGCTCCATCTGGGTATCTTGCTCCTTCTCCTTCAACCGGCGATTCTCCATCAGGGCTTGCTTGTACTGCTCCGCAGGCACACTCTCAGCAAGGATCAAAGGTGGTTGCACTCGCAAAGACTCCATCCTATCATAGGGCAACAACAAAGTTTCCACTCTCTTCTTGACCCACTCAGTGTAATCAGGCATAGCAATGGTAAAATTCTTCCCCAGGACAACTCCATCCTTGACACCAATGGTCTTCCAAGCTCTTCCTACTTGCTCCAATCTAACAGGGTCACTCCGCTTCTCAAAATACACACTCTCAGCTATCTCAGCATCAATTGGTCTTCCATTCATCACAAACCCCAACTGGCGAAGAGAAAGAACTGGATTGTAATTGATGCAACCCTTAGTCCCTACAAGTGGCACATTACGAAACTCTCCACAACTCATGATGACATTACGCACATCCATCCGGTAAGACTGCCACCTGATATCATAAGAGGTAAGAGACATAACCCTCTGAGTCCACTTATGAGTGCTCTGAGCATCCACAAAAGGTCCACTGACTGGCAGGAGAGACAGGAACCATCTGAGTAACAATGGGAGACAACATATGATAGCTCCACCCTTACCATGCCTACTGTGAATAGCATAGTAAGTGTCAGCTAACAAAGTAGGAACTGGGTTTCCTCCAATGAAGATAGTGACTGCAGCATAGTCCACAAAGTTGGGCATACTCGGGAACAAGACAATCCCATAGATCATGATGGCTAACTGAGCATGCAAAGCTTCCCAATTTCCCTTCTCTGCTTCCTCTCTAGCCATCCATAACAGGAACTTCAAAGGCAAACCCACAACATCCCCACTGGACTTCCAATTATCACTGACTTCTTTGATACCCAAATGGAGAGCTTTGGCAACAACTCTGAAATCAACCTCCTTAGGCACATCCAAGAAAGGAACCTGATATCTGATCGGGACATTCATCAGAATGGAGTACTCCTCAAGAGTGGGCGCTAACTGATAATCTTGGAATGTGAAGTAACGAAGCTCTGGGTCGTAGAACTGTAGAAGAGTCTGCAACGGCACTGGATCTACTACCATCTTCAACAGTATCAACAAATCCCCATACTGATCAACAAACCCCTTCTGGTTACCACTGGTCACAAAGTTGCTCAACTCTATCAAAGGCGTCAAAGGCTCACGGTGGAAACTGTAGGAACAAGTCTTCCGCTTCAACTCGGGAACGGATGCCATCTCTATCAATGAATAGACCCCTGAATGAACCTGAGAAATGATATGCATGCAGAGATTAGCTTTTTCTTTTTCTCTTTTTTTTCTTTTCTTTTCTTAATTTTTTATTGCATATTTTTTTTGAAAATAAAACATGCTATGATGCAAATGATGCAGACAAGACTGGTTGGCTATGTTTCTCGGAGCACAGGATCAAAGCTTCGGCTTGAACTCGGAACCATAAATCATCTGAAACCCAAAGTCATCTGAGACCCTAAAATTCTGAACCAATAGTCACCAACAGGATCACAAGTCACCAACAAGTCACCGACAAGTCACCAACTGTACCTGTTATAATGATCATTCCCTCCCCACTCACGGGTGTCATCTAGGCCAGGGTAAAGTCGAGAGAAACGCAGCATAAATAACCCTTTCATAGAATATCATCATATGCACACCCGAAGTATGTAACGATAATACCCCATCAGAGTCTGAACTGCTCGTGATATCAATGTTCCGCTAAGTGGCGCAATACCACCCGCTTCCCATGAATCACTCTATTCCTAGGTGTCCTAGATTTCACTCATAGCCTGGGTATTGGGCCTTTTACCTCATGTAACTCCCACCCCAACAGAGAGACAACACAGCACAGCCAGATGACCAGATGAAAATGATGAATGCAAACATAAATGCAAATATAAACAAATAAATGCAATAAATGAAATAGCAAAAGCAACCAAACCCTATCCTAGAGAGCGCTAGGAGAGACTCGCTTAGGGAAGATGGACCAGCAAGAGGTCAACTTCTCTAGTGTCCCCAGCAGAGTCGCCAGCTGTCGCATTACACGAAAAACCGGCGGGAAAATGAAACAACAGAGCCGCCACCGTGCGTTATTTATCCCAAAAGAGGGAAAGGAAACGCTCGAAGTAAACCTGGAAAGGAATGGTCTCGCGACCAGAGAAAGATGGGATCGGGAGTCGGTTATGCAAAGGGAAGGTATTAGCACCCCTACGCATCCGTCGTACTCGACGGGATCCACGCTCAGAAAGAATAGAAGAAAGGTTGCTAGAAACTGCTCACAAACACTGCACAAGGCTGGAAGGAAACACAGAAAGACAAGAGAAACGGGACTCAGCAGGATATCGCATCCTGGGCCTACGTAGTCTATCAGACACAGACATCAGAGTCGACGTAGTTCGGGACGGGGGGAAACATGCTCGCTAGGATGTCGCATCCTATGCATACGTATCTTCTCTGACAGAAGAAGAATCAGAGCACTCGTAGCTCGGCTAACGCACGCCAAACAAAACACAAACAGGAAACCGACTGCCAATCGCTGGACTTACGTCAGACTCCACACAAACAGGCAAACATGGAAACCGAATGCCAATCGCTGGACTTACATCAGACTCCGAACCACCAAACACACACAGGAAACCAACTGCCAATCACTGGACTTACGTCAGACTCCAACAAGCAAACAAGACACAGGAAACCAACTGCCAATCGCTGGACTTACGTCAGACTCCGAACACACACAAGGGGTTGAAAAAGACAAAGGGCGCCCGGAGAGATCAGCTCATCTCCTGCCTACGTACCTCATCTGGTATGAGGATCAGGGCGACGTAGTTCCCCTACGCAGGGAAAAAGGACTAGCCTAACCAGATACAAAGGGAGACACAAACTACTAGGGAGACTACGACTCGAGCCTAGAAGTTATCATGCATACGATCCCTATGTTAAGGTTTCTATCTAACTTGCACAGGAAGCAAGCTATACTAAACAGCACAGGCAAATACATACAAGCACACAAAAAGCAAGCACACACATTATATGCAAACAATTAGGCTCACACAAGGTTAGGCTTTAGTCAAGGGGTCATGTCAACCTCGACAAACAAGCCACTGTAACAGGGTGATGTTAGCTCTTAACCATAATATTGAGAGTTAGGGTGAAGCAGATGAAATGGGAAGTGAGGGTAAGACCTCACAGCTCTTATCCCTGGCCTGGGAGAGCTTCAGACAGATGAAAGTGTGGGAGTTCAGAAAGTTGGAACTCTTCTCCACATATGACTGACACAACAAAGATCTTGGGTTAATATCCACAATGCATCTACACAAGGTGTGTGAGCAAAGTGGATGACACACTGACTAGCAGGAGATGGATTACACATCTCTTTTATCTGCCAATTGCCTCATAAGAGGTCTTTACCTGCTTGGCACAAAGATAAACAAACACAAGCATTGCCTCTTAAGGAGGGCTTCAGACAGGTGCCTTCCCACATAACAGGACAGGTCTTCCAGACTACATGAAGTCAGAGAGTTATACCTCAGTGGTTAAGCAACCATGCAAAGCAAAAGCAAGTTCAAAAGAACTCAAAGCAACTTAGGTACCTGAAAAAAATCTAACCCAATCAGTATACAATTCAAACAATCAAACAGACAGTCAATCACACAATCAGACAGATAAGCAAGCAATGCAACAGTGAGCAAGGCACAAGCTATTAAGCCACTTGGTCTCAAAGCCTACAAAACAACTCAAGGTTAGCCAACATCTAGAGCAAACATCAATTCTCAAGTGAGGAAGCATCATCAACTATGGACTTGGATGTGTAAACCTGAAATCAAAGCTCAACTGTGAGTCACAAACCACTAGGTCAAGGCCTAGGGTCAAAGATGGAGAAAAATTAAAAACAGAACATGAAATTTTACATGAATCAACTTCATTCAATCAAGAACACAATCCAAAAGGTCTCATATCAATATCATTAACCAAATTCATTTCATGAACCAAACATGGCAAGGTATGCAACTTGTAACCATATTGTGACATCAGGAGAAACAAATGCACATTAAATCAAAAATGATTCAAATAATCTTGGCAAAATTCATGAGTAAACAGAACATACAACATGATCATCACACAAAATATTAGAGGCATTTGACATCATTAGGCATGACAATCACATAGCATAAGTCAAGACAAACACAACAAGCACATGTGTGACACAAATTGTCACACCAACTTAGCATATGCATAAAACAGAGATGGATCATGGTAAAAACCTCAAACCAAAGCCAAAACAACATTCAACATGTCTAGAAGTAGTGTGCAAAGCCACATTCATTGGATAAGGAACAAGCATTTCACAATCAAATGAAGTTCAAAGCAATTTAAAAGCACAAATGTGACCATCCAGAATGAAAAATCTCAATTAAATCAGAAATGATTCCAAAATTTCCACCAAAAATCATGAGAAATCACAACATCAATAATATGCATCATACAAAAAATCAAGGCAATTGGATATCATTTGGCAAGGCAAACACATCACATAAGATGAACAAGCAAAGGTGTGACACAAATTGTCACACCTACCTTAACATGATCATAAAACAGAAATGACACATGATAAAAATACCAAATCAACACCATAATTTCAAGCCAGATGTCTAGTTTCAACATGTAAAATTTCATGAGCATTGGACAAGAATCAAGCATTACACAAATGATATAGCAAGGCAATGTCAAGAATGGACATGTATTCAATCTCCTTAGGCAAAATAATTTTCAGGCCAAGCACAATTTATGAAAATATGTTGATAAAATACTAGACAAAAAATTGCAACACAATGCAAAAAACCTGGTATTTTTTGGAGCAATATTCAATTTGTTTTGATTTTTTAAAAATTGAAAATGAAATGAAATAAATGTGACAATTAAAATGAATTAAAATGAAATAATAATTTGAAAATATTTGAATAAATGAAATTGGCGCCAGCAGCTAAACGCTGCCGTTCCATTTAATTGCTGGCCCAATCAGAAGCGTGCATGGGCTTCAGCATGCACCAATCACGTGCAAACCCTAAGCAAACCTAAGAGAACGCTTTTCCGTGGCAAAAATGGATCAAAAACCGTTGCCTAAAAACTGCATTTCATCTTCTTCAACAGCACGCGCATGAACAGTGGCAGCTCAAGAACATAAAGAACAATATTTCCAGATTTCATAATTAAACACACTAATGTGTAGATCTCTCATCATACATCACGAATCTAACACAAACTAAGCATGGATCAAAGCACACAAAAAGAATCGAAGCCATTATCATTTGCACATGAAACTTTAAACTACCATAACTCAGTCAAACATGCATGGATTTTCATGGTTTAAAGCTCAGATTAACTAGCATCACAAGATCTACAACAATAGCATGATGAATTTGAGAAATGAGAGATTCGATTAGTGACCTCTTGTAGAGCAGAATTGGTGAATCGTGTTATCCAGGCCTTGCAATGCTCAAAAACTCTTCTAGAACACTTGTATGGATGATTGGAGGAAGAATTGAGGCTTAATTGCACACGATCTCACAAAAATCTGAATCCACCATTGTTACTTCAAGCTTGGAGAATGCTTCAAAACTACACCAATTCTCTTGATTCTTCCTTCAATCTTGCTCAATGATGCTTCCAGGTGATGAATCAAGTAATGGATTGTGGTTTGTTTGAAGAAATTGAGAAAATTTTTTGAGAGAAAATTTCAAGAATTTGGATCTAGATCTGAAAAAAGTGATTGTTCTTAGCTGAAAACAGTTAGGGTTTGTGTTATATACCTCCTCCTAATCATGCTCTTAATCATGTTTAATCAAATGGTAAGTGGATTAGCAAGAAATAAGGTGCATATGCAAATTTGGTATTTCACCTCTATGCATGGTATGCATGCATGAACAGTACACGAATTCACTTTAATTTCACTTAAAAATCCATTTTGGAGCTATTGGCAAGGATAGAATGTTCAAATAATTGACCAATTTTAAACTTAAAAATTTCCCTCCAAAATCAAGTGAATTAGCAAATGTCCATATGATGATAATGCATGTCATGTAATGCAAGATTTTAAAACTAGAAGTCAAAAGAAGAATGTACAAAAAAGAGCCATCCAATTTGGAGCTTTGGTTGAGAAGTTATGCACATTTGAATCTTCAAGTACACCTTGCCATGTTTTGATCATATCTCTCCAACCATACATGAGAAATTCATGATCTTGGACTTTTTGAAAATGGGAGAGAAAGATATACAACTTTAATGTTGGACAAAATTTCATTTAAATCTTTCTTGATGATGTGATCTTGAGTTGAAAACCTTTCCATTTTTGGCAAATTCAAATTACAGGTCACCTGCTATTTTTGGAAAGTCTTTATCTGACTTCAAATTCTTTCATGTTGATGTTTGAAATGTCAAATGAGACTTGTTTACACATGAATGAGGCATCTATAACCATCTCCCACCTCCAAATCCATAGTTGAACTGACAGTTGACTTCTGTTGACTTTTTAGGGTTTCAGATGATTTGCACATTGACTGATGAACTCTAAGCCTTCAATTCTTGGCCAAACCACTTCAAAATGATCCTTGGGTCACATGAACTCATTGTACCAACCCTAGCATTCACTTCCCCCTCTTTCTTCTTAGCGAAGCCCTCATGCGGCCTCTTGCTGGTTGTCTGCTGTGCGGTCGTGTCTGTAATTTTCCCTGATTTCAGCCCACTCTTAACACGTTCCCCAATGGTTACCATGTCAGCAAAATTCATCGATGAACTGTCAATCATCTTTTCAAAATACAGCCCTTGCAGCATACCCATGAAGATGTCCACCAATTCGTTGTCAGATAATGCTGGCCGAACCCTAGACGCCATTTCGCGCCAACGTTGAACATATTCCTTGAAGGCTTCATTAGATCTTTTCGACTGATTCTGTAATTGAAGCCTTGTCGGGGCCATGTCAAGGTTGTCCTTATATTGTTTCAAGAATGCCTCGGAGAGGTCCCTCCAAGACCGGATCTTTGAACGCTCTAGACTCATGTACCAATCCAAGGAGGGCCTAGCCAGGCTATCTTGGAAGCAATGGATCAAGAGGTTGTCATTATCAATGTGTGAAGCCATCTTCTTGCAGTACATGGTGAGGTGACTGCGGGGACAAATAAGGCCTTTGTATTTGGGAAGGTCAGGCACCTTGAATTTTTGAGGTAACACCACATTCGGGACCAAGCAGAGGTCTCGAGCATCTATGCCAAAGGAAGAGAAACCCTCAATGGCCCTTATTTTGTCGTCCAAGAGCTGGTAATCCGTAAATCTGGCCGGATCAACAGCGGGAGGAGCGACCTGACTGGCCGGTCGAGAAGCTTCTGATGCGATCGGTGCAAGCATGTTCGGGGTGAACCACATCTGAGGCGGGTAGGAGAAACCCGGTGGCACGGTCTGAGCAACATTAGCAGGCTGAAGGTATTGCATTCCAGGCTAAGCATTGGGGGCCTGAGGTGCCCCTGTCTACACGTACTGGGATGCAGGGTATGTCATCATGGGCACGGAAGTTACCCCTGGGTAACCAAAGGGAAAAGTCGGGACCTGATTAGTGCTCGTAGCTTGAGCGGTTGGATTGGGAAGATGAAAGTGGAGGAACGAGCCTAGGTAGTTCTCTTCATCATTAGGGAGGTCGTCAGAGACCTGACCCTGGTTGTCGTCTGGATCAACAGCATCAATCGGAGTAGTTTGAGTAGCGGGGAGAGCCCACGGGAAACCAGCGTTTCCAGCAACGGCAGCGGTGGAGAGAGCCGTATGAGGGAAGAAATCTCCCCTACTGGCAAGATTAGAGGCTAGGTGTGGGGGCATTCCCCATGGGTAAGTAGAAACAAGCCTAACAGAGTCCATGGGGACCATCTGACGGTTCCCAGAGTTAGGCACAACAGTTTTCACCGGAGTGTTGACGGTAGTGCCAGCAACAACATCAGGAATAGTCACCCCAGCAGCACGGGTGACGTTGGTAGCAGCAGAGGCAGGGTTCCTCTGAGACTGGAGGATCTCGAGAATAGTCTCCATATTCCCCCGGAATAGGTTCATCTCACCTTGCACCTGGGCAAGGAATTCCTGAACGACATCATTGTTAGCTTCGTATTCGGCGATGATTATGGACTTGTTGGAACGTGTGTATTACGGATGACGAGTCATCATTGTTGCTGCGGCAAAATGACGAGTGTAAGCATTTTGTTTTCTGACGGCTTTTGGCAAGTAAATGCATGGATGCAAAAAGATTTGATATGTGCATTCATCATTATTATTATTTTTTATAAAGGAAACAATTCCAGGGAATCCGCGAGTTTACTCATTTAACACAAGCAATTATAAAGCGAAAAAAGAGAGACAGTTTATGAAGCCAATAATCGAGAAACTCTTTTATTCAATGTCGATAAAGCGGAATACAAGTACATCAAGGAAATGCCCATCGGCTACAAGAAGGTCAAATTAGTCCTATCAGACCTCAATCTAGTGAATTACAAGCGATTAGAAGCAATTGGATAACAACTTTTCATAGTAAGCCTAAGATTTGGGAGACATGTAGGCGCCCCACTTTCCCAACATCACACTCCCTTCAGGTGGGGGGTTGTGATCTGGCTTGCTCGGAACGTTGTTCAAAACTGTCTTCCCTCGGTTGGGGAGGTCTTCAGGATGCTTGTTCACTTGTATGTTGCTGTCTTTCAGGTTCCCATGTGATTGTCCCTTCAACTCTTGAATCTCTTCTAGTCTCTGATTCAGCTCATACTGGTTTTGGTGAAGGGTGACTTCTAGCTGTTTGTGTAAGAACAAAATTAGTTCTACAATAGAATTCCAGGATTTTGATGATAACAAAGGATGAAACCAAAAATGGCACCCTAACGAAATTTTTCTAAGTGTGCAGGACTCTGAACAGCAACAAAGGACTCTGATCATTTTATCAGATACAAAGTGCTAGAAGATCAGACGCATCTGAGGAAGAAGTGCGCCCAAGAAGTTCTGAATCTGAGCAAAGCAAGACAGTAAATAGAACCAGAAGCTCTAACATCCACTAGTCTTAGTTCTGATGATCTAGAAGATTAGTACTCTGAGAAGCTCTGATGTAACTTCAACATAATCTCCTTCTGACGCATGACTCCGATCTAACAAGACTCTGATGAAGATTCACCAAATCCAGAAAGAGTAACGGAAAGAATTTCTCAATATGGAAAGGAAGTATTTTTAGAAAGAAGTTATTCAGGGAGACAAAATGGTTATGGCAAGAAACAAAAAAGTAATGACATTGAATGCTCATCAAAGACCAATATTTTGTCATCACTCCAACGGTCCTTCTCACTACTATATAAAGGACAACCTACCTCATTGAGAAAAACAACAACAACGCACAGAAAAGTCATTCATATTCTCTCTTAGTTTTTTTTCACGAGCTGCTGCTCATACGTGAACACTCTTGCTTAAATATTCTGCTGTAATACTTGCTTACTCTTAGAAGCATATTCTATTACAAATCTATTTTGCTAAAATTGTTTTTGTTCCTCAAGTGACTCTGCGTAGTCTGTATACTTGAGAGGACTAAGAGATCATTCTCTTAGACGTTTGGTTGTATAATCTTTCAAGATTAGTGGATTAAGTCCTTTTTGAAGGCGAAATCTGTAACACCCCAATTAAAATAAGATAATTATTTAATTTAAATTAATATTTTTTTTATTAATTTAATTGAATAATTGGAATTTGGGATTATTATTACTATTATTTTGGAATAATAATTATTGGGATAATTATTTATTGGAAAATATATATAAGTTGGAATTAAGGAAAAAGTCCCATTTTGGAGTAAAAAGGTTTTTACGTGAAAAACAGAGAAGCGATCGTGAAAGAGGAAAAGGGCAAAGGCAGAGCAAGAGGAAGAAGGTTGGAGAAGAGAAGAGCTTGAAGCTTGAGATTTGCCGGATTAACTCAGGTAAGGGGGGGTTTATCATCGGTTAAAGGGTATTATATGATAATATGTACTGGGTAGTGATAACCATTGTTTTATCTCTGATTAGATTGATGTATGATGAATTTGTGAATCAGTGGATGAATGAAATTAGATGATAATTGAAAAGGAATTCGTAGAAATTTAACATCTATGCACATAACAGCCAAATGACGTTCGCCATTATGCCTTCGGCGTTCGCCGTTTGGGTTTTTTTTCAGAATAAGAGCGTTTAACGCTAATGGCGTTCGCCATTAGCCTAATGGCGTTCGCCATATCAGTTTGACAGACAGTTTTTCCAGAATGAGAGCGTGTAACGCTAATGGCGTTCGCCATTAGCCTAATGGCGTTCGCCATATCAGTTTGAAGGACAGATTTCGCGTTTTAAACTCCCAGATGTGATATCGTTGTAATGTTGTTGTCGTTTTGTTGGGTCTTGAGTAGTATAGGTATTAGTAGAGTGTGCTAATACTGTGTCTGATTATGTGGCATGATATGATATGCTGTTGTGATAAAATGTGTTAATGATGTGTGATGCTATGCATGATGCTGTGAATGTATCAGTTATGTATGCATTGTGAATAGACTGCTTTGTGGCTTAGAGTGTGAGCATGTGTCTATTCTTGAATTGTTGTTGATGTTGCATTGCTAGATGATTAGCGTGCATAGCATAGCCTTCGGGGCTGTAGCTAATTCCCATTGTGAGGAATTAGTGAGTGAACCATTGTGGGTTTGTTGTTGATGTTTGCATGCTAGATGATTAGTGTGCATAGTCTAGCCTTTGGGGCTGTAGCTAATTCCCATAGTGAGGAATTAGTGAGTGAGTCATTAGATCTCAATGAGTGGGACTAGTGAGCTTAGTAGCCGTATCTGGAGGGATCGGTGAGCTTGAACTATGGTTCAGGAATAGTCGGTAACCGCATGTGTGGAGTCTCATTGCATAATATATGTATGACGTATAATATGAATGGATGTATTCCAATATTATACGTGTGTTGTGTTGTTGTTAAGTCTGATTTGTTTATACTGGTGTTGTGTACTGATGTTGAGTATGATGTTTAAGCCGATGATCTATTGATGAATGTGTGTTGCAATTAGGGTGATTGATGTGTTAATTACTTAGCATTACATGTTGTTCTATAATGCTTATTATATTGATTGAGGAACTCACCCTTACAACTATTTTTCAGGTAACGAGAAATGAGTTGAGTAGAAGCTATGCTTGGAGTCTAGTGTAGTCTCCATAGTGGGTCATGCTCTGATAGATGTAACATCGGGAGGGAACCTTTTAATTGTTGTTGTTGATGGTTTTGAACTAATTACATGTGAATGTTACATGTTTTACATGATTGAGTTGATCTCTATCCGCTGCGTAATTGTGCAAATACTTTATGTTTAAATTAAATAAATGAGCATGACTGTTATATTGTTTAAATGGTGTGGAATAATTGTGTGACACCCTTGGTGCATAATTACTCTGATTATGTGTTTATTATTTTTAATCAAATTTTGGGGTTTTTTAGAAGGGTGTTACAAAATCACCTTGGCCGGGTGGACTGGAGTAGCTTTGTTTTCTAAGCGAACTAGTATAAAAACTCTGTGTGTTCTTATTTTTGAAAAAGCTTTTATTTTCTAAAACAATTCAAACCCCCCTTTCTTGTTTTTCTCACCTTCAGTTGGTATCAGAGCTTGGTTTTGTTATTGATTTTCTAATCAAACACTTAACAGTGTAGAGAGATCAAGAACGAGAAAAACTATGGCCAACACCAATGAAAGAGATAGTTAGAATGCCAAGCCTCCAGTCTTTGATGGAGAGAAATTCGATTACTGGAAAGAGAGAATTGAAAGTTTCTTTCTGGGCTACGACGCTGATCTCTGGGACATTGTCACAGTTGGATACATACCACCTGTAACAGATGCTGGAGTTGCCATTCCCAGAAGCAAAATGACAGATGATCAAAAGCGCGAATTCAGGAATCATCACAAAGCCAGAACGATACTTATAATGCCATATCCTACAATGAGTATGAAAAAAATCAACAGGGAAACAACTAAAGAAATACTTAACTCCCTGAGGATGACTCATGAAGGAAACTCTCAAGTCAAAGAAACAAAGGCTCTGGCTCTAATCCAGAAATATGAAGCCTTTAAAATGGAGGATGATGAAGCTGTAGAGGTAATGTTTTCTAGATTTCAAACTCTAATTGCAGGTCTCAAAGTACAAGACAAAGGATACACAACTACGGACCATGTCAAAAATAGTTAGAAGCTTGCCACAGAAGTGGAGACCCATGGTCACAGCCTTAAAGCTATCAAAGGATCTGAACAACATCAGCCTTGAAGAGCTTGTCAGTTCACTCAGAAGTCATGAGATAGAACTGAAAGAAGATGAGCCTCAGAAGAAGATCAAGTTAGTAGCACTAAAGTCCATATCTGAAAGGCGCAAGTCTGACAGAAATAAAGCCTTCCAGGCCGAAGCAGAAGACGTTGATGACTCTGAAAAGGAAGATTCTGACGATGAGGAAGAATTATCCCTTCTGACCAGAAGAGTAAAATAACTCTGGAGAAAAAGGAATAATAACTTCAGAAAACCAAGATCCAAAGGAGATCAATCAGAATCAACCTCAAAAGGTAATCTAACAAAGATGTTACGTGTTATGAATGTAAGGAAATAGGTCATTACAGAAACGAATGTCCCAAGTTGAAGAAAGACAGTTCCAGAAAAGAGAACTTCAAGAAAAATTCCTTCAGAACCAAAAAGGGATTGATGGCTACTTGGGACGATAGTGAATCTGACTCATCAGAATCAGACTCTGATGAACAGGAAAATGTGGCACTCATGGCTACCACATCCAAGAATACTTCAGATGAAGAATCTGAATCTAAAGAGGTATTTCTGAACTTTCTCGATCTGACCTAGAATCATGCCTATCTGAAACTCTAAACTCATATCAGAAACTCAAACAAAAATTTTAAAGCTATAAAAGGTGTGCTTGAAGAAACACTAGAAGAATGTGGAAAACTTGAGATAACAGTTTTAGAACTTAAAGATGAAAACAAAACCTTGATATTAGAAAGAGATTCAACAAAGAAAAAATGCTCAAAACTTGAAGAAGCGTTATCTCAAGCTCCACAAACTTCAAACAAATAATTTATGAATATGAAAAATCTTTTCAAAAGTTTCTGAAAAATGGGATAGAGAGGAGCAGAATGGCATCCATGATTTATGGGGTCAGTCAGAACAATATAAGAGGAATTGGGTATGATCCTAGTGAAGATAAAACGTCTACTAATGACCAACCTAAATCTCCATTTCCTATCACTATACACATACACAAGCACAACGATAATGCTAGAAAACCCAAAGGTTAAGAAAGAAACTCGGACTAATCACAAAGGACCCAAAAGATTTTGGGTACCAAAGGATAAGATTGTTTATGTTGCAGATATCTTATGCAGCAGAGTTAAAACACCAGTCATGGGTACTTGGACTCTGGATGCTCGCGACACATGACGGGAATAAAGTATATGTTCCAAACCTGGAACTTAAAGACGCTAGATTCGTAGGCTTCGAAGGAGATCAGAAAGGAAGGATCAGAGGCTCCGAACTATTGGTAATGGTACTCTTCCCTCTATATCTGATGTTCTCTATGTAGAAGGATTAATGCATAATCTGTTATCAATAAGTCAATTAAGTGATAACGGGTATGATGTAATCTTCAATCAAAAAACATGTAAAGCCATAAATCAAAACAATGGATCTGTCCTATTCACTGGAAAGAGGAAAAACAATATTTATAAAATAAATATTTCGGATTTAAAAGAACAAAATGTAAAAGTTTGATGTCTGTTCACGAAGAGCAATGGGTATGGCAAGACGCTTGGGCCACATTAGCATGAGAAAGTTATCTCAGCTAAATAAACTCGAGTTAGTCAGAGGTCTACCTAAGATGAAGTTTCTTCAGATGCTCTATGTGAAGCATGACAGAAAGGAAAATTTTCAAATCATCTTTTAAAAAGAAAATATTTTTTCTACCTCTAAGCCTCTGGAACTTCTTTCAGATTGATTTATTTGGTCATGTGAAAACAGCATCAGTCAATGGAAAGAAATATGGACTACTTATTGTTGATGATTTTAGTCGTTGGACATGGGTAAAATTCTTAAAGCACAAGAGTGAGTCTCACTCTGTATTCACTAGCTTCTGTTCAAAGTGCAAAACGAATTTGACTCTAAAATCATCAGAGTCAGAAGTGATCATGGTGGGGAATTTGAAAATAAATTTTTTGAGGAATATTTGACTCTAATGGAATATCCCATGATTTCTCCTGCCCTAAAACTCCACAACAAAATAGAGTTGTAGAGAGGAAGAATAGGACACTCCAAGAGATGGCCAGAACCATGATCAACGAAACAAATGTGGCTAAGCACTTTTGGGCTGAAGCAGTAAAACAACGTGTTATATTCAAAATAGAATCTCCATAAGACCTATTCTGGAGAAGACTCCCTATGAACTGTGTAAGGAAGAAAACCCAACATTTCTTATTTTCATCCTTTTGGATGTCCCTGCTTTATTCTAAATATTAAAGAACATCTGAACAAGTTTGATCCTAAAGCACAAAAAGGTATTATTTTAGGATACTCAGAACGCTCTAAAGGCTACAGAGTATATAATACAGAAACCAAAATCGTGGAAGAATCAATTCATGTCAGATTTAATGATAAGCTTGACCCTGAAAAGTCAAAGCTAGTTGAGAAACTTGCAGATCTGGAGATTACTCTTGCAGATTCTGACGGAAAGATCAAAGCACCTGAAGCAGCTGCCACTCAAACTTCAGAAGGAACTAAATCAGCCTCCCCTCCAAAGAAAGCTAAAAGTCGCCTCACAACATATCTGAAGAGTGATTCTGGGAAACAAGGATGACCTATCCGAACTAGGTCAACCTTCAGGCACCTGAAGAAACTCCTCTAGGACTAGTATCTCTGATCGAGCCTATTTCCTGTGATGAGGCACTTCAGGATAATGACTAGGTTCTAGCCATGCAAGAAGAGCTAGATCAATTCACAAATAATGACGTCTGGGATCTTATTCCTAAACCTAAAGGCACTCTCACATTTATCGGAACCAGATGGTGTGTTCAGAAACAAGCTGAATGAGAAAGGAGAAGTTGTCAGAAACAAAGCTCGGTCTGTGGTCTCAAGGTTACAGTCAACAAGAAGGCATTGACTACAATGAAACCTTTGCCCCAGACGCCAGGTTAGAATCTATTCGCTTACTTGTTCATTCGCTGTAAATCATTCTATCAAACTATATCAAATGATGGATGTCAAGGCAGGTTTTATAAATGGTTATAGATCAGAAGAAGTGTATGTCAACCAACCTCCAGGTTTTGAAAATTAAAATTGTCCAGAACATGTTTTTAAACTTAAAAAATCTTTATATGGACTAAAACAAGCTCCCAGAGCTTGGTATGAAAGATTAAGTAATTTTCTTCTGGAACATGATTTTATCAGAGGGAAGTTGACTCTACACTACTTCTGTAAAAAAAATGAATAATGATCTCATGATATGCCAGTATACGTTATTGATATCATTTTGGTTTCAGCTAACGCCTCTGTATGTCAAGAATTCTCTGAGTTAATGCAGGCAGAATTCGAAATGAGCTTAATGCAAGAACTAAAGTTCTTTCTAGGAATTCAGATTAATCAAGCTTCAGAAGCCACTACGTTCATCAAAGTAAATACATAAAAGACATTCGAAGAAATTTGAAATGGATGAATGCAAATCTGCTAAACACCCATGCATCCAACATTTTATTTTTGAAAAAGAAGAAGTTAGTCAAAAGGTTTGTCAGAAGCTCTATCGTGGTATGATAGGCTCTCTTCTCTATCTGAGTGTGCTACATGTCCTGATATTCTATTTAGTGTTTGTCTCTGTGCCAGATTCCAATCAGATCCTAGAAATCTCATTTAACAACAGTTAAGAGAATTCCTGATATTTGAAGGAACTCCTAACCTGGCCTGATGTATTGAAAACATCAGAGTATAGACATTCTGTGTTTTTGTGATGCAGATTACGCAGGAGGCACAGAATGGAACAAAAAGTCATCTGAAATTGTCACGCTCTTGGGAAAGAATCTGATATCCTGGGCCAGCAAAAGACAATCAACCATAGCCCTGTCTACTGCCGATCGAAGCGGAAATTATATTTCAGCTCAGCTGCCTCAGTGCTCTGGCATGAAGAATCAAATCTGAAGGATCTTCAAATCTTTGAGAGTAACATTCCAGAGCAAGAATCCTATTTTGCACTCCGAGCTAGCATATAGAAATAAAACACATCATTCATTAGAGACTATGTGCAGAAAGGGGTAGTAATGTTGAAAATCATTGTAACAGACCATCAATGGCAGTGAATCTTATTTACACAAACCATTGCTGAAGATAGATCCTTTTCATCTTAATCCGAATCCACATAAAACTGGTCCTGAATAAAATGTGCCCTCTGAGTGAGCAAAATAAGATTCTGATGTAAACAAAGTGGATTCTGCATCTGACTCTGATACTCCTACCAGTTAGAAGTCATCTGAGTTAGAAACTCTAGGAAACCAACCCTTTGGTATTCCTGAAGATCAGATAGAGCAAACACGGGAGCACCTTGCGTCTGACCATGGAACTTCTAAACAGCTGTCTAGCAGTAATCAAGAAACAGTCTCTTGAGATCTCCTCGGGCAGTGTACTGACTGTTGGGATTAGACATCATTTATGAGCTGTAATCATTTTCCTCTAACGTGCATACTTGGTTTTTGTGCTAACTCAATGTTTTGTGTTCGTTTTGCATGCGCCCTAACTGGGTATTTAAACTCCTCTCTTCCACCTTACACACTTTTCACTCTCACAAACACTCTTAACCTTCTTGCAAGTTCTTCTCTCCTCAAGGCATTCCTGCACGTGCATTCAAGTTCTTCAACCTTCAACTCAGTTCATCACAATATTCATGGATTCCCAACACAATCAGTGTTCAACTTCTCTCAAAAGATAAGTTCCAACGGCAGCTCCAAGTTCAAGCACTCCAAACCCAGCTGTTACAGGTGTCGTCACCACTCCCATCTACAAAGAACCTCACATCTTGATCGTAAGCCTCAAATCAACCTTGCAACAACCTTTTGAGAAACTGGAAGTTCTGTGTGAATCACTGGTGTGGATTTTGAAAACATGCGAAGGAACGATGTTGACCTCACTGAAGAACTGCAAAATCAAGGTGGGGAACTAATACTCCAACGTCTGTATGGTCCAGTTTACACAAACCTGGTTAAGGAATTCTGGAGATTCAGTGACGCTGACGATCACTCCATCGTCTCCTATGTTCTGGGAGTCAAGATGGTGATCACTGAAAAGTCCATTGTTGCTCTTCTGGGCATGGAGAAGCTGGAGGAAGAAGAATTACAACATTAATCAGGGCAAAGTATCTCCCATGAGATTAATCCAACAATCTTCCAACAAAACGTTTGAAGGCAAACACTCCAAGAATAAGGAACTACATCAGAACCTCCGGTATGGCTGAAGATCATCTGGGCACCATACATCATCGCAACCTCCAATCCTCAGATTACATCACACAGACCAGAAGTGCATTATGTATGTATCCATAAGGGGCTGAAGCTCTGCCTTCCTGCACTCCTCTTCAAGTACCTAGAGACTCTGTATGAGATACAAGAAACACATGAAGCCCAGAAACTACATCCCTCTGGGAGGCTGATCTCTGACGTTCTGATTGAAAGCGATCTCGTGGACCATCTGAAAAAGTTCAGACTCATGGAAACGTGATGATAGATACTGGAAGAGCTCTGAACGCCCGCATCTGAAGAGCATGGGGATTCTAAATCAAGTAAGGGTTAAACCTACTTTGGAACCTCCTGGGATGCTCTCAAAAGCAGAGGAAGATCCCAAATGGACTCTATCTGTTCTCAAAGATTGACCCTCCAGAGGTAATCTTGTATACTTTGATAGACTGCGAAAACAAGGAGTGAGTTCTCAGACTTCAACTTAAGCCAGCTGCCAGAACATCCTCGCCACTTCTGAAGCAACCACGAGAACCATCTGAGAAGGCAAAGCAAGTGAAGAAATCGAAGCTGGGAAATCCACTCCTGGATCAAGACCTCCAGTACCTCTGACTGGATCTCTTCTGGTAAGTCTGTTTCTCTCCCTCCTTCTGTA